>NW_012150729.1:5059292-5062384 GCF_000956105.1 Propithecus coquereli | reverse complement strand
CTTAGTTGGACTAGGATTCTTTCCATCAACTCAGGAGAGCAGAGGCTAAAGGCAGACATTGTGTTATTACAGTTGATTAAGAAAGTACATTTTTTTGCACAGCTGAGTTATCCATTGAGTTTCATACTCTTATTGGTTATATTGAGGTTACTTCTGTGACTTTGTTTTCTTCACCGAGACATTGTTAACATCTGTAAACTTTGGCAACCAGACTGTTGATCACCACCAGGGTATGATTTCTGAATAGAATTACCCCACCATCTCTCTTGTTCTATGCTTTCTTTACTGCAGCCGGAGTTAGCATTTTTTGGCAGCCATGTCACACTAATGGCCCAAGCTACAGGTAACTAAAACCCCACATCTTTTTCATTCACATAACCATTGCTATAGTGGTATAAATCTAGCTAGGAAGCCATTCTTAGCTATATTTATACCAATATTTTGGGCTTAATATTAATTACTAGTAAATTCATTTACTTTTCTCTCTTTCATTATCTCTTCGGACCTCATGTGCAAAAAGTTGTAATGTTCATACTCTTTAATTCTTAGCATGTAATCATCATTAAACCCTATATTGCCACTCTTTTGGCTTAGTTTATTGTATTAATGTACCTTTCCCTCTGGAATCCCACTCTCATGCCTTCCTACAGGCACCCTCTCAAATGTGTTTGATACAAATTCTGGGATAGGTATCTATCCTTGACAAATACATACAGTTGTGTGTATATGGGTATTGTGAGGTGTTTTAATGTCCATATATTTTCCATATATGGTATTATATAACCTCATAAATTCAAATGTATTTTATTATACCCTCAGATTTGAGGTGTTCCTGATTTGGTGTGAAGAATGTTTTCTATCCCAGCATGGTATACCATAAGATCATCTCAAAGATTACTAACATCTATGAATCCTCATCCTTTGAATTTGAGCATTGCACTAGTTACAAATCCACCTAAGTGTACCATCATCCAGTCCATGTTATATATGGTGTCATTGGCTTCTGGGCATTTGTGAGATTCTCAGTTTTGTCTAAGTGAGAAAGTTAGAATATACAGGAAATGAACGCAGTTTGTAGAAAACACTCTCAGAGTTAAAAATGGAGCCTCTAGGGTGTAGGTGTCTTGGCTTTATGAGCAAACACTACCCAAGTTCCCCCAAAAAACTACTTTATATATCACACAATCAAGAAACTAGCATAATACTAGTTTAATTGGTGCTTTCTCTCCTTGGTCTAGGACTCTGTGTAATTGACCAATTCTATTCCTTTGCTTTTTCTTACACTGTAATTGGCCATAAGACAAATTATGAAACTCAAGGTTTTCCTGATTAATCTAACCACAAGCACACACTCAGAGGCACACTAATACACACGAACACCAACAGGGTATCAGCAGCTAGATCTTCACACTACTATGCAATGAAATCTCTAGCATTATCCTATGGATCACCAAGGTATGTGCACATCCATCCAAACGTGAAACTCATAGTCAACACTATGGGAGAGAAGACAGATGCCCTCAGTGGGATTTTGGAACCTTCATAGCTTCATGGAGAGCTGTGAGCACAGCTTACTTTGTCTTATTGTCAGAAGGAGAAGAGATCTTCCACTGTCCCACATCATCCACATCCTGATTTGGGTGAGGAAATATTGCCTAGAAAAGTAACATCATCTCAATGGAAGACAATGAATGCAAAGATGTTTATGTGGCAAATGACTAATATTTGTTGATTTTTAACTGAGGCAGAGACAATCTATACTGCAAGTGACTATAAAGAGCATTTTTTCAAAAGTTAACATATTCCCTAAAATATCACAAAGGGATTCTCTGGGATACCTCATCTCGGAATTACCAAAGTGACTAAATATAATCAGAGCTTAAATTAGGAAATGTCATACTTTCTCTTTTATTTTGAAATGAATTTTTATATGCAAGCCTTGATGATTGGCCCCTAACGTGGCTTTGGTCTTTCCAACTTCACCCGCAGGCCCAGGATATGGCCTGTGGCCACTCTCCCAAATGGGGCTCCAATCTTGCCTCGGGGCTCCTGGCTTCAAGCCCAAACTCTGCCCTGCTCTTGCCCTGCAGGTCTCTTGGCATTCCTGGTCTGACTCTGGAAAGAGTCCAGGCTTTCCTTGTTCTCTGGGACACTTTACATAGGCCATGTTCTTTGTTTATAGCTGCTATAATCTTTTTCAGAATTCCATGAAACTGTTCCATTTGACCTCCCTTCCTATTTAATTCCTAGGAATTAAAAATCATTCATGCATTTATTTACTTAATCAAGAAAATATTTATTGAGCAAATTCAATGGTCCCAACACTGTTAGTCACATATGTAGAATATGCCTTAACAGAACATATGATTTTTTTTCCAAATTAGCTTTTTATGAACTAGATCTTGAGCTTATGTTACTTAAAAACAAATTTATTGCACAGTTCAAAGTAAACAGTAAAAATTTTTTGACAGCTGCTCCCATTCCTTTGCCACAATCCTACTTCCCAGTAATAGAAGTTAGTGGCATTAAGTAATGTACATAGACTTTATCTTTCTTTGGAAACACATAGTATTTATTTCCATGCAACTATTTACAGCATTCTTTACAGTTCAGTAGTCACATAGAGTGACATATCTCACATGAGGACAAAAAATAAATCATATTATTTTATTCTTAATGAAGACTAACTTCTTTCTCCTCACCTTACTCCAAATCCAATCTATAGTACCAAAACTGCATTTCCCCTTACACAGTGATGAGATCAGAAGGTTGAATAGAAGATATTCCTTATGTTCAATCATTTCAGCCATGCTAAGAACAGGTTTACTTCATATGTTTACTTCATAGATACTTATACATTTTGCTTTTCCCACAGAGTATTATAGATTGAAGAAATGCCAATTAATGAAAGCCAGCAAGACTTGTATGGATTGTATGGAATTTACATATGTGACAACAGTAGTCACCATCTCCCCACCCATGGAACAACATATGTCAGATGTATGTACCAACATCTTTGTAAAATATTTTCCAGCTTTATTAAGATATGATTGAAAAATTAAAAATTGTATATATTCAAAGTATATAATGTG
>NW_012150729.1:5045918-5047063 GCF_000956105.1 Propithecus coquereli | reverse complement strand
GTGGCTTCTTTGATAGGAAAAAAGTCACTTGCCAATACATAGCTGTCTCAGATTAAATTTATCTTTATCTTTTCGCACTAACAAGCTTGGAATATTAAATTTCTTTTTTTCTTATTTTCCCAGGACCCTTCATTGAACTCAATGTGGCATTCTCTGAGTAATGTGTGCTGGAATTTACATTGATTTATTCATTTAACAAATACATATTGTCTACTAACCATGTGTCGGGCATTGTCCCAGGTGCTAAGGAGACCTCAGAACAAAAGAGGTAAAAATTTCAGCTCTTCATGGAGGTTACATTTTACTAAGGGGAGATGGAAAAAATTACTGTAAATAAATACAAGATATGTTGAGCGTATTGAGTGCAATGGAGGGAAAGGAAGCAGCTAAGAGGCATGGCAAGTGAGGGGTGAGAGTTTGCAATTGTAAATGAGGTGGTGAGAAAAGGCCTTAATAGCAGTGGTAACATTTAAGCAAAGACCTGAAAGAGATGGGAAAATGAGCCATACCAGTATCTGGGGGGGAAAAATGCTCCAAGCAAAGGAAATAGGTGATGCAAAGGCCATTGGTGGGAAAGTGTCTGGCTTGTTCAAGGAACAGCAAAGAGGCCAATGTGGTCAGTGCTACAAGGGAGCAGACAGGGGAGGGATGATTATTGTAGATTCTTGTAAGGGCTTTGGATTCACCTTTGAGGCAGATAGGATGCCTTGTGGGGGCTTTTTAGCAAAAGTGGGATAGTCTAAAATGTTTTAAAGAGATCATTCTGATCATCAGGGAAACGCAAACCAAAGCCACATGAGGTATCATCTCACCCCACTTAGGATGCCTATCATCAAAAAACAAAAAATAACAAGTGCTGGTGACAATGTGGAGAAAAGGGAATTTTTATACACTGTTGGAGGGAATGTAAACTAGTACTCCCACTATGGATAACAGGATGGAGGTTCCTCAAAAAACCACTAATAGAATAATCATATGATCCAGCAATTCTACTACTGGGTGTATATCCAAAAGAAAGGAAATCAATATATCAAAGAGACATATGCACCTCCATTTTATTGTAGCACTATTCAAAATAGCCAGAATATGGGATCAACCTAGGTGTCCAACAACAGATGAATGGATAAAGAAAATGTGATATATAT
>NW_012150729.1:5043968-5045245 GCF_000956105.1 Propithecus coquereli | reverse complement strand
GTATTAACTGATCAACACATAAGTGCACATATAAGAATAACCTCTATTGGATGTTGGGCAGGAGGGAGGGGGGAGTGGGTGGAGGGGATGGGTATATGCATGCACAAAGAGTGCGATGCGCACCATCCAGGGGATGGACACACTTGAAGCTCAGACTTGGGGGGCAGGGGAGCAAGGGCAACATATGTAACCTAAACATGTGTACCCCCATAATATGCTGAAATAAAAAAAAAGAAATGAGAAAAAAAAAGAAAAAGAAAAGGATACAAAATTACAGCTAGTCAGGAGAAATAAGTTTGAGTATTCTATAACACTGTAGGATGATTACAGTTAACAATATCAAATTACGTAGTTTCAAATAGCTAGAAGGAAGATATTAGTGTTTCCAACACAAAGAAATGATAAATGTTTGAGATGATTTACATACTAATTACCCTGATATGAACACTATACATTATATGTATCAAAACATCACTATGCACCCCATTAATATGTACAATTATCATATGTCAATTAATAAAATAAAATAAAGTTTAAAAAGAGAGATCATTCTGATCATAATGATAAACATAGACTTGGGAGCTGGAGGTTATTTCTAAGGTCCTTTACAATGCTATGATTCTGCATTCTGTACCTGAGTGATCTCTGAAGCATTTACCCAGTTCAACACAAAATACATATAGAAAATGGTACTAAAGGTACTAAAGGTACTAAGGTACTAAGGTATAAAATCACAATATTCTAAAAGCAAATCTAAGTATAAAGTAAGTATATAAAAATTTGAGATTACCCAACTTTGACAATGAGAAAGAAAAGATTAAATGACAAGAAATTAAATAGAATAAGTAATTGCACATTCACACTATATGGATTCAAGATTCAGAAAGCAAGAAATCATTTGGAAATGCATGCAGTGTGTTATAATAGGACATACTTGGAGAAAAGAAACAGGCCCAAACTTGGCTCTGAAAATGCTAGCTGGGATGATTTGAGTAAGTTTTTTAACCTATCTGTGCCTCATTTCCAAAACTGAGAAAATAATGTCCACACCATAGCATGAGAAGATTAAATGAGATGTTGCATAGAAAAGATCCGACATGAAGTAAGTGCTCAATAAATATTGGTTGCCTTCCTCCTTCTTCTTTGGACTTAACAGCAATGTCAAATTTCGACATGAATATTTGACCAGTGGTAGAACATCAAGACTAAGGCAGTTCTGTTATGTATACTTACTTCAAAACCTAATATTTTGATACACCGTTGAATAAACCTACGCA
>NW_012150729.1:5031200-5042718 GCF_000956105.1 Propithecus coquereli | reverse complement strand
TAATCCTTCTTTCTGACCTAAAATTGAAATCAATAAACTTCTGAAACTATTATCTGGGTATTAATTATTATGGAGAAGAGTTATTAGAGGCAGTGTAGGGGGGAAAGGTCAGAAATAATATATTCTATGTCCATGGAAATGGGGAGGCCAGGAAAATATGGCATGGGATTACGGGGTTCGGAACTGAAGTCTTCATGTGAGAATGCTGAAATATGGTAATCCATGTGTGGTCTTGCAAGGAGATATGCTAGTATACATCATCTAGGTCTGACTCATTTTTCTTCCTCATACCTTTATGTATTTTTCTGGTCCAGTGTGACCTCTTGAAGGTTTCCTAATAGATCACATGTTATTAAACTTTCTAGTCTAGTATGCACTTGCACTTCTCTCTCTTCCTTTTCCCTTGAGGAAATACCCAGCCAAATCACATTTGCTATAGTCACTAGGAGTTGGCCAGAGGATATGAAATTAAGAATATTTGAAATTTATCAAATGACAGGTAAAATAACTTCCAAAGTTACATCTCATTTCTAATATCAAAATTGTGTCTGTGTTATAAAAATGGCTACTGGTACAAGTATAGAAATGCCATTTAAGAGTGGAATAAATGTCTTTTGTCTGTAACTTAACTCCCCAATGCTCAAAGTATTCAAATATTATACATCTTACCCCCAAAGATCATTGCTATAGATTATATGGAAATAAAATTCAATTCAAATTCAACATTAATCACACTTTATGATAACTGCATTGATTTATAATAGTTCTGACTACTGTGGCTAGTCTGGCATTTGACAGTTATATGACACTTGACGAGGACAAGGGTAAGTATAACCGTATGACAAGTTTTCTCATTTAAGAGAGGAATATTAGACAGCTATGAAATCCTTCCGTTAGGTAGATAGCGAGGGATTCGGGCCTCCTACAGACGAAAGTGGATGCTGTTGACCCCATCTTGGTCCTGCCCCACCCTAATTCTCCATATCTGGAGGAGAAGGGACTACCCTATAAATCTACCAATCAGAACTTGGTGCGCCAGCTGCAAAAGAATGCAAAGGACTCTCTAGCCCACGGGCCAAGCCACGTGGGTACCATAAAGTCCAGAAAGTGACCTAGAACCCACATGTAGTTAAGGCTCAGGTCATATGACTCCCTAATAAACGTGGTCCATGGTGACCTCTGAACCACAAGGGAGGTCCCTATCCGGACACCATAAAATAGGACGCAGACCCTGGCCAAGCTCTCTCTCTTTGCCTTTCCTTTTACTTGCCCTGCAGCGACAATGGGTCCGGTCGTCATCTGTGGCGTCTGTACCATGCTCTGTAAACCTATATCTTGCTCTTACCCTATAATCCTATCTTTCCCTCCTCAATAAACCTCATTTTCGTGCTTGCCTAACTTCGGCATGTCTGGTCATTCTTCGGCCATGAGAGAGCTGAGAACTGACAGTTTCAGACTAAAACCTGACACTTCTATAAAATAAAACATTGCATTCTACCTTATGTGGTACTTCTTATTTTGGTCTCAATGAAGTGACATGTACAAATAGTGTCTAAATATCACCAAATATTAAGGAGAAATGTGAACATCTAGATATCTGAAAAGACCTAGATATTTTAGTTTTCACTATTCTTATGAATTTTCGCTGCAATAAACTATGCTAATCTCAAAATTTCTTAATTTTTCTGAATGTTTGGTATATCAGATGATTTTATGAGTGAATCAAGTTGCCTTTATAGTGCCGTAATTGACCTTTAACATTGGTTGAGAAAATGGAAAAGCCCAATTTGATTCCTTTGTGGTAGATTTGGTCAAGGGAAAGACCTAGGAAGAAGGAGCTACAACAATAAACAGGTTGTTAAATCGCTCTATAGAGCAGAGCTCAAGTAAATAAACACAAACAAACTTTAACAATGAATCTTCACTTCAACCCTTGCAAATTTCTTAATCTCTCTGAGGCTCTGTTTGCTCACCTATAAATGGGGATGATATTGTCCACTTCACTTGATTGCTGTGAGAACTAACTGAGATAATATAAAGCATTTAGCATAGAGCCTGAAAGCTAGAAGCATTTAACAAATGTTACTTTCTGTTTACTTTCTTTTGTGCTAAAGAAACGAAGTTCAGTTTTGATTAAAGCCTTTTATCATGTTAAATATCAACTTTCTCCCTTAATGATTAAATCCTTGCTGATCTTTTATGCCATGATGTTTGTGTTGATTGAATAGTGATTCAAGATGTCTACATGCTACAGACTACAATTAGGGATGAAACTACAGTCCAACGCAGGCCCTCTCCTACTTAAGAATGGTTTGTGTTCCAAAAGCCATTTTGTTAATTCACTCTTAAGAATTCAAAGCACATATTCCCAAAGAAACAATGCTTAAGTAATCTATTATTTACCTGAAGTATTATAGGAATAATACTGAAGAATTTAACAACTTACAACAATATTCTCTGGGAAAATGTATTTAAAATGCCACGTTGAGACTTTGGTAAAATGTACCCACCACAGGCGATGAGAATAGGATTTCTCTTAGCTCCAAGCTACTGTGGGGTCCTCTGCAGGCTGTTACATAATAAGCCTTTGGCAGGGAACCTGCTTGCCACCTCCATTGCCGTTGTCTTTTTCTCAGGCTCAACTAGTAGAGCTTTCTTACCTCTAGGCTCATCCCTCCACCCCTCCCCAACACACACACACATACGTTTCTCTTTTCCTTTAAGAACAATTGACTCCCATTACCACCATTCCTGACCACTCCTCTCCCTGCAACCACTGTAAAACTTAAGGCAAATTTATAACCCTACGTTCACCCCCTGAATCTCCAGAGAAAACACATACTCCTTTTGATTTTGGTGGGAAGAGGAAGGGATAATCAGAGTTTATAGCCAGGAAACTGATGGAAACTAAAGATCACTAAATATCCTATCCTGTACATGCACTTCTCTGACCTCGTCGTATTTCTCATTGTTTCATTTAGGCCTAGCAGAAAATTAAAGACATCATTAATACTTCACAGAAAAAATTAGAATTATAGGATCTGAGATTTGATGAATGAGGGGGGAGAGTGACCATGGAACAGGACTGGATATCTAATGGAGATAGAACAGCAGGACACTGGTGGAAAACGTCTTAGAAACTAGTTGTTGAATAAATGAATGCAGGAATAAACTAGAGTGAGATTTCCTCTAGTAAATAAGCTTTGAAAACTATAAAGAGACAGACAATTGTTATGTTGCCTTCCCTTATCCCTGGTCCACATTGGCGAATGGGAATGGTTGGAGGCCAGACATGGTGGTTTACACCTATAATCCCAGCACTTTGGGAGGCTAAGGCAGGAGGATCGCTTGAGGCTAGGAGTTTCAGACCAGCCTGGGCAACACAGCAAGTCCCTATTTCTACAAAATATAAAAAAATAAATTAAATGGGCATGGTGGCACTCTCCTGTAGACCCAGCTATTTGGGAGGTTGAGGTAGGAGGCTTGCTTGAGCCCAGGAATTTGAAATTTCAGTGAGCTATAATCGTGCCACTGCACTCCAGCCTGGACAACAGAGCAAGAACCCACCTCTACAGAGAAAAAAAAATTTAAATGGGAAGGATTGGGAATTCCTGGAGTGTATAATCAATATCGCAATGGACAAACAGGTATTCTGATGTGTGCAGTATTCACGGAGGTAGTACGGTATGGTGAAAAGAGCCTCACTTGCAAGTCCTCTGGGTTTGAGATTACATTCTGTCACTTCCTAGTCAGATGTCTTTGGGTAATTCTTTTAGTTTTCTGGGCTTCTGTTTTGCCATTTGTGAAGTGATGAACTAAAGGAATACTAAAGGAATCAACACCTAACTACATTTTTTTAAATTAAAAAAAAAAAAGACCTGCAACTTAGATCATTAAAGAGTTTGAACATGGGTACTTTTTAAAAAAATTGCCTTAGTAACATTGTTTACACAATGAGGAACACCCACATGAATCCGAGACATTTGGTCCACCATCCGGATGGCTCCAGACACAGGGGTGTGTGGTATACTGCCACCAGAGGGTCTGGATGGCTGGTAGATATTTTCCTTTCCTAACTGAAGGTTTGATTATCCTGGTGACAGAGACTAAGAAGGACCCAATTAGCTAGTATGCTTTCTCACTCCTTACCTTAGTCAAGAGCCCATCCCACATAAAAGAAATAATAAGAAAATTATTTTGCATGCACTTCCATTCAAACCAAGTCACTGAAGGCATTTACTTGAACAGAGTACATCCTTTATTGAAGAGTAAGGAAGATGAACTCACATTTTTTTAGCATAAAAAGCAGTGGCCAGGGTCAAGTAGCATGCTGCTAGCTGAGTTGTGGCCAGCATGGCTTATTAAGGTTATTTGTTGAAAGAGCTTGCATCAAGTCACTTGGCTCATTTTTAAATTTGTTTTTTTTTCCTCCCTAACAAGTGCCAGACACGTGAGGCCATAATGAGTTTAATTAAAGTCAATGGCAGCCAATAATTCAAAACTTATAAATGTAATTTGGGAGCAAACAAAACTCCTAAGTCAAAACATGAAATATTCCATTTAGGTGGAAGTTTTAATCATGTTTATAAGATAAAATTACCAAGTATATTATGGACCAATAAAGTGCAGAGACCTGATTTCCAGCATTGGATCTACCTCGATGTTATGTGGGGCAGGGACGAACAACAGTGAGATTGCCTCCAGTAAATGAGTTTTGAAAGTCTTAAAGAGATATACTATTGCATGTTGCCTCCCCTGCTTCCTGGTCCACCTTGGCAAATGGGAAGAGAACTTTTACCACATACTTGTATATCATTAGTACCTAATATATATTTGTTAAGCACATAATGTTTAAAAATATGCAGTGCCAGAAATAAGCAATAAGGATGACATGAAACAAAGACAACAAACAGCTATTAATACAAAGGAGAAAAGGCAGATGAAGGGAGGTGGGGGAGAGATTTATTTCGTGAACTCACAATCTTTGTAGTTCTCATATCAAGCTAAATTGTCACCCCTTCCTAGAAAGATTTAGTGTGAGTTACAATGAGCATAAATAGTGAGAAGAATGTATCACTTTTTCAGGATGTACTAAGTGTCACACATAATTAAAATAATACTTTGGAAATGATTCATTTCCAAAACAAACAGATCAAGTCTATAAAGGGATGGAAGAGTCTTGATTGTCATACATAGACTTCCTCTCAAATTTTCTGCAGTTAAACACATTGAGGTCACTTTTACCAAAGAGATGTCTTACTACTAAATCAGTAGCTAAACATTTATATTATTTATATATCATAGTAATAGAAAATTTTTGTTGGATCCATTCTCATTTTCACCCAAATCATTTGGCTCTTATATTCTATGGAAATCTACTCTCTTATTTGAGAGGAGTTTCAACATTCAAATTACAAATAAAAAAAACAAATCATATTGGCCACGCCGTTCACACCATCGTTACTTAGAATATAGTGGTTTCCATCTTCCACAGTCTCAGGAAACCAATATTTGTAATCACTTTCATTTATAAAAAGCCAAAATGTGTTGTTGGAACATGTAAAATAAGAAGATGAAGCAGACAATTTTTTAATTGAGAACTTTGTGTATTTAAAGTCTGACAAATCAACCACCTAGCCTTTCTTTACCATTAAAAATGTTACTCTCCTGGGATAAAGAAATACATGTTCACTTCGTTGAAGACTACCAGAGCTCAGTTTAATTCTCTTGAAAGATATGCAATTAAAATCTGAATTTTAAAATATTTAAATTTGGCTTCATGTCACAGAACTTTAAATACCTTTGATTACATATTGATGTTTTAAGGTAAATATATTATGTGTTGTTTATATACACGGATATTTGGAACACATTCTTCATATTCCATCACAAAAATATTTTACATAATTTTTGAATAATAAATGATGAACTATGATCCTCTTCATGCATAGTAAATGTTAAATGCTGCATTGTTTGCAGACATTAAGCCATAAGTGTTACTTGAGATCTTACAAAATCCTGACCCCTTTAAAAGCCAAACAGCACTAAGGCAGGCCTTCCCTAGCAACTGTATTCATAATGGCAATCTCCGACAGTCAGTCAAACTAAATAAACCATCAAGAATTCCAAGCTAGAAATGAGTTGTTGAGGGCTCCCGTTATCATGTCGAGACTGAGGTCACGGAGGAAACCGGAATGTTATTTTCACTAGTGCTGGCCTGCCAGTTAGTGCTGGAATTAGATTTTAGTGAAGGTGAACTTCACCATTGCTGATACTGGCAGAAATGCACTCAAAATCCTTGTAAGGGCATCAGAAAGGCTTGTGGATTACAGAGAGGTGAATTCACCCCCTCTCCTCTTTCTCTGTTCCTTGTCTTGAGTGTCTCCTGTTTATCTAGAAAACCATTGCTGTATACCAGGGTTTATGATCCCCAATCTGTCTGCCAAGGCTGGGATTCAAACCAAAACTTCCTGAGCTCAGAATGTCAGCACACTGGAAGGGCATAAACCTTGGTGCATACTGGTTAAGGGACAGTCCTTATCAAGATATTTTAAAAAGTGGAACACTCCAAAGATGGTTTTTTTGCTTTTAGAATGCAGTTGTTTTATTTTAATGGGAAGATTTATAAAACATTACTACCTCATTACATTTTAGGTCAATAAAGCATCTTAGCAAGTGAAAGGCATGTGGTGAAGGTGCTGACCTCTTCCCAAGCACATGATTCCTGCTTCTCAGACCTTTCTAGAAGTGGCTCAGAGGACTAGAAGAGGACTCAGAGATAGACAAGTGGAAAGTTTAAACTTCTACTATGAAAACAGAATTTGAAAAATTACAATGAACCCAGACTCTTATTGTATTTCCTTTCCTTTCTAACAATACAAACTGACTCAGTTATTCTGATTTTATGTCAGTTGCTTTAACAATAGAAACTCAAAGGAAAAGATAAAAATCTACATTTATAAAATGTCGTTTGCTGCAAGAGCAATGTGTGATACAGGTTGCTAGTAGACTATATAACTTAAAATAGTATTTTTTAGTTGTGAATGGAATATATGGCTATAGGATAATACAGCTCATAAATGCAATTTTTCTTCTGCCAAGGGAGCAAATACGGGCATGGTACTTAAAGTTACTACCCAGTGAATAAGAAAGAATTTTTCATTTCACTTCCACATGATCATTTGTGAAGCAGTGAGGCAGATGCAAACAGCTTGTGTTCTCCTTGCACTCTAGACCAAACCCCTAGACACCATTATTTTTACAGAAATAAACCCTCACAATAGGTCCTATGAATTCAGATTAATGATGGCCTTTTCTCATAACCAGATTAGCTTTAGTAGTGCTTCCATATAAATAGTCTCAATGTATTATCAGAAATGCATTATTTACCACAGTTCCAGATATTGCAAATGCAATTGGTAAGACAGAGAAGCTTTATTGAAATATAGATGAAACGGAGAGAATTAGTACAATTAAGATGCATCAGCATGGAATAAAAGTTTTTGAAAGAATGAGCTAAAGCTTTAAGAACAAGACTTGGTGAGTAGGAGTGGATCTCTCCAGGCAGCCGAATACTAAGCCAGAGGCAAGAGCCTCTGTTATACCTGCTGTATTGGCAATAATAAGCCAACATAGACTTGAAGGCTTGACAAGTTATAATATTTCATATTCTTATTTTAAAACAATATTTCAGAATTATTTATTACTTTCTATTGAGCTTGGTGGAAATAACCTTTGTCCTGGATTTTGAGCACTAATAAGCATTTTCATATCAGTCTAACATCAACATTTGAAATAGATCCAAAACCAAATATTCTCAAGATTAGAAATAGAGCAGCCTGTTACATCATTTCCTCAAAAAATTATGGTCTGAGATGCACAGGGTCTTTTATAACTGATTTTTGAAGGTTATATTTTTTTAAAAAAAGAAAAAAAAGGAGCCTAAGGAAACAAGGTGGTCTCTGTGATAAAGGTCATTTTCTCTCTCTCCTTCTCTTTATGTCCATATTGGTCAGCAGCCCACACAGTGGTTCTGATGCTCATGTTATTATCCGATACTCATAGACAATGGGTTGGTAGAGTGAATTGTTTATTTTGTGCATAATATTGAAGGTTGTAGGTGGAATTGCTGCCTGAATCCTACTACTGGCCCCTCTTTGCCTCCAAATAATGGCCAATCGAGTATGTACGCAAAGAATTCAAACAAATGGGGCAAGATGCAGGTTGGCTGTATTTCTAATGCAGGGAGCTGTCTGGTAAAGCTAGGCTAGAGAAGAGACAGAATTTTCCTTCTTCTAAGGGCAGAATACCTGCCCTACCAAATAGTCAACATGGGAAGAGAAAAAAGAGAGAGATACCGTGTCTGTTACAGGCAAGTGTTCCAAGGCATAGAAAAAAAAAATATATAGCCTCTTTCCATATTTGGGCATCAATGTAAGCTGACCCACTCATAACCAGGACATGGCCAAATCAAAGAAGTCACTCTGTCTTCGAGGGAAGGAGCTAATAATTGGGTAGAGAAAAGGGCCAAAGGTTTTTCCCTCAGCACTTATTGGAGGGACAAAGTAGGACATGGTTAAAGGATGTTCCCTTCCTGTATGAAAACTTGAGAGTAAACAAGTATCACACTTTCAACACATAACAAGTTATGTAAACTCTTTGTATGTCCACGAGTTAATTCTTCCTTTCTTACTTGTAGAGTTTAATACAGAGTTCCACAGGAGGAAATGCCTCTAACTTAGAATTTACCAGAGCGTATTTCGTATAACACTGTTTCTTTGTGATGTAATTTTAAAGCAAGTGGGGAATCCAGTAACCAAGTGTGATCAGTATTGAATTAAACAATATATTGGATGAAACCATTTTCTTTATGGAAGGACTTCTCAACTTTTAATGTGTGAATGTGTATTGTGAAATTTGAGAGGAATATAGTATGTATTGTTTCCCAAAATTATTTGATCACCAGATTCTATTTTTTAGGAATATCTCACAGGATCAGTATTCTTAAAAGCACTTCCAGAACACCTACTCCATTGGGTGAAGACAGATCAAAAAGAATGATTGCAGGCAGGAGTCATAAAAGGCCAAGGCTTTTTGGGTCTGGAACTGTATAGGTTGATGCTAAGAACTGGAAGCTCTAGATCTGAATTCAGTTCCAGTCTGGATGATTCAGTAAGCAGAGATCATAAAGAAAATATGAATGATAGATGAACATATTCTGTCCCACTCTGTCTCCAAATAATGCTACATACCTGGCATACTTGACTCATTTATATGCTTGCTACATGTCTGAGGACATCTGAGTTGGTAATGCATTTCTTAGAAATTCTACAAGCTGACCAAGAGGAAGGCAGAGCTACCTGGTCAATTTCTGATCCATCCTGGGCTCTGACGTTTACAGAATCAACTATGATTAGGCATTGCCACGTGGACCACTTTTGATGGGAAAAGCGTTAGAGCCAATTTCACTAGATTCATATAACTCTGAGGCATAGTCAAAGGCAATTTTATTTTTAAGTGCTAAGGAGGGGTCCAAGTTCTCCTAGACATTAGCATTTTTGCTTAATCTACAACCCTTCCAACCCAGCATTTTATCTCCCTTCTCTGCACTAAAATCCTAAAAATCAATGTCCCATTCATATATACTTGTTAAGTAAAACCTGCCCAAATGCTCATGTACTGTATTATTACAGGTTATTAAGTTTTGTGTTTTTAAATAATTTTGAAGCAAACTCTAAAATGTGTTATAAGTCTGTCTATTTTAATGAATAAAATATATTGTTCAAAATCAAAATATTTCTTAATATCTTGGGATGATTACATTGAACACTAATCATTACAACACTGCACTGTAATGCATAAGATTCACAGAAGCTGATGAAGCGTATGGTATTAGTTCTACACTAAGTGATCCCAGAAAGTGACAATTTTGCAGTTATTGTTTTTTCCTTCATCTCTCTTTTTGTCATCAGGTTTTCTGTTGTCATTCTCACGGTTCTCAGTATGCCTGACTAATCTATGGTAGATTGAAAATCAAATGGATACAACTGTTAGAACTGTATATCACATTGCAGTAAATAGACTAGCATTAAACTAGCTTTCTACAACACAATTATGTATATTTAGTGTGCATACTTGGAAACTTCACTTTGGGATGGCCAGAGGTATTTTGTTTATTTCTGGATTGTTCGCTATGATTTGAGGTGATAGACTGTTTCTCTATTTGTTTGTTAACATATATAATATCCTAAATCCTTTCATTCAATTGTAAATGCCACAAAAATAGTTTATTTGATACTTAAAGAACATCCTACATGTTGGCACACATTAAGTGCTCAATAAGTATCTGTTGGTTGAGTGATTCTTTAATTTCCTCTTCCTTACTTGGACTTCACAACTGTGAGATTTATTCTGACTTTGACTAGAATTACTTGAAAAATTATTTTACCTGGAATAAGCGTTTTATGTTATGAGTTGAATTGCATCCCCCCCTAAATATGCTAAAGTCCTAATCCCCAAAACCTCAGAATGTAACTTATTCAGAAATAAGATCTTGGCAGATGTAAATAGTTAATTTTCTGTTGTTTTAAGCCACCCAGTTTGTGGTACTGTGTTACAGCAGCCCTAGGAAACTAACATTGTATGTTTTTATTTTTATTTCTTCTTAGGTTTGGGGAGAAAAAAGGACAATGAAGTATCATTAGTTTCCTCTTGTTGTTACCAGGGAGTGAACAGAAATCCAGGTGATAGCTCATCCTAAGGCAATGACTACATCCAACTATTGTCACAACTGCAATGGAATCTACCAGTAGAGACTCAGTAAAGCAAAAATAATAGCAATCTATTGTGCTGTAAATGGATCAGGAGAAATATACATGATTACAGGGATTGGCATGGGGGAGAGTGATAGAAAAATTCAAAATTCTCTAAGAGCTTACTTTTAAAATTGTCCATCAGCATATTTAGTAATAATACTCAACATCATCAGGGAATGACCATATAAGAACATAATAATAAAGGCATTTCATAATGGTAGTTCCCTGGAACACTTCCCTCCATTTGTGGGTAGTAGAGGAAGGAAGAAAGAAAGGCAGGAAGGAAGGAAGGAAGGAAGGAAGGAAGGAAAGAAGGAAGGAAAGAAGGAAGGAAGGAAGGAAAGAAAAGGAGGGAAGGAGGAAATATCATTAAGAAAACTGCTACTACCACCATGAATAGTAATAGCTATACTTTAGTGGGCAATTTTTGTATGCCTGTACTGTACTAAACACTTTAAATGCTTTATTAAATTTAATTTACATTAAAAACACTATGATATAGGTATAATTTTCGCTCATTTTATAGATGAAGAAAGTGAGGATCAGAAGATAGTTTGTGCTTTAACTCCAATCGCACAGCTGTAATAGGAGCTGCATTCAAGTCCAAGTCTGACTGACTTTAAGATCCATGCCCTTAAAAACCATGGCTCTGGGCCAGGCGCGGTGGCTGACGCCTGTAATCCTAGCACTCTGGGAGGCTGAGG
>NW_012150729.1:5016195-5017645 GCF_000956105.1 Propithecus coquereli | reverse complement strand
GTTTTTAGTTATTTATTTTCTCTAGAATAGATGACTATAATGGGTGCCAATTACTTCCAATAAATGCCATATTCAAAAATTTTGTTTTTGTTCAGTTCCAACATTCACTCCAAAAGCTTTCTCTATCATAATTCACATCCACATTCATTACAGAAACACTTTCCTAGGATTTACAGAAAATATTTTAAAAAAAATTGAAAATCATTTCCCTTGAGAAACTTGAGAAACAAACTAAGACTTGAGGGAAATCAAACCACACAGATATGCAAAAGACAACTAGTAAACATAAATGAGCCCATGACTGTACACGTTAGGAATAACCAGTATTTATTGATTGGTCACAATGTGCCAGGCACTGTGCTCGGAGCAATATAGGCATTATTTTATTTAATCCTCACAAACCTATAAGGGAGTTACCAAGAATTTTCTCAGTTTACAGGGACTAAGATGTTAAGTTATTTGCCCAAGGTTAATCCAAGTGTTGATATTCAAGCCCAGGTCATCTGACCCCAAAGCCCATACCCTTGAACACTCTGTGGGAAAAATGGTTTAGCATTGGAAAAAGCCTGGGATTTAGGGTCAGAAGATGTCAAGTCCACTCTGCGCCACTCACCAAGCTATGGGATCTTAGACAAATCACTTAACTCCCTTGAGCCTCAGGTTGTTTTTTAAATAGAATGGGATAGATAAAGAGATTTTTTTTGCAAGCCCTAAAACACTCTGTAAACATCATTTGCTAATGTTTTTATCCCAGTCTGCAAATGTATATATAGTGTAGGAATACTACATACTGGGTTATACTAATAACAAAAAGATACTTAATAAATGATTCATTTTGTAATCATAAGAAATTACTCGTCAGGGGCTGATAGAGAATGTCAAGAGTTCATTTACTGCTTAGAACAGTACAGCCAGAGTCTCATCTTCTATGAGGAAATATACTACTCAATATTTACAATGAAATTGTAGTACATATTTCTAAGTCTAGATGCATTTATGCTATTCTAATCGCGAGCACTTACCCACCAGTGGAGACACACTGAAATAACAAGAATTTGTTATTAGAGCAGTTAGAAAGATATTGGTAATGATTATGTCAATATGTAGTTCATGTCAAAACAGCTAAATGGGAGGGCATGAGGCTTCTAGAAAGAAACAGATGCTTTTTTTTCTGGTAGATTTGTGGAGTTTTTGAGCATTTAATAAATAGTCTGACACATAAAAAGCTAATTTCTCAGACTGTGTGAACGAATTGGGCATATTTAAACCCTTTTTATTCTTTTTGTTGTTGTTGTGCTTTCCTGAGGGAACTCTTAGTGGTAAAAAGACAACTAATATGTCAAACCAGACAGTAAATTGATAAGTGATGTCAGTTTCATTTAAACCATCCTCTACTAGTATAGTTTTAATCTAATTTATTTTTATTCCTGTCATAATAATACTTCTAAAA
>NW_012150729.1:5000668-5004960 GCF_000956105.1 Propithecus coquereli | reverse complement strand
CTCCTTTGAAGGGCTCTGAACACAAAACATCGGGATGCCAGGATTTCCCAGCTGCAGCCTGGGGTCACCTTGAGAGCCTTTTCCACTCCTCATGCACAGGAAAAAATCAGGATTTCCTTCTGCAACCTCTGAAAGCTGGAGGAGACTTTTTAAAATGTGAGAACTTAATATTCTTTCTCTCCCCACATTTCCACCTCCACTCCCATTCTCCAGTGTAAACGGACACACACACACACACACACACACACACACACAGCAAAGCAAAACAAGCCAGAAAAATTCCAATGGTTTAAAAGTAAAATAGGTTAAACAGCAAATAATTTCTAGATTTAAACTGTGCGATTATTTTAAAGATCAAATAGGCATGGCTGGCATATTATTTCCTGAGGCTGTACAGCCAAATACTATAATAGTTTTAATACTAGGTCCTGCTTGACTTAGATGCTATTTGTCCACATGAAAGTATCACCAATGACACCTTTGTTGGCCAGTTTCAGCAAAAGCACCAAGCTCTTAATGAGCATTTATTATTTATTTGACCTTCAGAGGTCTCAGGGTACGTGCACAGTTATAAAGTCATATGCATAAAACCATCTCTGCAATAAATTAAAATTAAACTAACCATGGCAGCGGTATTCTAGGAGCATAACTTTACTTACTTGGGTAGGCCAGGTGGAAGCAATGAGTTCTGCTCCATGTCCTGAAGGTCAAGAGAATTGGATTCTGTCAAACTAGGAAAGCCAGAAAACTGCAGAGTCCAGCAAGAATTACCCTCTAGCCCCTGTCCTGTCAGTAGCAGAATCTAAGCACGGGGCACCATCTACCCTGTTTGGGAAGCATCAGGCTAAACTCCAGGCATATTAATGTGGGGCTAAAAGGAGATTTGCAGTGAAGTGCCTCCATCCTTGCCTTGCTTACCTGCTCTATAATACAGGACAACCTTCTCCAGGGAGATGCGTCTCTACTCCACATACAAGACATTTTCAGTGGAGCATATCAAAGATGATGTTTTCATCATTTGAACATCCTGACAGTGAAGAGCATCAAATACGCCTTCCCCCACTTAATAAGGGCTGCTTCTGTGAAGAAAGAAAATGCCTTTCAAGACAGAAGAAAAACCATAGAAATTAATTGAACAGGCTTCCTGTCATGTATGCACCAATAAGTATGCAATTTAATACTGAAACCGGAGCCATATTACATGTAGTTGGATAGTCAAGTGGTCAATTGCAAGGTAGATTCTGTTCAAAAAGCAACCACAAACCTCGTCCTCTAATTCTCAGAAGGAATTCAAGCAGTAAGTCACTCTACCTTATTTTGAGCTTGTGTTGTATTCAGGTGAACAGTAACAGGACCAACAGGATGAGCCAGAAGTGGTTGACTTGCTGAAATTCACAGAAATGCCATTAAGGTGACAGAGAGAGTCATTAAAGCTCACCATAGCCTACAGGTAATATAAAAATAGCAAACTTCAGAAAACAGTTTTCTCAGTGTTAGGATTTTGTTGATCATACCAGTGCTCAAACTAGTCTGTTAGCTTAGGACAAGGAAGCCTTCCTCGCTGAAGGTGTTATTTTAATCTGATGCTAGAGAACTATTAATATATATCTGGGTTTTCAATTCAGTACAGCAAATGTGCTCAAGTTTTTCATGGACTAAGTGGTTTTTTTTTTTTCTGTTCTGTTTTATTTTGTTTTAATTCAAGTATAGCAATGCTATCCAATGTTTGTTCCTCCACTGCTGTTAAAGTTTCCCCTGCAGTGGGTAGAGTATGCCAATTAAATAGGCACAAACTTCTAAGATGAATGAAAGATGAAACTTAATTGTCCTTTACAATTACTTTTCTTTTCTTTTCTTCTCTACCAAAGCTGTCTAAACATCACATTTGCTTTTTAAATGATCAATTTATTTCCCTCCCAATGATCAATTCATAATCATCTAGTTCTCAGAAGCAAATGCAGAAATATCCACCCAAAGCAGTCTGCATAGGTAGAGACAGGGAGAGAGACCATTTGCTGGGTATTTTATTAGTCACAGTCACAAATGTAATGCAATGAAGTGCATTAAGTTCTAGAATAACCCTTCATAGTGTCTTGTTTCCCTAAATTAGTGGATAAATATATGAACTAAAAGCAGTTGGGACACCAGGTAAAAAGACATGTGCCTTAATTTTAAAAAGCCGGCCAATCTGAAGTAGAAACAGTAACTTTATAAGGTGGTTGCTCATCTTGAGCGTGCCAAAGACTCTCCTTAATCCCTGCATTCTAGCCCTCCAGCTGCTCTCCCGTCTCGGGCAGGCTAAGTTCCTCACACGCCTTCCCTTACCTCATGCTCTGTTCCCCCTCTGCAGCTTTGCTCACATGCCCTCCGTGGAGCCACAGGCCAGACCTGTACTCTTTTAGCCATTCATAGCATCCTTATCTCTACCTTTGTCTTGACACTTGATTATATCATACTTAACATTTTATTAAATACTGACTTTGAAATTTGTCCCTTTCATCACAAGTATGTACAGAAAGGCACACTGCGCGCGGAAATCTCCCTGGATAAGAGCATGGAGCATCAAGTCAGACAGCACTGAATTCAAACTCTGGCTGTGCCATTTGCTAGCTATGTGACCTCAGATGAGGTGCTAACCCTTG
The DNA here is from genome assembly GCF_000956105.1 of Propithecus coquereli. Classification (NCBI taxonomy): domain Eukaryota; kingdom Metazoa; phylum Chordata; class Mammalia; order Primates; family Indriidae; genus Propithecus; species Propithecus coquereli. The sequence continues at coordinate 5,002,318 of NW_012150729.1, read as the reverse complement.
AAATGAAGATATGACAGTACTGGCCTTGCCGGATCATTATATGAGAAAATGCATGCAAACCACTTAGCACTGAGTTTGCACATAGTAAGGATTAGAGAAATTGTGGTAGTGATTATTACCCACGTTATTGAATTATTGTCACAAATATTGGAGACTAGGATTCACATCTGCTAGTAGTTTGTGCAGTATTCAACCTTTCTAAGTTTCAGTTTCTTCATCCATAAAATGAGAGAATTGGACTAGATGGTCCTACTTCTGAAAATCTGTGATCCTGTCTTTATTACATGTAATCTCATGGAAGGCAAAACTTGTATTATATTCTTCAATCACTGTAGTACCTAACACAGCGCATATACTCGGTAAATTACATAAGTGGACTAAATATAGTACATTTTTAAATATATATATATATTTGCATATCTGTGTGTGTAAGAAATCTTCACCTGTGGAGCATGAAGAACTGTGCATGTGCAGAATTGTCCCCAAGGTGTGATATGGAGCTCAGGACTCTAAAAGACTATGGTGCCTTCCTTGTCTGATGTAATCTTGCTCATAGTGGCCTCCATAGTGATCTGATGATTTCAGTGTTCAGATTTTGAAATGATTCCTCCTGATTCTGGAGGCCACCAGGAGGGTGGCCTCTTGGAGAGTTAGTCTTACAGAGTATAAATCCTTGACCATTGTATTTTAATTAATATCTTTGTATTAATATCATCTTTTCTCTTCTTGTGCCCTCCTCACCCAAAAAAAGCAGTAAGGAAAATTCTGAGCAGAGCATAGATAGTCATTTATTACCATATTCATTGTGTCATTGTTGCCAAGAAGATTTGCCTGAAACACAGCTCTTGGTTGCCTGTGAGTGGGCCTGCTCCTGCCGTTTACACCTCAGTTAAGGTTATTATTCCCCATGACATCACAACCCTCCTCACAGCAACAGACTGCAACCTCAGGTACAGAAGAAGCAATGAGGCTGATGAATTCTTAAGAGATAAATACTATGTTCTCATATTTATAAATTAAAAAGATGAAAAATGCATGAACTGTCCCAGAAATGATATTCATTTGGTAATTTGAAAATCAAGCAAAGTGGATTTAGCATTTTACACATCTTGTTCTATTTGTGTATTTGCTACACACACATCTATACTGTGTTGTTTCTTTCTTTTCCACCTCTAGATGTGATGACTATATATGTTTAGAGAAAGTTATTTTTTGTTTTTGCTTATTTTATATGACATAGTCTTTTTAAAAAAAAAAAGTAAGCAAGTCCAAGATTTTTTACATTGTGGCTGATTATATGCTATTAACTAAATATGTAACCAAATGTGAAAAGTCAACAAACAACCAGGACTTGGGCTATTTGGTAAACTCAATTAGATATTAATACTGTGGTTCCAATAGTTAAAAAGAATTTATATCTGAAAGAACTTCCAAAATATCTGAAAAACCTAAATATGCAAACATTAAAATGATTACATGTAAAAACAGGGAGTTTCTCTATCATTGAAAAAACTAACTTAAAATAATGGCATCATAATTCAGAAGGCACTACTACTAATTGGACTATAAGTGAAAAAGATCAAGTTTTTAGTTATTTATTTTCTCTAGAATAGATGACTATAATGGGTGCCAATTACTTCCAATAAATGC
>NW_012150729.1:4951455-4999029 GCF_000956105.1 Propithecus coquereli | reverse complement strand
GCTTGGATTTACTAGTCTCAGATTAGCCAGTGGTAGTTGACCAACTGAAAATTTACTTATATTAATAATAACAGATGATCTTAAAACATGGATTTTCCCCCAACCCACTTCTGCTTCAGATGCGAGCATTTCATAAAGCTGAAACAAACCAACACATATATAAGGAATTATATAAAATAAAAATGAGAAAAATCTTGGAAAGGAAAACAATGAGCAATTTAAGAGTCTGATATGTTAAGAGGTTTATTTTTTTAAAAAAACTAAAGCTTGTGCCAATTTCTGAGTGTCATTTGTCACACGTTGGACTTCACATAGATGAGCTACACTAATAAGAAGAAATCACTTTTTTATATTATGGCATGCTCACAGAGTTTTGTGGGGGAGGCCCTTCACTATATTTTTCATCTCCTCCCATTCACTCAGAGTGTATAAAACCGGCTTGTTGGCAGAAGAGAGGGGGAAGGATACAGCCTAGAGTAATCACCAAAACGTTTTCTGAAAAAGAGCTGAAAACTCAGGGTCAAATTTTCTCAACTTTAGATTGTAGAGCTTGGTAGAGGCAGCAGTTTCATGCTTTCTATTATTTAGCATCTATGATCCAAGTTGTGCAGTGATACCCTGCTCGTCTACGTTAGTATACTGAACAAATTTTATTAAACACAAAAAAATGTAAAAATACTTTCAGATTTCTTCTTTTTATTTTTCATGTGTTTGTTTTTTAACTTTATTTGAGTACAAGTGACATGGGACGATATCAGAAGTCTCCTGGGCACAAAAGGCCAAAACCAATATGAAGCAACGGGCTGAGCAAATATATGGTCAACTGGCACTGACCTGGATAGGGACTCTTTCTGAATAATTTATGCTCAGAATTTCACTTTGGAACCCAAGTAGTCTAGATCAGCTGTCTATAATGCCTACAATCACCAGAAAATTTCTCAACTCTCCTCTTTTCTTGGGCTGCATAGAAGTGGTATACAAATTGCACTGCTGCCTGTCTGCCCAGTGGAGATTTCATGAAGATCTCTCCTTTTCCAACATAGAAAAAAAATTATTTTGTCATAATAGAGTTCACTATTAACCTCTTGTGAGTAATTCAGTGGCAAAAACTTCTGATGCCCAAACGTAACCTTGACATTCTCTTCCTCAGAGCTGCAATTACCAAAGGAAAGTTAACTGGACTAGCTTTCTGAAAGTTAGGTCCAAAAGCAAAAAACAAGCCAAGCTCACAACTATCATTTGAGTGGTACTGTACAATTCACAGAGCATTTTCTTAAGCAGTCACGTTTCATTTGCACATAATTCTGTGAAATACATAAACAAATACCTAACACTATATAATTTGTTACTTCAATTCACATTGTATAAATGATGAAACAAGTTCAGAGAGGTTAAGTAGTTTGCCCATGGTCATCAAAGCCCATGCTGTTTCTCCTGTGTCTTGCCACCTGAGACATAGCCCTATGTGTTTCTTAGAACAAATTCCCAGAAATAAAATACTACATCCTGATGGTAATAGAAAGATCAAAAGAGAGAAGTACAGGATCTTTATTCATCCTTTTCATAGTGACTCCACCTTTAGTATATTAGAGTTCTTCTATTATCTGATGAGCCCTGGAGTACACTAAAGTTCTCTCCTGGTATGTTTCAAGCCCAAAAGCTGCATTTAAAATGTCATTGATTTCTAGACACTAATACTCAAAAATGATACACAGCCCAGGTTTCTGGCATTCCTTATGCCCATCTGCTAGCATGGCATGGTGCCCATTCGCGAGGTAATAAGACAATTTCAGGAGCACATAGATGCCAAGCATACCAAGGCTTAGAGTGATAACATGCAAAATGAAGCAAGTAGCTTTTCTTTTTCTAAAATGAGCAAATCCTCCTAAGCCAGAGCCACCAAATCATACCTTACATCTATTCCATTAGTTGAGATCACATTAGTTGACATAAGGTATAACACAGAGGAGACTGCTGTTACGAGCCCAAACCCATGACTCATTTTGTTTATAGATTACAAAGAGGAATTAAGGAACAGTCCTGTAGAATAAAGTCCTGGCACCTTCATTTAAGCTCAAAGACAGGCATCTGCCATGGAGAGAATGAGTGTTGGGTGGAAATTTTCAAATGCATTTTCCAATGTCAGGAAGCTTCATGCCTTTATTTACTTGTGACCAATCAAATCTCCAGTAGCATGTGGCTCAGACAAATAAGAAGGTTCAAATGTTGAGACAGGATTGCATTTTCTGTAGATGGAGATATAGAACCTCTATTGACTCATGTGCCTGAGAATATAATGATAAGGAAGATATGATAAACACAAGTTCTCTTCTGAATTCTAGCAAGCATTCTTTGACTAGAGCTGTTTATACAGTGCCTCATTGGAAACGTGATTTCGTCATTGTTCCTTCACAATATGCCTTTTGTGCATATATCTGAGGTGAAGAGTTGTTTAAAGAATAAGAGCAGGAAGAAAAGAGGCTAAGATGAGGGAAAAGAAAAACAGTAGGAGAAACTAGGAGGAAAAGAAAAGAAAAAGGAGGAAAAAATTTGACCACATAAATCCTTTATTAACTATCCTACAACATTAATTTATGGTCAATTCTATACCAATTCTAGAGAAAACTTCACTTGGATATCAATAAAGAAATATGTCTATTTGCTTAATATTTGTTCCTGAAAACACATAGCCCTTTTTCTCTCCTTTCTGTATTTATACTGATACATATATTCTAGAAAACAATATGGCTGCATATATATTTAATTTTCATAGACAAATATACATGCACAAATGTGTTGTTAAAAGTTACATAACTGATTGTACCTATCTTGGCTACACAGGAGGCTGAAGCAAGAAGATTGCTTGAACCCAGGAATTCTAGGCTGTAGTGCACCATGGCTGTGCCTATGAATAGCCACTGCATTTCAGCCTGGGCAACATAGTGAGATGCCTGTCTCTAAAAAAATAAAAACTTATCTGGGCATGATGGCACATGCCTGTATTCCTAGCTACTCGGGAGGCTGAGGCAGGAAGATTGCCTGAGCCCTGGAGTTTGAGGCTATAGTGAGCTATGATCGTGCCACTCCACTCCAGGCTAGGCAACAGAGCAAGACCTCATGTCTAAAAATAAATAATAAATAAATAAATAAATAAATAAATAAATAAGATGTAAAAATTTTTAAAAACTTTGTACACTAGCTGTGTGTAGGCACATACACACATTAGACATCAGATTCACATTGCAGTAGAATATTCTGAATAGTGTTTAGTAGGTGGCCACTTATATAGAAAATATTTTCTCTTTTCTAAGTTAAAAGAATTAAGTGTAAGATATTCCATAATAAAGTATTATGAGACTATATATAGGTTCGAATGTGTATAAGTATTGTGTTTAATAGAGCTGATGTTCTAATAATAGAATATAATGACCCTCATGGTAAATTGAATTTATTTATATTTCTGAAAAATTAATTGCTTTAATATTTAGTCGACAGATATTTATTGAACACTTACAATGTTCACAAGTTAAGTCCCCATCCTCAAGGAAAAATAGTTGTAATTATAGCAATAGAAATTTGCTTTTATTTCAAATAATTTTACTTTTATCCTTTCATTCAAGAATTTTAATGAGTATCTACTATGTGTCAGGAATTGTTTTGGGCTCTGATGATGTAATAAAAAAGGTGTTTGAAGTGTGAGGTAAGATAGAGGCTAGAAAAGATACTAACGTAGTATGTTTAATGGTAATTTGGGGAGCACAAAACATAAAAAAGACAACTCCTTTGTATTTAGTGATTTGAGATGAATCCATGGGGTTAAGTGATGTTTGTGCTGTTTCCCTTATACCTGGAGGACTACTGATATTTCGCCTAAATTGTGTATGCACCTGTGTGTGATGGAGTAAAGGGGATTACCCTCTGAGAGGACCAAAGATCATTGCAAAGATGATCTCCATCTCCAGCAGCCATGGAATCTGCGACTGCCTAAGGATGAGGGCAGAGAAAATGATGTAGATATCAAAGCAGATAATAACGAGAAAATGGAGTTTTAAGGCCAGTTATGAAATGCCCTGATAAAAGATATAATGTTGGGACCAATAGTTCTGTTCATGATGGTCAGATACATTTTGCAGTTCTATGCACCATGTTGGTGTTTACTGTTAAATAAAAGAGGGACAAAAAGATGTTGAGAGGAGAGTAAGAGATTAAGAGAAGAGCCACTAAGACAAGAAAGATCCCCATAAAGAAAGAAAGGCTTAGCTGTGACTAAAGGTGTTGCTGAGTGAGAATATGAAGGATCCATCTGTACTCAAGGTAGGGCAAGGGAATAATCAAGTTTCAGGAAGAAGGGATCATGTTTGTTTTATTTGCTAGCAGATAACGGGTTCTCTCTCTCTCTCTCATTTCTATCTATGTATCTATTCATACATTTATATAGGAAGGAAGGAAAGAAGAAAGGAAGGCAGGAAGGGAAGGAGGAAGGAAGGAAGGAAGGGAGGAAGGAACCTCAATTATAAATGGATTCAAGCTACTCGGAATTTGATAAATGTGATTCTCACTTGAGGGTGGGGGTAGTCTAGATCTATGCCACAGGGAAGAAGTAGTCTAATTAAAGTCTGTTAACAAAATCATCACAGGGTGTTTTAAAGTAGAGTCTAGGATTCTTCCCAAAAGATTCTGATTTGGCTGGTCAAGTATAGGATCCAGCAACCTCCCAGATGAATCTAACATAGAGAGGTTGATACCACACTTTGGGAAACGACACCTTATAGAATATTAAACATCCCTTTCAGTTTTATGATTGATCTGCAGACGAAGCTTCAGTTCTGCAATTCCACTTTGTTTTGGTGGAGAAGGAGGAATATAAATTTTTCTAAAGCATTTTAAAGTTACCAAAAATCTTAGAAACACTCTTTGAATTTGTATATCTATATTATAATACATCATATACACATATATAATTCTGCTTCAGTTTTAACCTCAGACCTGAATGAATTCCACATTGCATATAATTATTTTCTGAAAGGATAACAATGACTGTGGCTTAAGAGAATTGCCAGTTTTAGGAAGAAAAAAGGCAAAAGAAGAAAAGTAGAAGAGAAATAGAAAAACCATTTATGAAAAGACTCTAAGTCACCCTCAATGTGTATCATTTTTAGTTTAACCAAAGAAACAACAGTGAAAAACTAAGTATAGAAAAATTCACATATTTTGAATCATACACCTTTCCCAAATAAACCAAAAATAATGGATTTAAGAATAGAAATTTGGTCTGACTTAATGCTCCCTCACCCCCATCAATTTAATAAGGGGTTGACATTTTTCTTAAAAAGGAGTCAAGATCTACCAGTTTAACTGTACAAGAAACAAGAATAACTCCATTGCACAGTGTTTTAGCTTGGCTTTACAACATGATTGAGTAACTTCAAATCTAATTAGGATGGGAAATTTTGCCTGAACAAGTCTGAAAAGTATTGAGCAATTTCCTAGCAGTCATGACACGGATTCTGGGTATGTACATACTAGAGTGAAGTTGAGCAAGGCATAGGGGCAGAAACACCACCAGAAATGAGAGCAACAAGAGCATGGTATTATAAAAAGTATAAGGACTTTGGAGCAAGTTAGAACTGTGTAGAATTCCTAGTCTTTCTTACCATTCACTAGATTTCTCTCTTTGCTGCAAATTATTTACCCTCTTTAAGAGTCAGTTTTCTTTCCTGAAAATAGGGATGATTATCCCTTCCCAAAAATAATGCAAAATAAATTAGGTAAAAAGACTGTTCAATGGATGACTCATAACAAATTTTAGTTTTCTCACCCATAAAGATTACTTTTCCTGTGTGGGAAATGTAAACACTGAAATAATCAGCAGAAAGTGGAAAAAACATAATGGATATGTTTGTTGTGTTCAATACTGCTCTGCACCAGAAATATCATCCAAGAATTGCTTTTAAATTCTATGCTGGCAAAGTGTGTGGGAGCAATTAGTACTTGGTTATTTTTCTGAGAGGATTTCAGATGTTTCTAAAGATTTTTTTCAACTTAGCATGTTTTATGATGAGTTAATAGAATCATGTTTTGAGATGTTAACTTGACGGTGCTTCTCCCGAACATCCCCCACGTCATTCTTTGAATCTGTTATCCTTACTACACCATTCTACATGAATCATTTCCAGGTGAGGGTTTTAGATAGGAAGGAAGAAAGTTGAGAAAGAAGAGTCAAAATCTCAACTTTGGGTTCCAATCATAGAGACAAATAATATTGAAAAACAAGAGGGAAAAAAGGACAAAGGATTTAGAGATTTTTTTTTTTTGAAAATTAAAAATAAAGATCCTTGAGGATGTACAGCAGAGTTTATACCATAAGTAACAACACTGGAAGATCACAGAATGAAATAAAAGATGATTTTTGCGATACACGGAAAAATAAAAAATTCCACTAGATTGGAGGAAGAAGACATGGAAGGAGAGAGTGGTAGAAGGAGAAAGGTTTGGGCATAAAAGGAGAGGGGAATAATAGGGCTTAGTCATATGTATGGGGTTCCACAATCCTTTCTTCTTAAAGAAACCTGTGTTAATTACAGTGTCACTTTGGAATAGGAGCAAAATGAGTAAGATGCCTGCACAGGATTAGATCTGAGGATAGATACTCAGAGGTCAGACACCAAAGCTATTGTGGGAAAATATTCAGAAATTTATGAGGTTCCTAAGACGGATGAAGAAAGGCTGAGAGAATTTTCATGGACCAAAGCAAACATACATATGTATTGATAGGACACTTTGGCCAGATGCATCTTGGATCATCCAAGCTAAAGACCACATGACAGGACCATGGATATCTATTGCATATGTATACCAGGTAGAGGCTGAAACACCAAGACTGAACAGAGAGAATTAAACCTCAGTGAAACAGAATATGGCCATGGACCATAAGCCTCCTTGTCAAAAACAGAACCTACAGTTCTCATCAAAAGAAAAGAAGGTTAAGGGGAAGGAGGAAATGCCTGAATTAACTCCAAAAGAGACTGCAAACCATTGAAAAAGCTGAAATGACCTTAAACTAGATAGGTTTCTGTTTTGACTGTACAGAAAATAGGTTCTGGAGAGCTAAAATAAGTTTTATTATAGAAACCATAGAAAAGTTTAATTGGCACTCAGTAGAGTTTGTTTCTATATTTTGTTGTCCTCAGATACTACATTTCTCATGACACACATAGCCAACACCAGTCTTGGGGAATATTATAATGATAAGAGTAGATACAGTGTATTTTTAACTATGGGAAAAAATCAAAGGTATTTCTGGGGAACATGGAAAGGGAAATAAGCAAAGAAAGTTACTATTGCTATAGCAGCAGAAGCACAAATGACCTTCGCTACACAAGATCTGAAATGAGCATGATGTTCAACTGCTCAGCTTTAAAAATTATAATTATAGTAATTAAAAGAATGATTTCTATTTTTTTTTTTTTTTGAGACAAAGTCTCACTCTGTTGCCCGGGCTAGAGTGCCGTGGCCTCAGCCTAGCTCACAGCAACCTCAAACTCCTGGGCTCAAGCAATCCTTCTGCCTCAGCCTCCCAAGTAGCTGGGACTACAGGCATACGCCACCATGCTCGGCTAATTTTTTCTCTCTCTATATATTTTTAACTGTCCAGATCATTTCTTTCTATTTTTTAGTAGAGACGGGGTCTCGCTCTTGCTCAGGCTGGTGTCGAACCCCTGACCTTCGAGCGATCCACCCGCCTAGGCCTCCCAGAGTGCTAGGATTACAGGTGTGAGCCACCGCGCCCAGCCCATGATTTCTATTTTTAAAACAATATTTATAGGTAGGTATTTCTTAAAGTTGAAGTCATGTTTCTACACATTTTATTCACACATTGTCTTTATACACATTGTCTTCCTCCTCCTCCTCCTCCTCCTCCTCCTCCTCCATTTCCTCCTTCTCCTCTTCTTCCAGCTCCACCTCCTTCTTGTACTCCTCCTCCTCTTCTACTTCTGGAAGGTGAATACTGGCAATGGTACTATAAAAATTATTCGACATGAAAGCTGCCATAATTTTTATCACTGTCTTTCAATATAGTGATGTGACATTTTATAAGTTTAAATTCCCTATCATCACAGGTAAAAGTTAAGTCTTTCTTTAAAATCCCCAGATTTAATAACTGAACTTGCTAACATGGCCCAATATTTCACTTCTGTGTTGGTGCAACGGCGTCTATTCTTTCTGTTGCATAATTTTACATTCCTTCTTATCTCAAAGGAGCTAAAAATAGCTAGTTGTACAATCAGGGAATCCCTTAATTTTTCCTCTTTAGCTGTTTTATCTTCAGGTAGATCTAACTCCATCCATTCAATCAATCATTCAACAAGTATTTACTAAATGTCTACCATATGCCAGACCAAATGCTTTATTATTTTAAATTTTTTAAGTTCATGTTTGAATCTTTCTATTCATTTTACTATTTTTATGTACAGCCAATCAGAGTCTCTATGATTTGCTTACATTGGAAGCATTTAAACATTTTAATCAATATTGAGAGTAATAGTTTCCACATCCCAGGGTCCTGATTGTTTCTGAAATGATGGCCTCATACCTGTGCTATGAGCCGTTGAAACATGAAAAGTACGTTCTCAAAATAAAGATGTAAATTAGATCATAAAAAACCAACTTATGTTCAGACAGCTGGGCTAGAAAGTATGACAAGTATAATAGACTCTGTTTGTTGTTCAGATACAGGTTGTAAGGCGCAATCATTTCAGTTGTGCAGTGCAACAATTCCAGGGAGCACCATTCGCAACAATCGTGGTAAAGATGAGATCGCTGGTATTGTGCAGTGTGGTGGCCCTACACACAAACTCCTCCACTACCACCACCTCTGCTCCTTCTTTCTTCAAATGTTTTTGTGTGTTTATTAATGGGTGACCCTTTTCCTGGCACAGGAGATGATTTGTAATTGATCTAAGCCAATCTCACTGGTCTCACTCCCCTTTCCATCATAGTTTAATCACAAAAATATGACCCAATAATGGTGAGAATAAATCCCTTGATGGCTTCTGGGAAACGATCTCTCAGAAATAAAAAGAGATGTGTAGTAGAACAACACCCCTCTTCTTCCACTGGATATGGTTTTGTCTCATGTGATGTCTGAAGCTGTTGCACTCATAATGTGGGGCAAATATCACCAAAATGTTCAAGATAGTATTATAGAGCAGAAACCTGGGAACTACTGATGGATGATAAACTCCTTGGTACTTGAGTTACTGTTAGCTGTTTTTCTCTTACTTGCAACCAAAAGCGTCTTTAATGAAAGTCATGAATTTGACCTCTCCATTTATCATTATGGAAATGGAGGGATAGAAAGAATTTGTAACTTTTTACAGTCAGTGACAGGAAGTGCAAAACAAAACAAATAAAGGAACAAACCCAACCTTCTGGTATTGCCACTAGTCCCACTACAGGACTAAAAGTCAATGATTAAATTTACAAAGGATATAATTAGCATTCAGTGTTTACCAGTTATTGTGGTGGGTGAAGAAAGAATAATAAACACACTTGGTTTTTAAAAATTAAATTAATTAGCTGTAATACTTGGGAGACCAGAATATAGTCTGGACTCCTGAAACATATTTGATCCACATATAAATCTACCTACATCCAAGGGTTCATTCTTTCTGCTCTTGTTTAACTATCAGCCTTATTACCTAAGGCTCTTTTCATCCTCTCCTCACCCAGATAGTTGGAAATCTGATTATTCTGTGAAAATGACACCTCATTGGAAAATGAAGGACAGTATTTATAAGTATTAAACTGCGGCCAGATTCCTCCTATGCAATACAACCCAAAACGTGTCACTTTTGGAAACTGTAATAATAACAACAATGATAACCACATGGGAAGCAGGGCATTCGAGATAGTGGACAGACTATATTTAAAGATGCCTTTGTCCAGTTACCTGTATACCATGTTAATGAGAAAGAATGACTAACGCTAAAGTCTATTTCTATATTTAACTTGGGTTGGGAGTCATTCTTCATATTTGTTGCCCCCTCATAGGGGAAAGTAACGAAAAGGGGGACTTTTCAGCTATAATGCTGAAGTCAACCAACACCAGGTCATTCGATAATGGTTGATCTGGCAGGAGTCCAAGGCAGGGGATACTCCACAGATATTCTGAATGTCTTCACTCCTGTGACGACTGCGATGTATGGAGGAGCATTTGTGTGTCTGCGAGAAGGAGAGAAGAAAAGTGTGGGAAAAAAAAAAAAAAGAAAAAAAAAATTTAAATTACTCTCTGGGAAAAAAAACACAGTATTTAGCGTTCTCAGAAGGAGAATTTTATTTTTCTTCTTTTAAATTTAAAAAACGCACATGGCTTGTGGCCTTAAGGAGAGAAGCACAGGAACAAGGCTGCTTTTGTACTCTATTAAGGTTGAGATTAAAGTCCCTCCTGATAAACTGAACATTCTTTAAAAGTGACCAGAAGCAAACAGTGTCTGTTTGCTGCTACTTTATTACAAAGACACCACTGAGAATAGCTAAGAATATACTATTTGATCTTTAACAGGTTGACCAAATGATTGCAGTTGGCTCCAGAACATGAGATGCTTTCTGCAAATTATTGTTTCTAGTTATAAACCTTTATAATATCTCAGAATGAATTATGTATGTATTTCATGTTTTCTTTTCTGTTATCAGCCTTGATGTTCTCATTTCAAGTTTCACCCTAGCCTCCTAATAATGCAATATTGAGGCCATTCAGACACTAATTATGCCTCCGTGGCTTTTTTGAAATGACTAAATCAGCATCAGTTCTATAATTATCATTAGCAAGTTTGTATCAGTGGCTCACATTGCTTGAAAAGCTCAACTTAAATGATTTGTGAATGTACTCATCTAAAACGTTGAACACTCTGTATAGATACAAACAGGTGCTTGCATATTGCTTATGTAAAATACAAAGTCTGTACATGTATATTGTATGAAATATATTTTCAATTCAATATTAAAGCATTATTTCCATAGCTTGAAATATTAAGCTATATAGAGACACCTAAGATACCTGTGCTTTAAAAGCTCAGTTGGGGTGAGCAGTGTAAGGAAATAGAAAACTATTACTCATACTTAAGGCTAGACCTGATATCTTCCTCATTTTCAGAATGTTCAAATAGGAAACTGGCAAGGATGATTGACAGGAAGAAGTATCCAAATGCAATTCCTCTGTATTTTCATTGTTTCTGTTCTTGAATTATTGATATTGCCAGCAGTCATTTGCCATGAAAACAAATCAAGGTACGTATGGTAAGAACTTACTTGAATCCCACACTTTCAAATGTTAAAAAATATTTACAATATACCATTCCTATAATTTAACAAAATAGCAAACTGACGAGGAAAATAACTTTAGCAAAATAAAAGCATGGTACAAATTATAATCTTGATTCTATGACTAAATGGATAAATGCTGTAAGGAAAAATGTTATAGAGGGAAAAACAGCTACCGAGAGGAGAAACTATGACAATTTCTTTTTATCACTTAGAACGGAGAGACTCACCTTAAACCAGGAAAACCTGATAAGAATTTCTGAATTTAGGTCTCTTTAGGAATAGTGGGACATGCTGCCCAGTAACAATCATATATATATGATACACACACACACACACACACACACACACACACACACACACACAAATATACACGTGCATATATACATACACACATATACACATATATATGTTTCTTTCACACCACTATTACTAGATCCTTGTTTTGTACAAAAAAAAAAAAAAAAACTTGTGCCAGGCTGTAGTATTTTATGACCTACATTATTACCCTCTGGGTAGTGAAATGATGGTGCCAAACTAATTATTGCTTTGTCTAATTTTAAATCCAGGTCTATGGAGATTAACAGCTTGCACATTAATTCAAAGCACCAACAGCCCACCTAACCTAATGCTGTTTTAAATGAATTAAAAGCCCTGTTTAGGAAACTTTAATATACTTTAAATGAAGGAAATGTGCATGTATATTTGTATTCAGTATATAAAAACCAAATTCACTTTGCTTATTTTGCTTGTTCAAACATACTCCAGGGAGGAACTTTTCTTATCTTCAGGCATTACTTCTCTTGAAAATGAAATACGTTCTGAGCTTGAAAGCACAGCCTGAGTGAAACTAATTGTAAAGTGGTGTGAGGGGGAGGGGAGGAGGAGGCAGAATGAGTAGAAAGACCATGTTCAGGTTGAGGGAAAAAAAAATTCAATTCCAATGTATTGTCCCTTTTTATATCTTTGACATTAAATGAATGCCTTTAAACACACTGACATTTTGTAATATTACAAAATGAACGTGCAGAATTGAGCAATCAATACAAACAGACCATCTATAAAAAAGGCAAGGAAGCACATCACCAAACCCTACAAGAAGGATTGACAGTTTGGGGGACCAGAAAAATGATAGATCATTGCAATAACTTCCCAGCTGTTCTCCCCATTTGCAATTCTGTTAGCTCTATCTTCTTAGAGGAAGGGTTCAGTCTACATAAATCTCTTGATTAAAAAACTTCCAGAGCTTACTGTTACCTGCCTACTGAAAGGCAAACCTCTCAACCTGGGACTCCATGAAGGTTCTCTGTAATACATCCCCAATTTTCATTTCTATCTTTATTTCCCATTCCATGTCTATGTAAAGCAAGGGCTAAACCAAGCTAGATTCTATGCTGTGCCTTGCAAATACTCCTACAATTTCTTTCAATTTGTCTTTGCTTATGTCTATTTCCTCTACATGTCAAATCATTCATTTCCTCAGCAAATATTTATCCTGAATTGTTGCTATTAATTTAGGCCCAAGGGTGGGTGGTGGTGGGGAGACAAAGATTGAAGTTACAGTGATTGCCTGCCCTCAAGAAGCTCACAATCTAATGGAGGCCTAAAACATAGAGATACTTTTTAAATGATGTGAAGTTGCAAAGAGAGAGAGAGAGAGATAAAGTCTGAAGAAAGCTCAGGGGAAAGATACTTAAATGCCCCTAGGAAAGTTGGAGGTAAGTGCTTAGGGTCTTATGGAGATTACCCACAGAAGAGGAAGGGAAAAGACAATTTAGGCAGAGGGCACAAGGACAAACAAAGTACAGAGGGGAGAAACGGCACAGCCTATGTAAACTACAAGTGGTTCGTTGTACCGGAGCTTAACAACTGACAAGACAAAGTCCAGAAAAGTTGCCCTCTGCTTCATGAAAGAAGCCATATCTTCTTCGGGATAGAAATCCTTTATAACATTCACTTTGAGCTATATTTATCTGGCTTCATCCATGAAATGTTAATGTCAGTTTTCTTTAAATACTCTGCAATTTTTAGTGTAATACTTGTAAGCACAGTAAGTATTCAGTATGCACTTTCTAAATGAAATTGAGAACCATGCAAAATCAGGCAGAAGTTTTAGCAAATATATGAACACTACAAATATATGTGAGTGACAAAATACAATCATTAGGTTACTGGAAGAAAACATTTTTGCATAACTAAGAAAACATCTCAAATGAACCCATCATGACATTTTCTAGTTTGTATTTACCACAGGGCTAGATCACTGAGAAGATATATGAACCACTGTTATATCATTTGACAGTAACTGTATTCAAGTGTAATTCTGAACAAATTGAGTAATTTTACTCAATGAGGGTCAACGTCTTCACTAGCTTTTGTGGATTTTTTTGGGGGGAGGGTGGTGCATAAGAACTTCGTAGTAGCCTTAGTTGAATCAAAGTGTGAATGATGATCCTTAAAACTATAGTTTTATGGAAGCATTAAAAAATTATTGTGTCATTAATTTACATTATTGTAAGACCTACCTTAGACTTTGTGAGCAATATGAAAAAAAAGTCATAAACAGTTACAAAGTCTTGGAATGTTTTTGGAAACATGGTAGTTTGGAAGAAGATATTATTAGTTTAATGTTTTATCAAAATATCTAACATTAAAGTTCAAAACTAAAGAACAGTTTTTTAAAAATTAAATTGAATTGAATTGTGCTTGGCATTTTATATATAACTATACATCATAGCCCTTCAAACTGGTTTTTTTTCTTCAAAGTATCTTGTTACCCTGATCTCCCTCATCTTTTCTACCCTCTCCCTTCTGCCTACACTCATTTTTTTCTTCATTTCCTCTCCCATCACTTAAGTAAAGCACATCTCTGTGGCCAACCTAGCTTGTATTATCCTTCATCCAGTGCAGACAAGCACATGGTCACCTGCAAAATCACATTCAATATCGCCTTGCTTATTTCCTTACCTTTCGTTTTTGCTATTGTTGCTTACATTATCTTGAGAATAAGAACAAGAAAAAAGTAGAATTCTTTTCCTATGAATTAGGTTGTGAGAAATACACACACATGCACACACACTCCTGAAGAAAAAATAGTTCTTTTTCTTCTGAGTTTCTTTAAAAAGCCCAAGTCAGAATATATTGTGTATCAGAAATTCATGTATTTGTCAAAATATAACTCCTATTTTAATATCTCTACATTTAAAAAAATTAGAAAGAAAGAAGCAATGTGACTAATGCAGCAGGAAAAAATTAGTCACATTGATTCTTCTCTGAATTAATTGTTTCCTTGACTAGCCAATCAACTTTCTTTAAATACTAGATTTTAGTTCTCATACTGTCACAAGAAAAGTTTCATAAAATATATTACAGAGATGGAAGTCAGTTACAGCCAGAAACACTCCTTTTGAATAAAACCTTTGAAGATAAGTGCACTTAGAATATGGTGATTGCTAAAATGCTATTTAATCATACCACATCATTAAAGACAGTTTTATTAAAACAACGAAAACATAAACATTGCAAACAAAGCAATGAATCTCTGTGAAAAACGAAGCCAAGTTTTATTTTCCTCTGCTTAAAGTGTTGGAGAAAAGTGAGTTTTACCCATACCTGAAAGAAAAAAAAGGTTAGAAATAGTAAATGACAAACTCCCTTGTGTATTTTATTAGTCATGTAAATCCCATAATGTATATTTTATTATGTAATATCGTAGAGTACATGTCATTTTGAACAATTTTGAAACTCTGTATAAATACCCGCAGTGCTCTTTTGAATACTGTTCCATTCTTTGATTCCAAAATTAATTATATTCATTTGTATGTTGAACAATGGATTTTATAATGCATATTTCAAATAAATATATAATGGAATTGGAAAAAGTACTAGTTATTATCTACTAATAAACTCCTGCTGACTGCACTTTTTCCTCCCCTTTTTATAGAGTAGGAGTTATTTTACTTAGGTATTACAAGTGAATTGCTTTAAGCCTGTCATCAAAATATAGTTTTTGTATTCAGTGGGTATTCTAATAGATGTTTTACTCACTATTTTGATTTACACTAGGAACTGTCAATTCAGTACCAGGAATTTAGTGTTAAAGGTTGATGAGCTCTGAACTTTTTTAACAAACAAGAACAGAGCAGTTTTGCCTGAATTGCACAGAGCATCTGCTGTGCGTCCACAGGACTTCTAGTTGTCATTCCTCAAATGGGCAATAACTGAAATTATGAGTTCCTCACAGCTTTTTTTTTAAAATTCATCTGTACTAAATCCAACAGTGACCCTCAGATATTTTCCTACACTTATTTCTTTGTAGCAAAATCCAATGAACAACTTTTCATAATATCATTTTCAAAGCTATCTCGTAAAATATAACTAAAGGGGTTTCAGTGTTCTCTGTTACACCAGAATAAAGTTCTTCTGTTTTATTTCGAAGCCTGGTTAAAAAAAAAAAAATGCACGGAAAGGTCAAATCCATTCCAAATAGAAATCTCATTCCTCAGAAATATTTCTTAAGATCTTGAATCACTCTTTTTTGTCTTTTAAATTCTGTCATCTGCCTAGATTTAACTAAAATAATTTTTTTTTCATTGTGTTAGCTAAAGGCATCCATTCAAAGGTAAGAAAATCACAAAAGGAGAATGAAATTAATTTTAAAGTACATATTTGGTATTTTTTAAGAGCTGCATTTCAGCATCTGGAGAGCTGCAATTTAGTCTATTAAATCTATAGCAGAGAAGCTGGGGGAAATGTGAACACCGTTATGAGGAGGGTCAGTCCTAAACAAGAACATTTTCTGTTCCAACCTTCAAAGGTAACATTTTCAGCTTGATGGGCTCCTGGTCGAATATATAATTTGCCTATTTCCTTCTTAGCTGAGTTGAAATATAGAGGACTGGAAGTCCACCAGGCCAAAGTATAAACTCACCATTTATCTATTAAAGTCATATTTAATGAAAACGAAGAGAAATTATTACCCAACGCACTCTCTTTCTCATTACAATTCCTAAAGAACTTTGCCGGGCACATTATCTCGTAGACATCATGATCAAATGTTATTGTTTGCTTTATTATCTCAGTTGGATGGTTGGCTAGTCTAGAATGAAATAGGTTGAAGGCAATACTCTCAGCCTAGAAGTCTGAATGAGGTTCCCATTCAAATGATCCTGATTGTTTGGGGGTGGGGCGGGGTGATTAGTAAACCAACTGAGCTTACACTGCATAGTAAGCGTCTGGATGCAGCACATTTACATCTAACAAGAGACCCCAGAAAACGTGTGTGTGTTTCTTAAACCTTATGTTCCGAACAAAAGGCTATCTCAGCAACAGACTATCTCAGCAACAGACAATCAGCACTGCATTGCTCCCTGGGATGCGAGCAACACACTCAACTGCACATTTCATTCTTCCTCAGCTCCCAGCACCACAAAGCCCCTACTTTCTTCCCACTCCTGGGTCCCCAGATTGCCCCAGAGAGGGGGGTTGGGAAAGCAGGATCCTAACGTCTATGCCTGCGCACCAATAGCCAGCACCCGGGCCCCCCGGGCGCTGCTTTCCCCTGCCCGAGCCGCCTGGGGGAGGTAGGGAGGGGAGCCAGGGAGCGCGAGAGGGGACCGCACACCTAGACACTTGTGATTTTATTCATTCACAGGGAGGCGGGGGAGGGGAACTGGGTTCACGCGGATCCCCCCCACCCCGAAGTTGCCTCTTCTAGGCAGATAAAGTCGTTTTCTGGCCGGTGCTGGGGGCCCGGGGCAGAGCGCGGGTGAGGTCCTGGCTCTCAGGGCCAGATCTTGCTCTGTCCGCGGAGGGGGTGGGGAAGGGGGGACGGGCCGCAGCCGTCCAGAGGGCCCGGAGCCGGCGGGGAGGGGCCCGCGGGCCGGGGCGCGGCGCAGCCCTGTCCCGGGCCCTCCGAGGCGGGCCGGGGAGCGCGGGGGCCGGCGGGGCGCGCGTGGGAAGGAAAGGCCCGCTCCCCTGCGGCCCTGCTCCTCTCTCCCCGGGCCGGGCCGCCCGAGAGTGCGGGCGGGCAGAGCTCCGAGTCCCCGCGCGCGTAATCATGACCTCGGGGCCCCCTCCGGGCCGCGCGAGCGCGTCGGCGAGACTGGGCGGCCGCCGCGGCCCGGGCCGTGTAACATGACCCCAGCGGCCGGCCGGCCGGGCGGCGCGGCCATTGAGCCCTCCCTGCCCATGAATCTCTGGCGCGTCTCTCGCCCGCTCGCCTCCCGCCTCCCTTTCTCCCCCTCCAGCTCCGCGGGCTCCGTGCGCCGCTCCCTCTCCCTCCCGGTCCTCCCGCTGCCCGTCTCTCGCCACCGCCCGCCTCTCGCCACTGCCTCCCGTCTTCTCTCCCTCACGGCAGCCTGCGTCTCTTTCTCCCTCTCTCCTTTGAAAACTGATCTTTGGCTCTTAGTGTGAAAGTGATTTGAATTTGGCTCGGCGGCGCTCTGCGCCTGCGCCCAGCCTCTGGCATGCTGGCTCCTTCCAAGCAGCTGTTTTGGGTTTGAAATTCCAACATGGCAGAGGCTGCAGTCCGTCTTCCCTTCAAAAACTTGGAATGATTTCAAATCATAGGCACCTTCACTTAACCCCAGCTTCCATTCATCAGCAAACACATCGGATCGATGCTACGCTAACCTATCGGGTTCTCTCTGCGCGCGTTCAGGTAAGAGGAGCTTCGTAGTTTCCTACCATCTGTTTAAATTTGTTTTTGTTTTATTTTTAAAGAATATAAATAGATCCGAGACCTGTAATAAAAAGAGATCTTCGAGTTGCGCCGTAAACATTAAATTTAATTTGCACTCGTTTCTATTCTGTACGCCAACCTGCTGTCTAATTTCTCTGTTCAAAGTAACCCTGAAACATTATAATGCATATTTTTGCTGCTTAATCATCGTAACAATAGTACGGGATTAAGAGTTCGCGATTGCAAGAATCTCGTTTTTCGCTATATTGGGCTTACTTATTACTATCTTTTTACTTCAAAAATAAAAAATAAGAAAGCGGAGCCATAGGGTGGGGCTAGACTTTCTTCGGGAACTAACTTCTAAGTAAATAAGAAGTGTAAATAAGAATCTTGCACACACACAAAAAGTTGAGGTTAAATTACAATCTCGTGGCTGGGGGAACGAGAAAATGTCAGAAGATCGGTTGCAGAAAAATGTAAGCACATCATCTTGGAGGGGGTACAGCGTGGTGGGCGTATTGTTGGCAAGGAACGGGAGAGAAAGATGTATAATTTAATGGTATATACAATTCACTGATCCTATTACCGTCCTCCCCGGAGCTCTTGTTAGTTTCAATGGGAGTGAGTGAAATTGACATGGACTTGCATTCCTGGTCATGTGCTTTTTTTCCTTTCTTTCTTCTCCTGTGATCTGAGATCCCTTTTTTGTTGATGTTGCTTTCCCCCTTAATTATATGCATGTAGGTTAAATGAATACCTGACGAAAGGGCCCACGTTTCAAGGCAGTGACATTTGATAGCTGAGAGGAAAAGTGGCTTTAATGAAAAGCAACCTTTGGAATTCCTGCTTGTGAGAAATCCAATTCAGCTTTTTGTGCTGCCAGCAAGAAATGATCAGTAGCACCAGTGTTTATGGTATGTCAGTTTTGGAATTTATTTCCTTTCCATCTAAATAGGAAAGACAAATGAAATAGCATGATAAAACCATTGAACACTGCTTGGGAAGCAGATGCTTATGATATATAATTCCTTTTTAAAAATATATATATGTTTATTTTAATCTGTCACTATGCTTCTTTTCTTTTGCTATCACTTGTTTATATATTTCCGTTTTGATTAATATATTACTTGAACCCACTTTTATCGGTTTTAGCTGTAATCCCGAAGTTGCATGTTACTAGTAATGCACTATATAACCGCTGAAGTCAAATGGTATGTAAATTAGTTAAACTCAGTGTGGGGGTTTTTTGGGTGGGGGGGCTGGGCAAAGAGGGAAGAGGGTGGGAGTGTGGGGAAAGATTGCTAACTAATGAAAGTATATATGTACACACACAGAAACAGGACTGGATGAAAATTTCTTTTTTTCCCTCTCAATCTGTTAAAGCAATTTGACTGCTCTCTCGATGATTGCACTTTGTGGAGTAATCGGTTCTTCTGAGTGTTTTGTTTTTGTTTTTGTTTTTCTTTTTTTTAGGTGAGTGAAGAGGTATGTTTTACATGAAAATAAAATGTATATATTTTGATTGCTCAAAGTCCTTAAGGTCTTTTAAGGAACAGTGGTAGGTTTTTTCCCCCTTACTATTCACTTGTCTGCCTGTCAGCGCTTTTTACTTTTAACTTGTGACAGAATTAAATAATCAGGCACTGAAATTGACTTCGTTTGAAATCGCTCTTTCCTCTTTCTTTACAAAAAAAAAAAAAGTTAGTTAAATGGAGTGAGAGGGGGTTTTCAATAGCTCTTGTGGCGGTGCAGTGTGTACACTTTGTGATATTCAATTAAGACTAAGAGGGAACAACAACAACAACAAAAAGATGTTAAAGTATTTTGCATAACCAAAGGATATGTCCACTTTAAACTGGTTTTTTGTTTTTGTTCTTTTTTTTACATCTACCCCACCACCATCAATTCCTCTTGAATAGAAAGAGGGAAGGAAAGAGAGAATATGAAAAAAAAAGGAATAACAGTGGGGCAAAGCTACCAGCGGTCTGTAGTGTGGCCGTGGTCACTGCTCTCTCATAACACAAATGTGAATACAAGGAAAGGGACTACAAGACCCGTTGCGCGACATACACTTCTGGTTGGACTCTGGTGACTACTGAGCTAAATACACACCGCTCTTACACGATAGGAAGGATTTGATTGAATTTTGCATTTGGAACTTGTTGACTTTGAAGCGATCAATAAGAAGACTGTTTATTTTAGATGCACATAATTTGCCCTGAGAAATGTTTTAAGGAGGAGAGAGCACAGCTTTTTTTCCCCCGGAGCTGTTGGAGCGAATGGGATTGCCAGATGGGTGATTTCCCTCTGTGATGTTAAAGCTGTAATATATATTCAGAGCAGATTGGGCCGCTGCCTGTGATGAGGAGGATATTACATTTATAAATTTTAAATCGGAGCTCGGACAATGTGCTGAGAGCAGAAATTGGATGGTTTGACTGTTCACAGTATTGATACTTAAATGTGATTTCTGGGTAGTAGTAATAATAATCATTGCAATAATACGTAAAAAACATGCTGGCGTAGACAATCATATAATTCATGATATTTAACAGCAGATTTAAGTGTGTAAATTGCCCCTCCTTAAGTCTCTGCTTTCTATTAAATAATAGTCACGTAATTTATTTCCCTGTGCGTTTAAATGCCCGATGTGCAAATGATGTTCACTTAGGATCCTTGTTATCATACACTAGAATTCTGGGGGTGAAAGTTTATATACATATATGTATATAAAGTAGACACTTGTGTATATGTATAAAGTGGCATTAGTGGCTCCTGTTTTCTAATTCTATTACTCTGGTTATTTTTAGATTTTGTTTGTCTCAAATGTGGCCTAAAAGGAACCAGAGCTACAAACCTAAAAGGCTAGAAAGTGGGCAAGTGCTCACACTCTGGCAGCTCTGCTGTTGCAAATTAAAAGTGTGTTGTGGTCAGGAAATGAAAGCTACAATGTCTCTTTTGAACAAGTCGTTTATCAAGAGAAACATCTATCAGGGACTGCCTTGTCACATTGATCCTCTAAAAGTTAGGTTCGAGGTGGAAGCTGCTTTGATGTTTTTGATCCTAAATTTAATACAACAGAGAAAAAAAAGCAAGGATATTTTGACCAGTATAGATGTTTAAAATCTTTCCTGGAACCAACAAGATCTATATATTAGTATTGTACTATGTGTAAAGTTTTCTGGGCATAACATTTGAAAGGTTGAAGGGGAAATCCCAGCCTTTACAAACTGATGATTGTTAAAATATACATTTATAATACTTTCAGTTATGGCTGGATTCTTGGTGCACAGGGACATTTTGAAAATTGGTTGTTCAAAAGGAAAGAAATAGTAATTTGGAAGAATATGCAGAGCGTCAGAGTTTTTTCATTCATTCCAATTTTAGAGTTATCCTCTTTGCTTCTTTTCTTTTACTCCTTTATTCTGGTTTCTTATCTTTATTATGTTTGTGACCAATTGGCATTTATTTCAGAAAGAAACACTTTTTTCTATAAAGACCATATCCTAAAACATGCTTGCACACATTATCTCTATTGTTTATTAATTGTGCATGTGGATGATTATCAATATAAACTACGTGGACTCACGAGTCCTTTGGAATTTCAGCTTAAAAATAGAGGTACCAAATGAAACATGCCCTGTATTCTTGAACAGTGAATATGTTGTATGCATTATTCAAAATTTAAAAAGTATTGTTAAGAAAATGACCAAGTTTAAAAAAACATTTTGTGAAAGCAGTTGAAAGCAGCCTGCTTCATTTTTGGAGGCAAAGATATGAAAGAAATATTCCTTCTTTGAAATAGAGTTTTTGGATACTTGTCTTACGCTGCTGGTGACTACTTGTTATTTCATGTGAGTCTATCATCAAATAAGCAGAGAAGAGTGTGGTGGGAGTTTTGAGAAGTGTAATACTTGCTAATTAATTATGTCTGAAATGAAAGAATCATAGCAAGGTAATAAAATCTCATTGTTGTTTTCCTGGAAGAGGATAAGCCTTCTGTTTGGAAGCTATATGTGTGAGTTGGTTTGCTTTTCTTAAAAAGGTGTTTTGTAGGGTCTCTTTGGAATTATTTCAAGAAACATTTTTTTAATATATAAACAGAGTATTTTTCTTTTTCCTGACTATTGAATCAATGAGGTTCTTAAAATTGTATCAGATATCTTCTGAGTGAAAATACAGGGTTTTATTCTTTAGTTATATTTAAGACTCCTGCAGCTGAATTTCCAGTGCTGTTTTTTTTTTTCTCCAATAAGTAGAAAATCTTTTTTGTTGTTTTTATTCATGTTAGGCAGGAACTTTGAAAACCTTTTTGTAGACAGCTACTTCTGATAGACATACAAGAGAGCAGAGATTTCATTAATTACTTTTAGATAATACAAGAGTATGACCAGAGGGGAGAAAAGAAGTAGTATTTCCAAGAATCTATAGGGACAATCTGTATTATTACTTGGCATTTCTAAGAAAGTTTAAAATATAAGCCACTATATTTCATTATAGATAAATTCTTTTTTTCCTGAGCTTCAGATTGTCACCTTTTAGAATTTAATATTTTGCTTAGTTTTTGCATAGGGACCGATGCAGAAAGTTTGAGTGTCTGCAATGTTTTTCAGAATTTTCATTTCAAAGTGAAGACAGCTATGCTAATGCTTCCCTGTTTTTGTCTGTGTGAGTGTTTGGATGCCTTGAATGATTGCCTAATTAAGTAATCACTTTTAATGGTCCAAAATCAGCAGAATTACTAGGTGTATTTGAAACAATTGCAGGCTTTTATGGTTTGGACTTGCTAGTTTGTTCTTAGAACCTTGGCTTAATAGAAATATTTGCTGTTTTACCTTTGATCAATATATTCTTGAGTACAAATTTCACATTCTACTTTTTTTTTAAATGCCGCATTCATTATTGGAGAGCTAATAAATTTAGTTACCAGGAATTTAAATTGATTTATAAATTTTTGATTGGGAGAAATTATTCTGTAGACATTTGTGTGAAATACTGATGTATGCTACTGATTGATAAAACTCAATTAATCAGCATATATGCTTTTTTTCTCAAGTCATTGATAAACTAGAAAAACAAATGGTACAGAAAATGATACAATTTTTTTCCCTTGATTAAAAAAAACTTAGCATAATTATCTCTTTCTTTTGAGATATACAAGAGCTAATATTTTATTAACATCAGTTGAACTTAGAAATTATTTTGGGGTACCACTTGCAAAACTGCAAGTCCCAAAATTATTCCACCTTTCAATTCACACACACACAACACACACACACATACAGATTATACCTAAATTTTTGTTTATTAATAATGAAATTTTTTTTTTGAAAGACTGCAAATAAATGGCCTTTTTAGCAAGTGCTTTTCGTGGTTAGATTTTCAGTCATTTTCTTCCTTTTTTCTAACCTTGAATTTTTAGCATTAAGTTTTTCATTTAACTTCTGGTGGAAATTTCAAGCATAGCTGCTTTGACATGATTGCTGATTACTAATCGTTTTGATATTTTTGATGTTATCATGTAAGTGGCAATTTTACTTGAGGATGTTTTCTAAAAGAGGTGCAGATAGAAGAAATAAGGAGTAGACAAGAATATGGTCAAAATAAATGGTGCTGATAAGTTTGAAGCAAATCAGGAGCAGGTGTGGGGATGCTAAGTTTCCTTAGGGCGGCACTACAGGTGCCTGCTCAGAAGCTCTGCCTCCGTATGGCACAGCCGTACTTACCTGTTGACAAGAGTAGTCGTAGCTGAAAGACTGAGAAGGCAGAAAAGATAGGTGATCAGAAGCCATCAAAACATGAAATATCATATAGCACTTTCTCTTAATAATATTTACATATTTTATGCAACAAATCTGCTTGTTGTCTTGTTATTTGAATATTGACACTTCATTTAACATTG
Source organism: Propithecus coquereli (assembly GCF_000956105.1). Classification (NCBI taxonomy): domain Eukaryota; kingdom Metazoa; phylum Chordata; class Mammalia; order Primates; family Indriidae; genus Propithecus; species Propithecus coquereli. The sequence goes on along the minus strand of NW_012150729.1, from coordinate 4,975,123 downwards.
CGTTTGGTGGTCTGTTGTTTCAGGGTATATCAGAAGCAGTAAATCCAAAGGAGAATTTCAGTTTAGATGTATTTATGTTAAAAATATGTATAAATGGATATGCTTGCTCATATTTTAGCTACTATGACTTTCACAAAGCATTTATGCTATCACTGCTACCAATCGTTTTTTAAACTGATACATCTTAAAAGTAGAATGCATGATTTATTATATTAAGGCACAAGGTTAAACTTTTTTTTTTTTTTTTCCCTGTAACCCAGCTTAAGTATATTTTTGTGCTTGGAAATCTTTTTTAGAAATTATTTTTTTTATAATCTTGGAAAATTTGCTTCTTGTTAGGATTTTGTTCTCACTTTCATTAGATGTGTAGCTTTTATAACTATTTTAATAGTTATTAGGGATATATAATTTACAATAGAGATTTTTTTGCTACAGAATATAAAATGTAAAATACCTATATAATGTTTTCTTTTTTCCAATCTTAAAGTTGAAAATACCTTTATTCAGTTTCTTTCCTATAACTCTTGATATCTGCTGGTATTTTATATATTTATTCTGTTCCACTTGTGGATATATTCCAGGCAATAGAACAGAAACTGTATTTTACTCCACCCACTGGAAAAAAAGGTCTCTTTTTGTTTTTCCTGATTTAACTGATGTTTGCCTTATGTCAATTGGATGCTTTTTAAACAACTGACAATTAAATGGCATACACATATGAGAGTAAACTCATCTGAGAATGGGTGACCTCTACTTTCATGTGTTAGTTCATTATGAAATATTCAGAGAAACAGTAACATTCAAAATAAAATTTAAAAAGTAGTGCAGTGTGAAGCCACGGGTTTGTATACATTGCTATCAAGTTTTTGCTATTCTTTTGATTTATTATCCTTACCATCAATAAGAATTTCCACCTTCAGCTAGGACAAGCTACATAATTTCTGGGGCCCAGTGCAAAATTAAAATGTGAGGTATCTTGTTCAAAAATTAATAATTTCAATTCAGCAACAGCAGAGCGTTACGCAGAGTGCAGGGCTCTTCTGTGTGGGGGGCCTTGTGTGCCTGCACAGGTTGCTGGGCAATGGAGCGGGCCCTTTCTTTACCACCTACAAACTTTTATCTAGGGCCAGCTTTGTGGAAGTCACTGGCTTTCCTACTTGGAGACTGACTATTCCATAGTTATTCCATGTGTCTCTGCCTAAAGAGATACTGAGGAGAGTTGAGTAAGAAAACTGATGGGAAAATGGACCATTAGGTATCTCCTACTCCTGTCTGTCAATTGGGGACTGAAATACTTGCAGTTATCTCATGTTGTCCTGTGCCTGCTATATCTCTGAAATATCACATGAATTTTTGTGCAAATATTCTTAAGAGGAACTTTATTTTTTTTTTTTTTCCATTGTTAGCATGTAGTTACTTCCTTAAATACTTGTTCCCCAAGCCTGGAATAATTGGGATGGGTGAATTTCAGTGAGATTTGTAGTAAGAGTCTAGGAGGTTCTGCATTGCCAAGCACCATACCCTCCTAAGGTTGAGACACAAATAAAATAAGTATTTCTATACAGAAATCCTAAATTATCTAAAAATATACACATATCTTGACCATTAAAAAATACAAAAGCATAACTCATTGAGTGACAGGAAAGAGGGGCAAACCCCAAAATAACTTTGTTATAATGGTATCAGTATTGATATTTTGACTTTAGAAAGTGGTATTGTAGCTATATAAACATGTGGTGACAGCTGTGTTAAAGAGGGAAAGTAAATCTTTCATGCCATAAACAATAATTTTGCCATATGTTATATTCAGATTGTGAACTTACTTTTTCCACTTACATTACAATAGCCTCCCTCTCCCTAAAAACTGTGGTCATACAACTCCTTTTCCACTTCGGTTTAAAGATTCTGTGCTGATGGGCACACAAAACATTTACATTGTTGCTTTCCAAGGTATTTCTCAATGAGATCAAACTTCAGATTGAGATACCTAAAACTAAATTTTGAAGTCAGGCGGCTTTTTCAAATCAAAACTGAGATATGATGGAATGTCCAGCAAGTACGGATCTGAGTGCACTTGAAGTTGCACCATTTATTTTCAAAAGATATTTCTCACATCAGATGACTCTGCCAGGAAGGGAAATATCAAAGAGCTCGGGAAAAGTAACTATTCTTTTATGTAATCCAAGACTGGGGTGAGGGTGGGGGGCTTTAAAGATATTTTTGAGGAAGAAAAAAAAATTGAACTTATTTTGAATGCCTTGTTAGACTTTGTGTGGAGAAATGCTACATATGAGATCTTCTAAGAGAAAAATCTTTGCCCTGTGTAATAACAAGACGTTGCTCTCCGAATTGATATGCACTTTAATGAAAGGAAGCTCAGAAACAACTATTAGAACAATGTCCCATTTAATTAAAAATTTACTCCACGGTTTAGGAATCTTTTGTATTACAGGCATTGCAACTGGAAATATTTTTAGTAGGTAGTTAGCCACAATCCATATTTTTTAATGTTCTTTATTCTATCCATAGTTTCTGTGGTATAATTTCAATTGGGACCCTTTTTTTCCTACCTTACTATTATCCTTTGGTATGTTGTGTTTTTGTATTGAATATTTGGCTTTAAAAATGATTAAACCAGGAATCTGGGTAAATATTTGGCAATATAGGGCATTGTTATGCCAAAAATAGCTTTTATTTTTCATCTATTCACTTCTCCCTTTTCATTTCAAATTGAAGTTAAGATTACAAACTGAACTCTTCTCTTAGATCATATACCTCAATGATGCTAAATTATAAATCTTAATTAGGTATGATTCACTGATTATAATCTTACAAAATAATTATTCTGAGTAGGATAAAAAGGTTCCCTTAAGGTTGAAGGCATTTTCATTACAATCCCATTTTAAAATCAAAGAAATACTATTAAATAAACAATACTATTATTCTTTTATACCTAATGGTTCATACTTTTGAATTTAACTATATGGATGAAGAAAGAATGATATAGATAGAGCAGTCTTACTGTTTGCAAACTAAGTGCTTTTGATAAATTTTACTGCTAGGAATTATATGGATCTAAGGGAATCTTTTAAATAAAAATTACAGTTTTGATTATCTAAATGGAACATGTTCTTGTGCATGTGCACAGATACATTTCTTTGTGAAGGTATTGATGTCAGGGATGCTTTTGGTATTTCTTTATGAGTAATTAGGTTAACGGGGTTAGTTAGAAAATATATCCTTTCCTGGAAAATGAAAAATTACATTCAAGCAGAGGTAAAAGAGTAGAACATATTCATGACTTTAAGTACTTAAAAAGATATTTTATGAGTCATTTTTAAAGAATAATACCCAATATGTAACTTGTTAAGAATAATTGCCATTTTTACTTTTTAAAGCACATCTATATTAAAACTGACTTTCTGTTCATGACTCACAAATCTGGAGTCAATTTTAGGCCCAACTTACAAAAGATGTGGGTCTTATCCCCGTGCCCCTTCCCTGGTATCCTACACCAGTAGTGTCACTGCAAAGTTCTCTTTTAAAGAGAGATTTTCATTTGCATTATTCACAAGATTAAGCATCATTTTTGGGGAGGAATACTGATAGGACCCAAATGTAGACATTGGAACCCCGAATGGCCTGAATCCTTGTCTGAAAAACTAGAAGGAAAAAATATCACCGGCTTTGGAATTTTATATGCCTATATGAACAGTGCTTGTTCTTTCTCCGGGAAGATTTTAAATGTACTATGATTACAATATGTTCTCTAATTGGAAAAATGTGTTTCATATAATTCTAAGAGTACCAATAAACCAGTCCTTCGTATGAATTTACTCATGGATAGTAAGATAGGAGAATCGTATTCAGAAATAAATATTTAGTCTGAGCTGGTGCCTCTTTAGAAAGAGAAAAATTCTGTACATATGCAAAATCCTTTTTGGAACATGGGTGTCAAATCTCTGTTAATAACATTTAAGCAGCTAAAGTATTAGGAAAAAATTTAATATTCAAAGTTCTTTATTATGTTTTGTTCTTCAGTAAGTCTCTTAATGAGTATATACAATGCATCAATGCTTGTTTTGCTTATTTTTTGATTTTTGTCTTGTTTTATTTTGTTTGGTGTCAAAGTAAAAAGAGCTTACGGGGAAACTATATTTTGTGCTGTTTATTTTTAAAGATACCCATTGAGGTCAGTACAACATATGGTATGGGTTTATTTATAATGATAAGTAAGCATCTGCAATTTTACCCCAATGTATTGATAGTTCCTTAAAATCTACTCTACTACACCAAAATGTCACTAAGGTGTCATCTGGGAGGAGTTGCTGATGTATGATTGCAATGCACGTGTATACCTATATAGATGTTTTTAAAATATTTTCCTATATTTACTAACAGCCAATTTGCTAGTGTCCTTTGCTTAGGGCTGAGGGAAAAAGATTTTCTGCCATTTTGCTATTCATATACTCACCAAAAATCTTGCTCTCTCAGCCATCTTCCTACTGGGCTGTAGTCTTACCCACCTACCTGTGTACTGTTTTGAAGGTCTGGGTTTGGGTTTTTCTTTTTCTTCTTCTTTCTTTCTTTTTTGGTATTTATCTGTAAGGCTGGTTATTACTTGATCATCTGGAAAATCAAATTTCACTTGAGCCACTGCAATATAATACGTAGATCATGGGGAGGAAGTTTGAATTAATTAAGAGGATATTGGGCTAGGTAGTGGGGGAAAGTAAAGCAGTGTTTGTTGACATTGACAAACTGCCCCTAATGAAAGACAACTTCTAGGAATGGGGGAAATAGCTAAAGGGAAAATAAATTAGGGAAAGTTGTTGAGGCAAAGCTACGGTTAAGGATTGTTTTTATGTGGCTCTTACTAAAAATGATATTGACAGTTTTATAAATTAAATCCTAATATGATGCGAGAAAAGTGATCACTTAATAGGAATTACTGACTAGTGCACATTAAATAGCATGCAGCATTATAATCTAAACAAATTATATTCTCCTTTTTAAAAAAAATGACAGGTTCTTTACCAAATCCTGAATATATGGGATTTGTGATCATGCAAATTAAAAGAACTATTGACATTTTTCTTCCCATGATTTGAAAAAGTGTGAAAACATATATGTTTAAAGGTGATTCCTGTTATAGGTAGATTGTTTTTTTCTCTCTCAACATACTCAATTTGCTTAGGCCACAATGAAGTTACAGAAGAAAAGCCATGGAGGATTGAGATATATCTTCTTTAAGTCTTCTTTTGGAAAATAATGTATTATTGCCATAACAGGAGTTCAAATCACTGAAGTAGATAATGCTTTGATTTGATTTGAGCAAAACTTGATGATAAATTTTGTATCTACTCTGTAAATAAATGCTACCTGTGCCATGATGACCAAAAAAAAAAAAAAAAAAACCAAACAAAAAACAATAAAAAACATTTGCCTAAGCTCTCCCCTAGATTAGTTAAATGCATGTTTTGGGGGATGACCTACTTCTTTTAAACTCCCCAGGGTGACTCTAATGTAAAGTTAGGACTGAGAACCTCTTCTCTGAACCAAAAGCTTATGTATCTCATAAGATCTTAAACTTTCCACCTTTTAAAAAATATAATTCTTTCTGGTTTGAAGTCATAAAAATAAAGGTATCTATTCAGAATTGAATATAATAATGTCATGTACTAGAGATAGTTCACTATCTGGCTGAAGTTCAACGACTTATCTAGACTCTTAAGAACATTGCCACCATGCTGCTGGTACGAGTACCTCAGGAAAGTGACAGGGATGAAGAGAAGTATCCATAGAAGCCCACAGTCCATCACAGTAGTTACCTTGGGTAGGTCATTCAACCTCTCTGAGCCTCAGTTTACTTTTTTGTAAAAGGAGAGTTGATCCAATGACTATTAAGAGTTCTTTCAATTCCATTTAATCCATGACTGCTTTGTGATAGACTAGTAAGCTTGAATAACTTGGAACCTTGCTAGTGGCCTATGGTTGATGAAAAAGATTTTTGTTTTTTTTAAAAAAGCTCCAGAAATTGTCTTGGACACAAAGAAGAAAGCTCAAGGACCATTTATCACTTTGTTCAGCCCTTCTGAAGGGATGGTATGTATTCATTAAATATGCTTATTAATTGGCTGCAAACAAAGGTGTCAGCAATTCTAATATCTTAAGAGTTGATGACTATTAGTTACCTAATGCTTTAACCCTGTACGAGATTTAAATAGACAATCTGATCAATTTAAGCAGTGGCATTAGGAACCTCAAATATTTAAAAAATATATATATATGTATAAATATCAATATCAAAGTTGGATTTTTATCAAACGGGAATCAATCCCCTCTTTCCTCTACTTTATCAGCAACTAGTCTATGTTCACCTTCTTTTTACTCCCTGGCATGCTGTTCTCCACCTGTTGAAATCCTACCAGGACTTTAGTATCCAGGTCAAATGTTGCATCATCTATGAAGACTTCCTTGAGCCTAATTAGGATCCATTTCAACGTCTACTTAATATTCCCTAAGCACTTTTAAAATATCTCCTTTTGATCATTTACCATCTTTCTCCTGCTATAGATTGCTGGGCATTCATGTTTCTCTTTTATGAAATCATAAATTCCTCGAGAGCAGACACATCTAATTCATTTTTATTTTTAACCTCCTCTACATGCGTTTATAGTACAAGACCTCAATAAATGTTTGGTGAATTAAATTGATAAAATTGTAGGAGACTGTCGCTTGGTTAATCTTTTATTAATATTACTTAAAAAAATTGAAAGATTACTTTTAAAAATATTTAAAGAACAGATTTATTAAAATTGTGGATTTCATTTTAAAAATTGAAATTTCTATACTCTTTATGTAATTTAATTACCAAAGAAAGACATTATAACCCTGAAGAATAGTTTTATAATTATATACCTTAAAAGGAGTTACAGCTATTAATTCTATTTTTGTATTTTGCACAGGAGAGCATTTAGACTATTTTATAAAAACAACATCATTATGCTATCTTTAAATTCTTATAAAACACAAATCTTTAGCCTACTTTGATTACAGGCAGTAACATATAACTTTTAATCATTATGCTGTATCTATTTTTTTTTCCTCATGTTTTCAGTCAGAAAAATTTGAGAGTACAGAATTATAAACTATTAGACTTGGAAACTTCTAGAGTAACTTCTTACCAACATAGAGTTGATTGATAGTTGGTTATTCAGCCTTTGGTTGAACATGGGAAATCAGCACCTTCTAAGGAATTTCTTTCTATTTTGTCCTTTTTCTGATAAATAGGCAGTGTGCAAATATGTGCCCTATCAGTACTCAGAACAGATTTCTTTGGGAACATGATGGTACACTTGAGGTGGTAAAATGTGAGATGCCAACTAGTTGATCTACAATTGATAAGACAGCTTAGTTTGTCAGTTTCTTTGGTTAACATTTTAATTGGCATTTCTTTATTCTGTGTTTAGTGTCTGACACTATTAATTTATTTTGTACTAAATACTGGGCAGTAAACAATTTGGCTGGGATTATACCCAATGACCTTGTTTTCTAGGGGTTCAATTTCTTTACCAGTTGGGTTTGTGTGCTTTTGGAAGGTTCAGTTTCTTTCTCAGATCTGTCACTAATGTTACAATTATAAAATTGTATTATAAAATTTTCAAAGGGAAATTCAATTTGATCAAATGTTGAAATTGTAATGAATTAGTCAATAGTATTTCACAGATTTCTATTTTATATTTGTGTTTTTTAAACCTAAAGATGTACTAGAGAAAAGCACTTGTTCACATTGCTTCATGAAAGAACCCAGAAAAAAAAAAAAACAGACACTATTGTCATTCTTTTAAACACATGATTTTGCTAAGAAAACCTGTAACCTTTACTGAAAGCTCACTAGTTTTCTTCCAATTTGGGCTCTTCAGAGCTGAAAAGTTCTGGATGCTATCTTACCACTTCATATTGAAATCTAGGTTGATCTCATACACTCTATGTAGAAGAAAACAACTGCAGTGCTGATTGTTGACCTGTACCATCACAAAGATGTGCCATTAAGTGAGCTACAATGGATAAATATTGCTTAGTTAACTGCATAAAAACACTGTGTCTTCAGCAAAGAGATTCAACACTGAAGGACAGTACATTGTAGGGAGAATAATAAAGATTGTGAAACAATTTGTTAAAAGTAACAAAAGCATTTTTGCAGTTTGCAACAGTTAAGACCCATGGGTTTAGTTCCTTTGTTAAATTGGCTCTTCTGGTTTTCTGAAAACCATTCGGTAAACTTCAAGTAAGTTAAACTTCTAAAATACAAATTAAAATGTAAAGACCATGAATTGTAAAGCCTTATAATTGTAGCTTGCCAAGAACCAAATTAAATCAAGGGAAGATTTAAAAGATAGAGGCTTAAGATTCTGCTTGGTTTATAATCAGGAAGTTGTGGGGTTCTAAACTAAGTAAATAAAAACATTCATGCAGATTCTTCACACCTAAAATGCCAGCCATTTTCCTTTAGTGTTCTCTTGGAGGAAAATTGGGTGTTTCCTCTCAGAGGGTAGTAATTTAAGTTGGTGGCCACAAAATAGGAGCCATGCTTAAAAGTGAGTGGTCAATGGTTTATTTTGTTGTTGAGCTTTCATTCTTTTTCTTTCTTTCTTTCTTTTTTATTTTCACCCCATGTGCATAATTAACAGCTGCCAGTAAGCGAATTTTTGTCTAAGTCTAGACATGGCAATTCTTGAAGAATATGAAACTTTATTTGTCCTCTTGGCTTAAAATCTGAAATTAAACAAAATTTTTTTCAGTTGAATCCAAGCACATAACTCTGTGTGTGTGTGTGTGTGTGTGTGTGTGTGTGTGTTTATTGGGTAGAGGAACCCGTCTATGAAACAGATGACAATGTTAAAAGTTCTTTCATTCTGAATGGGCCAGTCGGTAGCTTCTTGCAGACACCGTCTTAGTGAACCAATTTAAATCTCTCTCCAGATTCTTAACTACGTATCCCAAGTCTGTCTGAGAGGTGGCACTTATTTGTCCCTTAGGGGTTAGGTTTGGTTTGATATTCAGTTGAAGTCTCAGCAAACAAGATTTATGAGAAATTAATTAAAACTGAAATTGAAAATGGATATTGAGGTACAAGTTCACCCTAAAATGTATGAATACATTTGTCACATATGCATGAAAAGAATGTTTTTTAATGGATTCTTCTGATTAGAATAGAAACTAATCACAAATAAACCATTTAAAATTTGCTGTCATGATATGATTGTTTTCTCTGAGTGGCTGACCACGCCTTCTTTTAGCACTCAGTCTTTGTCCAGGGTTTAGTTTAGTCGTGCATATGTCCTTGAAGAAATGTAGCATCTTTCACAAGATTTTGTACGAGTGAAATCAGATACCAGTTTTTATTGCAGAAGCAAGCCTACAAATGTTTCTCTTTAAAGACATTTTTAATAGAAACAGTAAGGTATAAATCATTTAAGCAATTACCTGGACATTGTGGAAATGGGGCTTGGCTTGTTCTGTAGCCCCAGATGTTTCCAGATTCCAGTAATAACCTGGTCCAGATATTTACAGCTTAATTTTCTGTGCATGTGCACTTGTCCACAAATGGCTCCTATTTCCCATTTTCTGCTGGACAACTGGGCTACTTAGAGGCAAAGAAAGTGATTTCAGCTTGAGTGACTGCAAACATTAATGGTGATAAGTTGCTTCTAGAAAGTTTGATCACTTTAAAAAAATAGAGAGGCTAAATTTCAGAGGATTTTATATAAAGAAATAAAATAAATTATTCAAATGGCATTTTCCTTTATGGATGGGAATGGGGGTGAATAACCTGCCCCATCCTCCAAAATTATATTTCGTCTTGATATACTATGTGATAAAAGTGATTTTTTTTTTCAATGCTTCTGACACTAGTTGGCTTATCATGCAAGCTGCTAGTTTTCTTTGCATCACTACCCCACAGGTTTTCTTCTTCTTACTAGAAACTAAACAAATGGAAAATAATGATTGGTAACCATCTGCTGTGCAGAAATTTTACATATAGCAGTTTCTCTTATTTTGTAAAACAAGACCAAATGAGTGAATTATACTGTTGTCAGTAAATAGCAACAAGCACTGGAGCGTTCCTTTGGACAAAGCCAGGAACACAGGGAGCCAGCATTTTGTTATGGGAAGTCAGTTGGTTGGGCTGTGAGGCTGCATGGGCCCAGACATTTGTTTGTGTGTTTGTGTATGTGTGCGTGTGTCTGTGTATGTAAAGAAAACGACTGGTCTGTCTCTATGTTGTCCTGTGTCTCTATTCTCTTCCCCATAATTCCAGTCAAGTAAATAAAGTAATATAGATGTAAATAAATCAGTTCAATCACATCCTCCTAAGTCTTTTTATTTGCTTAGAAAATAAAGGTAAAATCCATAAAGCCATAGAGAATAAAGATTTTTAATAGTACATAGGCTTTAGATCAAAATCGTGGTTTCCGTAGCTGTACATTTTATAATGACTAGTGGCTAGCCAGTGTAGCTTTAAATTATTCTCTTGTCATATCTTCTGCCTAAAAACTACCTTAACTGGAAATCAGATTGATTTGTATTGATTGATATATATTTGTATATATACAAAAGATATTGACAGGCAATGATTATTCCTATAGCTGCTATTGAAGTATGGATGCTCTATGTAGGGAAGACATTTAATGAGATAGACAGAAGTAGGTGGTTACAAAGAATTTATTCAAGTGGACAAAGTAAGGCACGACTTTATAGTTATCCATATAATCTATAATCTTTCTCTCTCTATATATATGTATATATAAAATCTGTTTATTATATCAATATAGTTAGACACTCAAAACATACATATTCTCTCTCTCTCTCTTTCACTTATTTGATACTGGGATTTTGCCATATAGCAAGAAAAGTTGTTTAAAATGGGCAGTATATTGAGTTCAAAGGACCCATACAGTTCATAAATTCTCTGGTGTCTACTGGATTTTTCATCAGGGAGACTTCCAATAAAAATGATCTATTTTAGAAATAATATTGTTTAGTAGGTTGAAATGTGGTGTAATAAAATTAGACCTTCAGTCTTCTAAAGTTACTACTTAGATGGCACCCTTGGGATGGTAAAATGGCTGTATAAGCAGATGAATCAGACAGTTCCACTGATGGGTACATTTGTCAGTCTCTGTTACAGATATAATATATTCTTATATCTGTAATCCTGACACTGTTACATCCAAATGAAATCAACATGAGGTTGTCATCTTTAAGCAAATATGTTAAGTGTTGTCTTTTGTGCTTTGGATTTGAAAGAAAGGGGCCCAAGGGAGACAGCATCATGCAAATGGAACAAATCCCATTTCTTCTGAGCTGTGCTGTTTTTCCCCTCCATGGCAGCTGGCTGTGTTATCTTTGTGTGTTTCTCTGAGTGCTGACAATTCTTTCAGTGATCTAAGTTAGGGCACATTAGAAAGTGGAAGCAGCTGTCTGTCGCTATACTGAGAGACGTGTTTGCTCTACTGCAAAGATGAAGGACCATGAATCCTTGACACACTCTCCCCCCTCCCCCCTGTACTTTCCAACATGATCAACATTCAGACGCACAGATTGTCTGCTTGGACAGTTTTTTGTTCTGACTGACAGCATCTGGCATAGACAAATTTAAAAATACATAGCATGCCATGCTTGGAATTGGAACATCCCTTTTTTATTAATCTTCTCATTTAAACCATTCATTTACATTTCAAGAAAGGTTACAGCTTGATATGGTTGAAATGTTGATTTTTAAATGAATTACCTTCTAATGAAATGTCTTGAATGAGTACCAAGCAGCCAGTGTTCATTAAAAATTACACCCGATTAACACGGCCTTGAAAGCCTGAAAGGAAAGGGATTTCTTATTGTTTTAATCCACAATGCATTCCAGTGTTTACCTTTCTGGCACAAAGCGAACAGAAATGATGCCTGTACTTGCAACACTTCTGATCTTGAACACAAGTATGATATAACCCTTAAGCCGACAAAAACACTTGGCCTTGTTTAATCAGCTTTCTTTCCCTCTGTAAACCCTCAGAAGTATTAAAATTTTTTTAAAACATTACCAAAATATGCCTCTGTCAAATCCTCTCTCTCTGCATGTTCCACTCTTCCACCACCCAAAAATACCATGTCTCTCTGCCCAAATCTGGGGGTGGGGGGGAAGCCGATGTGAATTATACATTTGTTTGTGTTACTTTAGTAATAAAACATAACAGTACAAAAATTGCTCTCTTTCTCTGCCTCGCCCCCGATATTGATGTTTCTTATTAATTCTCAATTCCACAGCCAACCTTAGCAACGTGCTTGTCTAGAATTTATGTAAAAATAATATGAAAATTGGCCATATCAGTCCTTGGACTTTGGGTCCAGGAGTGAAGGTAGGACTGGGGGGAAGAGAATCCTCCTTGTATCATACCTTTTAGACTTTTCATTATCACTGCAGATTTTAGCTGTAACTACTCACTCCAAGTGTGGCTATATTAGTTCTAAGGGGTGTTTGGCGGGAGGGGTGGTACAGAATGATAATTTTTTTAAAAAGAACTATTCAAGTGCTGGGTAGTAAATATGTAAAGCACCTGTACTGGATAACGTGGAAAAATAGGCTTCAGAGAGAAGTTCAATTAACGGTTGTAAGCAGAAGAGGTGAGGTATTTCTTCAGCACGTGTAAGAGGTCACTTGCTGTAGGATAAATTTTGACGAATTGCAGAGAGAAATAAATGCTGAAATAAAAATGAAAACAGATTACAGTTTTATCAAAGGCACTTCTACACTCTTCAGTATGATAGGGGAAAATGACACATTTTTATTCCATGGATTACATAAATTACTTTTTAAATTTTGCTAATTTGTAAATTCTAAACTTATTTTACTTAAATTGTTCATTTAAACAAAGTAAATCTTGGAAATTGACATTATCTTTGAATCTGGAGTCCGTTTATCCACCTACCCTTCAACCCAGATCTGGGCTCTATAGATTGAAAGTAGACACAGTTTGGAGGCTGTTTTTCTTTTCTTCCCCCTTTTCCCCCCCAGAAGCTAATGGCAGGGAATCAAATTCGAGTGGATCCAGTTCTAGTGTTTTGATTACCAGTAAATGTTTTGTAATCAACATTTTAAATATAAATTACTTTCTTTGTTATTTTCCATTTTGATTTTTTTTTAATGACCAGTTTTTAAAGGTAGTGCCACTGTGTATGTGTAAGCAAACTGGGAATGGGTTAAAGTACACAATTCCCTTGTGTAAAAAGCCAGGTTTAGCAGTAATGCTTTTAATCTGGACTTGTAGAGGATTCAGGAGCATCCATAGATCTGCTCTAGTAATTACCATACCCCAAGTGGCACTGGAAGAGACATTTGCCTAAAAACTTGATGTCTTCATTATGCTGTTTACATTTTAATTAGAAACATGAAAATTACTGATTCATACAGACAACTATAGTTTAAGTGGTTTCGTTCACCATCCAATAAATCATAAAAAAAAAAAACAGTTGGCATAAATAGTTTACTAGGAATCATTCATGGGAATAATGTGTTGGCACTATAAGCTGCTTAAAATATGTTTTTATTTTACCAGAGGTAGAATTTGCATATAAATTAGAGAATGGCATTTTAAGTTGACAGTCATTTATGCAGAATACCACCCACATGCAGATACATATATGGGTGTATGCGTATACTTTCCTTGAGTTTATAGGTTTGTGCAGTACCGTGGATGTGGATGTATACCCAGCCTAGCCTATCAGTTTTTAAAATGTGTGTCTTCTTTTGAAGTCCTTTCAGAAATGCTGTGAGTGTTCTAAATATGCATATCCACAAACACATCTTTATCTGTTGGGCATGATCAAGTTGCAAGAAGGAAAATGTTTATTCCCTGTATGTGTATGTCTGGAAAAGGAGTTGCTATTTCGTTTGCTCATTCGTTCCCTCTTTCGTCTCTCGTCCGTTCTCCCCTAACTTTTGCATGTACCTGTCAGTGCTGCTGCCCTGAAACTGCTCCCACTCGGAGCGGCTGGACTGAAACAGGGTGGCTGTCAGAGTCCATTCCTGAGTCAGCAGCACATCCATTGCCTGAATCCTGCAACAGTCACTCATCCACTTTTCCCCTCCCCAGGGGACAGGCGTCCTCCTCATCAGCGAGGAGGAATGACCCTTCTGTCTGGCATGCTCAAAATCCCGAATCTCCCCACGTTGGTGTGTGAGTTCAAATCGCCCCTCCTGGAGGCAGGGCTGGGACTCCAGCTAATGACTCCGAGATACAGAGGGTCAGCGCACTGGTGAGCTTGAGTACTGAGGCATTGTGCGAGCCGAGTTGTACATTTTTCCCATAACTGCAGACTCCTCTCCTTCCCCCCTCCCCTTCCCAAACCCTTTATTATAGATCAATATTATGCAAAAACGAACCAGGAATGGCCACAGACATTATAAGCCATTTTCCTTTTCGTTACCTTTGTTAGAAAGTTATTGGTCATGGCTGAAGAAGGCTTTGTTATTATTTTTTGTTTGTTTATTGTTGTTTGGTTGAACAGAGGCACACAATGAGCGAACATTTACATGGTCTCGCTGTAAAATTCACATTTTAGGGCCACGTTTATTTTGCATTTTTTAGGCCAATGGGCTATAGGTAAAAAATGAATTTTAAAAATATTATGGAAGAGAAAGAGTCTGTGCATAGATGTTCGATTTGAAATGCTGTAGCAGCTGTTGTTTTAAACTTTTGAATGTGAGCATATTCTGTCGAAAACTCGTGCTAACTGCCTGATGTGATTCTTGGGAATTAAAGTATGTAAGATCAATTCTCATGAAGCTGCTTTAGGTGATGAATTTTGTACTCATTTGTGCATCTTTTGGTTTGCCTTTTTTAAGTTCTGGGGAATTGCCAAAGTTTGAAGATGCTAATCAGTTATTTTGTGTTGTCCACAACATTTTAGATTTTAATGGAAAGTCATTAGGATCATTGTCATGGTAATAGAGGTAATTGGTCTAGGTAATCAGACCAGGACTTTTAAAAACAGTTTTTAGTGCTTTGCATATACCAGGCAGAATTCCTGAGCACTGTTAGTTAGGGTAATAGCGGAATTCATGGGCATGTGGTCTTTGGTTTGCTTTGCATTGCTTCTTTTTTGGGGGAGGTGATGGCAGGCAGGGCATTTATTAGGTTTCTGTACTTCCTAGATGTGATTAGACACAATAGTCGACATCTGTAAGGACAGAAACTTGCTGCTTATTTGTATACATGGCAAAATTCTAATAGTTCTATGCAGTCTGGTAAATCCCGTCTGCTTTATGCAGTGTGGCCCGAAACAGTTGTGTGGTGAGGGAATGCTGGCTGCTGGCCAGCCATTGACTATGAAATCCTGGATACCTGAGAGCTTATCAGTTCTTTTGCTTTGTAAAAGAAAAAAGTGATGAAAATGTTGGTAAACTGCCATGAAGGTTTAAGGCTGCTGGAACAAGGAGCCGTGTAATCAGATTGGAAAATGGAGCTTGAGATTCTCTGCATGGAGAACAGCCGTCTGTGGACCCCGTGAGCCGCTGTGCAAGTGCCCGAGCTGACCACTTTGTTAGCAAATCAGCTTGTTTGCTGCAGCAGCAGGGTGGAAAAGACCAGAGCTTGTGATGGTATGTAACGGAGGGAGAGCTCTTGCATGGCACAATCTAATCAGCTTGCAATTAGCTCAGGCTCTACAGTCACCTTCTTAATTTTCTTTTTTACCCCTCTTTGTGTTAATACCGTGCACTTTAAACAATTAAGTAAGGGAAGTAATTCTTCAAGCAAATCAAAGCCATCCTTTAATTTTATCACCCTGCTGAAAAAGTATCAGGTGGTCCACTGGTCTTCATCAGATGCTGGAAATTCTCCGGCTCACTGTAGCCTAGAGAGGGGCTCTAACCAAGTGATTTTTAGGATAATATCTCAAATATCTTGGCAAGGGTGAGGAGAAAACAGTACATTATTTAAACTAGAATTGAAGTTAAAATTGATGTGAAGGAAGATTACAAATGCCTTTTGGTTTATATACACTAGTAAATGCCTTTTGGTTTATATATAGTAGTGCCTCTATTTTATATTTTTAATAACTAGAAACTGGCTGTGCGTGTGCGTGTGTGTGTGTGCGAGAGAGAGATCTGTGTGTGTATATCTCATATATAAAATCCTTTATGCTGCTGTTTATTTAGGCATTTCTATACAGCACCTTTCTGAAGACTGATGACATAGCCACTTGTACTGATAATTCCACTACTTCACCTCTACCGAACTTGCTTCACTAAGGTTTAAAAGAACAAGGATATCATTGCTGATCATAGATGTTACTTGTTAATCCTTTAAAATAAAATTCAGATCATGTGGGGAGAGGTGAGAAGAGCAAAGCATAGATTTGCAAAATCCAGTATGATAGTTTTACATTTTACTTAATTCAAGGACAATGGCTTCTATAATACTACTTAAACAAAGAATACCTATTGCTTAAACAAAATAAATAAATCCTCTAGTAAATATTACTTAAGCTACTTTGTATCAATTTTTCCTTTTTCAGAAAGCTTTTGCTAAAATATTTTCTATGTGCATGAATCTCTGACCAGATATGTTTATTAGGTGCTTGTCTGTCATGAAGTGGAAACAGGCATTATTTCACCAATGTTTACTTTAGAAAGCAGCACAGGTAATGATTATTAGAATTTGCTTTTAATGGTTATTTAAAATTTAGAGTATTTTAAATAATTTGTTTCAAAATAGTCAATTCCTTTCTGGAGGTTGTGGTAATGAAAATAAACATAGCCATACTATGATTGATATTTGATTACATTAATATCATATTGAATTCTCTCCATGCTGTCAACATAAGACTTTATTTGCCTTTAATAAAAGATGTTATACCATCAATAAGCTCTATTTCTTATTTTGCCTTAAAAAATCTCACAGTGTATAACCAAGCATTTGGACTCAGCATTTTCTTATGGAAAAATTCAAAAAGTTTAACTGTTCATGTATGAGTGCCATGTGAAGGATAGCGTGACGTCTTGTTTTTCTATATGTCTTGCATTTTGTATTTGGAGGAATGAATTCAATTTGATAGAAAATGAGAGTAGTTAATATAAAGTACATTTAAAATTAAGTAAGCTTCTAAGTTTGCCTCGGGGTTTTGCTGGTGTTTCTGCAATGTGTCCTTTTTTTGTTTTGAACTTTTTTGTTTTTAATTAAAAATTAGATTAAAAGAAACATACATCACCTACACATATCTCATGCTGCAAAGATTCACTTTATATTCTTTTAGAGGACAAACTCCATTAGATATGCACTTACTGTACGTTGGATTGTAAATCTTACAATTTAATGGTAATTCAGTGAGCAGTTATTGCTTCAGTGGCCTTTTTTCTTTCTTTTTTGTCCCATCTCACTTGTGAAATAGGGTTACCCTTTACAAGTGTCACATCCATAGATTCATCTTTTGTACTTTGTAGTTGTTCCTGGTGCATCATTCTTAAGTTAAAAAAAAAAAGGCAAAGCAATGGAGGAACCATGTGGTGGGTGGGTGGTGGGTGGTGGGTGGGGAGTGTGTATGTTCAGGGGGTGGGGGCTGGGAATGAAGGCTTTCATTCTTATTCCAGAGAGAGAGAGAGAGAGAGAGAGAGAGAGATACCAGGATTCTAGTGACAGAATAACCAGGAGTGTTAGCATCAGTCTAGCAGATTAATATCTTTTTCTAAATATGCATTTCCTCTAACCTCTTTCTCAATCTAACGTTCAGTTTTCCATAACAGATTGCATTCTGCACTTGAATTCCTGGAAGTAGAAATGGTGTCTGATTGGTACAAGTCTCTTTGCCCTGCTTACACTGTTAATATTCTTATCCTTTTTGGACATTGAAATACTTTTTTTTTTTGTAGAAACAATATACACATTCATAAAGAAATTATAAAGGGATTCTCCTTTTGAAGATAATGAGTTCTCTTCAGGAACTGCAGGTTACATGGCACACAAATGAGCTCTAAGTGGGGGGATTTAAAGTCCTGCTACAGCATTTAATTTCTTGAGGAAAGGAGTTCAGTTCAAGGTTAGCCTGTTATTGTGGCACTGGCAACTACTTCTCGCGTCCCTGTTCTTCTGCCAGCAGTACTGCACAAAAGGCAGTCATTTTTATTTAATACGTAGGGAGGTATTAATCACTGCAGTATTTTCTTGCAAAAATTTATCTTATCGTATTCATTGTTTCACTACCTATGACAATAATAGGTGTTTAATTACTCAATAAGAGCCATTTATAGATTCCATTTTTCCTGTATGCTGGACAAATGGTATTGATTTTGTACTTTGATGCAACATGAAACTGTATTAAACACAATTAGTATTCCAAGGCTGGTAAAATGTACATTTGTTATGGTAACTGGACTTGCTTGGAGAAGCTGTAAGCATCTTCTAATCCAGGCAATGCCTTTGGAGCAAAAGGGAGATTTCATTTTATTGCAGCTCCGTGGTTAAAAATGAATGCTCCCTTTTTCCTCATGTTGTGTGCGTATGTGTGTGTGCACACGTGCATGTAGATTTTATATAGTTTTAGTGAAGCAATAGAGTTTGTATGAACTGAAAAGATTTGAAATGGATGGTTCTTTGTAGTCAGACAAGCCATTGTGTACAGGTGAACACTGACTCCCTCTAATCTTGTAATTGTATCTGTTTAGCTAATGCTATAGGTTGTTATTTTACCAATAAATAAGTTATTACCTGGGGTGAGGGTGGGAACTGTACAAGATGAAATAGCACCTTCATCTCATGCTAGATTCTGGTTTACCTTATTTTGAGGTGATGAGGAAGACCTCCAAATCCCTATTATATCGTAAGTTAAACATTGGGTTTTGTTAAAATTGGCACTAAATGGAAACCTTTCATTTAGCTGACACTGTTAAATCATATGCAGCACAAAATCTTGTACAGAACTAAACTTAATCCCGTCTTCCAGTAGTACAAGTCTGCCTGAATTTTTCTTTACCTTGCTTTTTGCAAATACTTTTCCACCTGCGTTTGGCACATCCAAAACTATAATTTGAGAAGACTGTCTTGTTGGCCAGTGCCTTAATTGCCTGTGATTTTCAGCTCCTTACAGATTTATTTCCTATGGAGGAAGGTCATTTAGCCTTAACAAAATAAAAAACAAAATAAACCAAGGACAGACCAGCAGTTACGTAATCTTCATAATTTTCACTAAAGGATAGCTTGTATCCTTGGTAAATCTTACTTTGTATTTCTTTCTAAGTATCATAGACCTCAGGCTGAAATTTCTCAGTTTTGGAGAGCTGTGTGGATGACTACTCTTATCCTGAAAAAAGAGTGGTGGCTCATTGACGCAATTGCTTTCTGCATCAGAAGGGTATTTTATTTGCTGGAACACTAATTGGTATCATTACTTTGGCCTAGAAAATGTTCATGTTAGCGTAGAAGGCACAAAACTTCGTGGGAGATTTTACAAAGACTCGACATTTCCTTCGTAGTACAGAAACAGTCTCAGTCAATTGTTTATTAGTTTTAATTGAACACTTCTTATTCAGTTAATATTTGTATAGTTATTTTCCTTATGGGCTGTCATATCATAGCATATGTTAACAATTTGTAAAGCATGAGACAATAAATACAAATAACAGTTTACATCTGGCTACTGTCTTTCTTCTGTTCCTAGAGCTTTTCAAGAGTGAGAGAAAAAAATGAATTGATTGACTTAGCCATTTAAAAACACCATTGTACCTTTTTTTCTTTTCTCACAGATACAGGAAGAAAAGCCAACTTTCATTGCGGAAGTATGCGTTTTATGTTTATTTTACTTTATAGGGGCTGGGTAGATACTGGCAAGAAGGGACTTCTCGGGTGATGGAAGCTGAGGTCTGCAAAGTCCTGTGCAGATAGATCTTAGATCACACAGCAAATCGCTTCTTGGGTCTAACAGCTGGGTGGGGAATGCTGTAGTTTGTAAGGTAGGATTATGCTTCAAAGGGGAAGAAAAAATATTGGAGATATTTACAAACCTTTGGTCTTTCTTCAGCATACTGAAACTAAGGTTCCCTTGATTCTCTGGCCTGGGCCCTAGGTCCCTGATAATTCGTTTGTGTTCTCTCCACATGAACTGTTCTGTACTTTATATTTCAGCTTAGACAAATCATTTATTTATCAAGCAGTGTGCATGTAGGTTCAACTAAGTGAAAGACAGTCATGTGTAATTAGCTAGTTGTAAAGTGGATTACATAAAAAATTGCCGTGGAGGCTGTGCGATGGCTAAGTATTACTTTTTAGAAAGGCTTTCACCACAAAGAAAAATGTCTTGGTTGCTTGAGGAGTGTCTGGATTTGAATTTGGGTTGCGTAACCGCCTGCTGCAAGGCAATGTATCCTTTCTCTGTGTTTGCCAAGGGTGATTTTATGCCGTGCTAATGGAAACTTGGCTTTCTGAGGAAAACTTGGCTTTCTGAGGAAGCTGTCCGAGTCCTCGAGTCCTCGGCATGGCATCGGGATTGTATGAACACATACACTCCGGCGTGCTTAACAACGCCCAGGGCAGTCTTCGCAGTACCTTAGACTTTAGGAAGAAATCTATTTTGAGAACTTTATTTTTGTCTTCTTGCCTCACAGAAACTTTCTATATCCTTGTGAACAATAAATATAGTCTAAATGCAACCACTGCTTTTTAAACATGGATATCATATATAACTTTGGAATCCCTTCAACTTCTTTACTGTGGGGTAGGATCGTATTTTGTTTGTGGAACACAGTAGACTCCAGTGTGTTATAATAATATGCCTACTTTGTTTTTCTTTTTCTGCCCTTAGAGATTTTGCCCTACCTCTCTCCAAATCTCTGCACTGGCCGCTCCTTCCCCTGTCTCCTGACCTCACTTTTAGCTGTTTGAATAAAAAATCGATAAGACTATTAGAACCATTTGGAACTTTTTAAAAGAGAGAAATAATATTTTAATTACTACTGACATGCCAGTTTGAAGCCCATATCCTCCTTTATGACAGTTCAGTTTAGAAACTACATTGCTTCATTTCAGTAACTTTATTACCATTTGGCTCCGAGATTGCTATTTCGCCTTGGCCACAGATTTCATCAGTTGCCCGGTTCACCTTTGTCCACACTATACTTGTGAAATGACCTCCTCCGTTAGTGCTTGTCAATAGTAAATTGCTATATTCTGCGCCTAGAAACACACCAAAGGACTACAACACTTTATTGAATGACTGAGTTTGTACTTAATTTTTTTTAAATGAAAACTTAATTGGAACAGTCTTAATTACCATTTAATTCTTGTTAATGAAGGCACTGGTTAGGGTTAGCTGTCACAGACATCATTCTTCTTGGTAGTAGGAACATTGAACACCGTATAGTGTGGGGGTATCTATATAACAAGTTTTGTTTTCTTTGGTGTTTTTTCCCCTCTCTAATTTTCTCACTGTTCTATCAAAATAACAATGCGTGAAGTGGTCAAGGTTCAATTATCCTGATGACATCAAATTCATTTTCTTTTTGAGACTTCCCAATGTCTAAATCATCTCTTCACAGAAACCTCTTTTTAAATGGTGAGATATGTATGCTATTGTCATATAAAGACACATAGGATTTGATATCACAATATGGCTTTTTAAAAAAATAGTTATTAAAAAGCAGCTTAAATATACATTTTTTAAACAAATGACTAAAATAGTATATTTAGAAGTATTTAGAAATTTGTGGTTATATCAATACTAGATGTATCTATATTAAATGTGTATTTTTTCCTAATTATATATACTTTTATTCATTATAACATTTACAAGAAAAGACAAAGAACGTCCACTGATCACCTCATTTTACAAAGAGTTTCTTTTGTTTATCTCCTTAAGAAAGCTGTTGCTATAAATAAGTCACTCTTAAGTTACCTGAAAATTAAAGTAAAATAAAAGGCCACTATTCTTGGAAATCTCGTTTTTATGAAATTTATGATGATAAAACACTGCTGCTATTTCTCAAAGATTGTGAAATATGCACTTAGTTTTGGCTGAATAATTGCACCAAGATTATTTTACTGTACTAAAAACACTTAAATTCCAAATTCTGTCTTTTCTCCTTTGTTTTTGTTTTGTCTCTGCACTCTGCGAAATGATATATCAGGCAGTTTCCCTATTAGAAAATAAAGGATTAAAGTGTTGAAGAGAGTACTTTTGACAGACAAACATGGTAAGCTTAGTTGTTTTCAAAACATCCTGAATGTTTTGATATAAAAGATAATTGAAATTTTATTCCTAAATAGAAGTTAAGAATACTTGCATAATAATTGTACAGTTTTATTGATGTTGGGTAATGAAGACAGGAAAGAAACGTTAGGTTTTTCTCCTTCCAGATGGGACTCATGCTGCCATAGCTGTGGCATTCAGGAATATGAGGGTTTTCATCAGTTTGTTTATACCTTTGGACGTATTTGCTATAATTTTTTTGTTTGTTTTAAATGAGGTTATTACTCTAGAAAAGTAAAACTCAATAAAACCCTGTGTTTGAAAATCAAATTTTGTCAGAATTTCAGCCAACAAAGATTTCCTCTGTGATACAAAATAACTGATATTTCAGGGTTACTCTTCCTCAAAGATTGAATCTTAGGTTGCATGTAGCTCAGGACAGAATTCTATCAAATCAAAAGCTTGTGCAGTCTAAATGCAATTTGTTTGGATGATATGCAGAGAATATGAATTTTGTGTGTTAAACACTATTCTTAAGGCTCACGTTACAAAAAGAAACATTAGCATAGTGTAAATCTGAAATAAATGCAGATATATAAAGGCACCTGTTTGAATCATCATGTTTAGGTTTGTTTTACTGTGTAATATTAAAATTTTCACTCAGTAGCACAGTCACATTTCATATACGATTGTGTGTGCTTATTAATAGTGTCATAGTTTAAATGAAACTATTAAGCCACCCACTTTTACATCCTTGGTTTTTACCTTGTTGAATGTCGGGGGCAAAGGTTAAAGAAGTTTCTTTTCATGTATATAATTGGTAACTGCTATTTATCAAAATATAGTTCTTTAAAAATGAACTTACTTAGAAATAATAATGGGTGGAAATCACTAACATGGAAAAAACTAGATGAATTGTGGGTTCAAATTTACTGATAGAGACGTTAAACATTAAAGCTATGAAGTGTAAAGTTTGTGTAGCATTTAATAAGCTTTAGAAGAGCATTGAAAGTAACTTATGTATAATATGCTATACTAATAGAGCTTCACAGAGCTCCAGAGAAAGCTGAAAATGTAATTCAGGATGCTTCAGGCTGTCTGAGATGTTGAGATTATGTTCCACGAAGACCAAAATAAGGTTTCAACAAGGTTTTCTTGCAACCATGTTAATTCTCTAGATGGAGTGAAATGAAAATATATTGAAAATTCCATACCTGGTTGATCCTGCCAGTAGCAAAAAAAAAAGAAGAAGAAAAAGAAGAAATTCCAGCAGCTGAAAAATGCACACATTTATAAGTGTGATTAAAACAGGTTTTAAGTTTTTAGTTTTTCTGTAGTGGTTGGCATATCTTCACTGGTTTTTTATGTTAAACCAGTTATGTTAAAAACCAAACGTGTACATAGTGCCCCTATCTTGTCACCATGTTAATAGAAA
>NW_012150729.1:4927047-4950625 GCF_000956105.1 Propithecus coquereli | reverse complement strand
TTGAACTCCTAGTTGAGGTTATGGCTCCATTTTCTGTCAGAGTTTTTGAAATATTACATTAGCTTACTGTTAGTAGTGGTCTTAAGCACTCCTTCTAAGGGTGAATAATAACTGCTATTTGTTAAGCACTCGCTAGGCACTGTGTGTGTATGTTTGTGAATAATTATTCCCATTTTATAGATTAAGATACTAAGGCAAAAAGATGCTACGTATCTTGTCCAGCTTTTCC
This sequence comes from Propithecus coquereli, assembly GCF_000956105.1. NCBI lineage: Eukaryota > Metazoa > Chordata > Mammalia > Primates > Indriidae > Propithecus > Propithecus coquereli. Next base: position 4,950,396 of record NW_012150729.1, on the reverse strand, counting down.
TAGCTGTTGGCATAGATGGGAATCAAAATTGGCCTGTGTAACATCAAAGCCCACACAGTGTCTGTGGCAGAAATTCGTTTCAGATTTAGCTTAATGGGACACAGAAGTCCCACAAGGATATATTTGACAATTAAAGTCCGTGTTCTGAAACTGAATTGCAATACAGAGTTGCCGCTTTGTGCCTCAGTTTACCCAACTTTAAAACAGAGAAACATTTTATCATTTAATTTTACTTTTCTTGCTAGGATAATGTGTGAATTAGTTAATGCTTATAAAGAAGTGATTTGATGAGGGGAAAGCTCTATCTAAATGCTAAGTATTATTTATTATTCATGTAAGCATATTACTGTACCCTTCAATCACCTTTTTTTGGATGTTTCAAATGGGCAATTACTGTCTCTTTGTGTAAAGCTTTTAAAATTTTTAATTTAAATTAAAAGTTAATCTAATTTAGGAAAACTCTGCCAGCTGGAAAGGAACACAGATTTTTTTTCCCTCCCTTTCCAAACAAAACAGCAATTCAGAACAGACTCTCTTTAAATATAGTAATGTGGGTAGGCTTTCTTGGGCTAGCAGTATTAGGAATGAGGGCTAATTAGTAATGGCTGCTTTGTAATGCTGGTAATCTATGTGTTAGGATTAGTGCTGATAATAGATCTGATTAGGTGGCATTAACTGATATTTAGAAGGATGGAAATGCTTTTGTGTATGAAATCTCCATTTTGGGGGAACAATGTATAGCTGGAGTGGCTGAATCCTTGAAATCAAGTTAGCATGGCTTTCCCATAATACAGTGTCCATAGATGAGTAGAGTCAGGAAGCAATGAGGGTCATTTGAGCTCAAGAAGACCTTTACTTCTTAAGGCCTCACTAAGGAGCCCTACAAATAGTGAAAATCAGAGTTCAAAGATCAGAAATGTCAAGGATGCTTTAAAAGGGGAAGACATATTTACCTGAGCTCTTCGGTTAACATCTAGCAATCCTTGATGGAAAAATCCTTCTATAGCTGTCTCCTTCACATGCCTGTTGACTCAAAAGTTAACTGGTTTTCATTTTAACATAGAAAGTGAAAAATGTATCATTTTAAAAATCATTGTTTTCTTAATTCCTCCTCCTACAAATTTGCATATTCAACCTTCCTTTTAAAGTAACCCATTTTAAATATTCCCTAGCACTATTAAATTTTAAGGAAGTATGCTTAGAAATCACATTATTCAGTTGCCCGGCAGTATCATTAAATCCTCTGGAGTGATTCCAGTCCCATAAAAATTAGGGACCCCTTTACATTGTTTCCATATTCAAATGGAAATCTTTTTGCAAGTTAGTAATTAAAGTATTTAACCTCTCTCTCCTTCCATTTATTAGAAAACTCTTTTTTCTTTATTTTTTCAATTACGAAAAACTGCTAAAGCCAATCAAGCATTTATTTTGATAAACCGCTTGTAACAGTCTCAGCTAAATTCTGCAAATACAAAAAAAAGCTAAATAATCACCCTGAGCAGATTTTGCGGAGACCTTGCTCAACCTGTTCAGGGATAATTATGCCGAGCTTTTAGTATGGGGCAAAGGAAAACATAAAATTAAGGCATGAAAGAAAGTCTACCTATTTTGAGAAAATACTGGGATAATTGGTACTCTTTTTATTACCATTTTATTATAGAAAGATATTGTCTTGCCATGAAATATAGGTTTACAGCAATGAAATAGTACTATGTAGGGTTGAGAGAATTTCTGTGTTAGATGGATTGATTTAAAATGTAGTAAAAATAGCAAATTGCTAAATAGTGAATTGCCAAATAGTCAAGTTAGAGTTCATTGTTTAAATGACTCCTTCTTCTTTTCTTTTTAATCATATGATGTTCATAATTGCTTTGTTTCTGACAAGTATGTTATGGGGCCTTCTTTTTTCTTCTATTTTATTTTTTTCCTTTCAGAGTAGCCTTTGGTTTGGAGCTACAGCCTTAAACTTTCTTTGAGAAATGGAAACATCAGGAATGGTACCACCACATGCAAGGTGCTAGGAGTAGAAGGCAGCAGACAGATTCACAATGTTATAAATGGTGGTGATATGAAATGTGACCCTGATAATGGTTATGTGGTGCTTTGGAAATTTACCTCTTTTACAGACTTTGTCCTTTTGTATGTTAAGGTGACATAGCAGAGTGTTTCTGAACAGAATGATGTGTAATCTGTAGCTCTTTATATATTATCAGGGGCATATTCCTGTTTTGTGGGGCCTGAAGCTTACACAACATGGGGTCTCTGTTTTAACCGTAGGACCAAATTACAAATACAAAACTAGGTACAGGCACTGGAAGGGGCCAGTGTTTAGTGAGGATCCCTGAAACTTCAGCTTCATTATGCTTCCTGGTAGATCTGCCTCTGTTGATTATATATGTGAATACTGAGAATGGGTATTTGAAGGCTTCATTTTGGTCAGGTTTAATAAGTACTATTTTCCTAGCATTAATGTTATGTATCACAGTGGTTACAAAATATGAATGACTGAGTCCTAACAATTACAATTTGTATACCTTGGTTGATGGACAGTGCTTCACCTGAGGCTGCTAAATTCTTCGATCAAATACTGAATTGTACAGAAAGCATATTGAAGTGTCATGTTAAAGAAGTCACTGAAGAAAGAGAGACCAGAGTTGACTAGAATGGTTGGAAATCTTAATAAAAATGGGGGCATTTAGTAACAATAATTAGGGCAGGGAGATGCTGGTTACTGTTCAGCTATTCTCCTGGGAACCAAAAAGTAGTAATAAAGGAGGTGTCCTTAATCTGGCCGCCTTCACTTCCTCAATGACATGGACCCGAATGGGGCCTCCCATATTCTACTTTTTACTCTGCTGGGACCCCTGTTGGTTAAAGCTTCTATCATCTCTAGTGGCTTCTCTTGTAGAGCTTTGGTTTCCAGGGAATCGTCAGTAAGTTCTACTGATCTGTCAGTATCTTCACACTCTTAGCATCTAGTTGCATCAGGCATTCACCTTTGGTCGTTGCTCCATGTGTTTGTGCTTTCCTACGTCTAGATTATGCTTTGAATCAGGACATATTTGTTGAGTAACTGTGGGGCATACAAGTATGTTAAAGATGATAACAATACCATCTTACTCTTGGGTAGCTCCTGGCAATTTATAAGGTACTTTTACATCTATTACCTCCTTTGCTTCTCACAATGCTAAGAGGTACGCAGACTCAATACTATAACTCACATTTTACAGAAGACAAAACTAAGGTTGGGGGACTTGCTCCAGGTCATATAATTAAGAAGCGACAGAGCAGGACTCGAGCCCTGAGCTACTGACTCAATAGAGATGTTTTCCTTAACCATTGCACAAAGCTTGCAATTTATTGGGAGAGATAAGAAATGCAAAAACATTTTTTCTTAAACACATATACATCTATATATAGGTCTATATTCCCTTAGTAACTGTATTATAAGAAAGCGTTAAGAAGATCTCTAAATAAAGCACCCAGTGAAGAGTTGTGTATCAAGTGTTTCACAAGTATGAATTAGTTACTCTTCTGTATGTGTCTACTGAGCACCCAAGGAATGCAGGGTGCTGTATCAGAGCACTATATTAATTGATGATCATGACTGTGCATTGTTTTGGGTTGCGTTTCAGTGAGAAGACACAGCTATCAGAGGAAAAGCCATCAGCAGTTTTTAGACACTCGACTTCTCTCTACTTTCGCAAAATGCCATCCCAGACTCAGAAGCATTTCTTATCCTCAAATGGAACATCTTCACATACCACACACTGTTCCATTTTCCTCTCCCAATTGCCTCCATTGCTTGTAACCTTGACTGAACTCTTCCCTTTCTGCGTTCTCTATAAATCTGCTAGTCACCACTCCCACAACATAGCCTATTTATGACATTGCTGCAACCCCGTCTCTGAATTCTGGATTTCATCTTCTCTCACGCAGGCCGAAGTGTTCTAAAACTAGAGCTTCCAGACCCTTCTGAGTTCCCACCGTGGCCACTCTGCCACAAATTCTCCTCCTTGTTATCCTATTAAACTATATCTCAGAGCCCTGCCGCAGTGCCCCTCTTCCTTCTTTCTCTTCTTCAAGTGAAACTGCTCAAAGACCTCATTATTCACTTGCTTCCAAATCTGTGCCTTTAACAGCATTCCGAATGATTCCAACTGCCTCCCGTTTCTGTCAGTTAGATAGGACAGTCTGCCTCCCTTATGTCAATGTGGTGAAATTTTTTCCTCAATTTATTCTGTTTCAAAAAGAACAAAAAGGATTCCTTCAACTTTTTAATTAAAAATAATTTCAGCAGTTTCCTAGGTGCATGTTTGTTACAAAATGAGAATATAGGGTATGATGGCTTCCCTATATTTTAGCGTCTGTTTCAAACCCTTAATGTCTGATTTTAAAGACTATATAATCCCATGAAGCTCAGAACCTTAGTTCTTCCTCCTCCCACACCTCCTTCTCCTCCTCCTTCTTCTTCTTCAACTCCTATTTTCCCTATCTCTTTGTTATCCTGTGTTAATTTTATATGCTTGTGGGGCAACACATAAAATTAGCATGTTTGTAAGTATAGGTAAACTCACCATATAAATTTGAAAATGCAGTATCAATAAACAATTTTTAAGTAGATGACAGAGCATGGTTATATTACAAATGGTTCATTCAGTTTAAAAACTATTTTTCCATACAGTCTTCGGAATATCATGCACCTCTAGTACGTTAAAGTTATCTGATTTACTAAAAAAAAATTTACATATAGCTATTTGGCAATAGTTGTTCTATTAAAAAATACACGACAGATTCTTCTGTTAAGGTTTCTTTTTTAAACTAATATAAAACATTAATTGAATCTTAAGTGTCTCCCTGAATAGGATTTTTAAAAACCCCTGTTCTCAGGAAAGATGTACTATTAGAAAGTAAGAGTGAATTTTTGCTTCATCATTTTTATCGTTTTTTGGAAAGATGTTCTAAATGTAAAACATACGTAGAACAAGGTAAGAAAGTACATTCATGTGAAAGCATAATGATTCCAGTACACCTGGAATGCCCTACGTTTCAAAAGACACTAATCTAAAATTGTAATAGTATATATATATGGCTTGTCAACTTTCAATGTGATCATATACTTCCAAAAGAGAATTAGATAGCTGTGTGGTTCTGAATGAATGGTTTACATGCCACTTTTTCAGAAAAATCAATATAAAACAGCATTTTGGTTTTTATGGTTTTTAAAAGCTACCATGGTGTTTTGAAATTCATCTTAATTCTGTAAAACCAAAAATATCTGACAAAATCATTTCTTCATACTTGCCTTGTTCTGTCCTAATAACTAAAAACTTCTTTCTTGATTTATGCTTCGTGAAATTTGTGCTCACAAAGCGCTGTCATTTAGAAAGTCGCTATTGCACAGCTATGTTTAGATTCTGTGTAGAGTGTACTTTCCCTCATTTATTCCTGTAGGGTTCTTTGTGGCAAGTTTAGGTACATTCCTTCCTAGAGGCCAGGGGAGGGTTTTCCCCTCCCCAGGGTGCCAATGAAACTCTCCATTACTTTGTCAACACCAGATTGCCTCGCCTAAAGAGACAAAAACCGAACCAAATTTCCTTTCCACGTATTTCGTTTCTTCTCTGCTAAAACAAGAAAACTTTATTTTCAAGCCTCCCTCTTAAAAAGCATCCTTCCTGCTGACAGGAACTTAGAATATCTAAAATGATTTTCACGACACAGTACTAGCAGGCTCTGGTGTGAAAATTCAGCATGTTCCGAAAGTTTGTGTGCAAGTGATTGAAAGGTAGAATGCAGGGTCCCACGGAAGGAATTATTTTCACTGTGGTTAACTCTCCTGACTAGTCTACAAAAGTTCTGTTTGTTTGTTTGTTTATCTGGATTGTGGCATTAAGAGACTTCACCATCTATCATGAATTATGTGTATTCAGAGTTTCAAATTAGCAGTTAGCAAGCAGGGAATGTGGTGTCCTTCTACTGTGTAGCTAGGATGACAAGAGGGGCAACTTCCACTCCCTCTATCCTTGGTTGGGGGGCCCTGGAAATAAGACCTGCATTGTCTCAGCTTCCAGGCCCCCCTTTCCTGGGGCTGGCACTCTGAAAGGGTAGCTTGGGTGAGTGGGAGTGGCACCAGGGAGGGGGGTTTGGATGAAGGCGGCTGGAGGGAGGGAGGGGCAGGTAATGAGCATGGGCTGTCTGGGCCTTCTATCTTCTTTCCCGAGTTTGCCATCCTCTCGCAATTCCATTTTCTTTCAATAATTTATCGAAAGCGTTCAGGATGGGCTGTAAGAGGACCTCCCAGGGAAGATGGGGAGAGGGCGAGAATAACATTAATAACCAAAACCCCTATATGTTGGGGGAATGAACAGATCCCTTTTATGGAACTTGAAAATGAGCCTCCAGGAGGTTAAATAAGCTGCTTACAGTTTCACAGCTAGTAAGGGGAGAGGCAGAATTCAAAAGTCTTTCTCATTCCAAAGCTCACGCTCTCTCTGGCTCACTACACGGTGGGACACAATGAGCAGAAAGGGAGTGCCCTTTTCCATCCATCTCCCTTTGACATGGTCTGTTCTAAAGAAGGTGCTAGGGACATGGAAGTGACAATGAAGATGGAGAGATTGGGGGAAGGGATATGGAAATAATACCAATAATAATAATAATATTGATTAAATACATATGATTGCTCAATACAATTTTATATGCTTTGCATATGCTATATTATAGGAGAATTACCTCACCATTGTGAGGTGTAAGTGTTACTGTTACCTCCATTTTATACATGGGAAAACTAGGCTTAGAGAATGTCCCTTGCCCAAGATCCCTTGACTAGATTGCTGTGGAACCGTGATCTAAACCCACAGCTGTAAGATGACACAGCCTGTGTTCTGGTTCTTCTTGCCCTGTTAATGTCCCTCCCTTGTCCCCATCTCTGCCAAGCCAGACTTTAGGGAGGTTGGGCGACACAGAGGAGTAATGGTGTACAGTGCTCAAGAGGAGTATTTGGGCATTTGTGTCGTAGGAGGAGGCAGCACACCTTCCTTCTCAACCCTGTTTAATACTGTTGATCTTTTACCCTCCTGCTGAAACCCAAACATCCTGGCTTCTCTCTGAGAGGACCACTGTGACCTGACTCTGGTTTTTGGGAGACAGACACAGAAATGATCATGACACAAATGTATCAGGGGAACCCTAGCGTTTAAATAGGAACCTAGGGTTGGATACAGGTTCCATGACTTACCTTGCAATGTTGGTCATTCTCTTAATCCTCTGTATCTAGTTCCTTATCTCTAAAACGGGGACCATAACATCATCTCACAGGGTTATTAGAAGGATTAAACGACACCATGGATGTGAACACTCCCAGCATTGTCTCTGGCACATGGGAGCCCCTCAGTTAATGTTGAATCTCCACAAAATGCTCAGGGAATGAATATGGAAGAGAAGGCAAATAACTCCCTGTAGTTTAGCAATATTTCACCAATAAAGTGACATTCAAGTTGGGCCTTAAATGATAAATAAGAGATTGTGAGGTAGGAAAAAAGGTAGGATAAGGGAGCTAGTGATAAGCCATTTCCTTGTTTTCTAGTCTATCTCAAGGGGTATCAGGAAATTCTCTGAAGCTCAGAAGTACCTCCCCAGATTTCATATGAGTTTTGTGGAAATATTAGGTTGTGGTATGCCACCTAACATCTGTTGTTATTAAGAATTTTTTCCTACTGAGGAAACTACTAAGGAAAGAATACATTCTTATGCATTAAGAATCCAAGATGTGCTATGCATTATGCTGGGTGGAAATAGGTCTCCGTCCTTGAGGACCTTGTAGTCTGTTGGCTACAGCAGACATGTGAACAAATAAATTACAGTATGAACTAGTAAGTGCTATAACTACAGGAACCACACATCTTAGTGTGCTCAGGATGGAACTGTTTATCCCTGTTGTCCTGACATAATTACTGATGAGAGTTTTTTGATTCTCGAATGTGTCCTTGTTTAGACAACAGATTTTATGGTCACATGAGTTAAAGTATGTATGTGTACAAGATATTTTGCATGTTCATTGATGGAAATGACAAACTCTGAGTAATCAAGGATGGTTTTCTTAGAGAAGGTGATATTTGAGCTGAGGTGAGATGCAGAGGGGATTGCTAGTGAGAAGGTGGACAGAGGGAGGGAAGAGGTGTGTTTATACAAGCTAGAGATGTAGATGGGCATTAGGCAGTCAAGAGACAATGGCAATCCAAACTTTGGGGATTAAGTAGTGGGAAAGTAGGGGAGAATGAAACCATGTTTTAATGGTTAAGGAGCAAATGAAAGTTGAGGAAGTTGAAATGCCAAATATAGACACTTTTTAAGGAATTTGGCCATGAAGGGAGAGAGTGGTTAAGGTGGTAGTTTGAGATAAAGAAAGCTAAAGCTAGGATATTCTTAAAATCAACAGTGTCAGAAGACAAGGGGAGAATAAACTCAAAAGAGGAGGGAGTAAGTGAGGGCATGAGATTCCAAAGGAGGTGGAAAAAAATGCAGTCTGGGGCCCAGGAAAAAGGGCTAGAAATAGAAATGGAAATGGAAAAGCTAGAACAAGCTGGGTGTGGTGGCTCAAGTCTGTAGCTACTTGGAAGGATGAGGCAGGAAGATTGCTTGAGCCCAGGAGTTCAAGTCCAGCCTGGACAATATAGCAAGATGCTGTCTTTAAAATTTTTTTTTTTTTTTTTTAAAGAAAGGCTAGAAGATTGTGTTGTTAGAGAAGTTACAAGGTAGAGTTGGGGGAGTACCTAACCTGACATTTTCTTTATTTGCTAAAGTAGTAAAATGATCAAGCACAGCCATTAAAGGGAATGCCTAATGTCTTTGCTCTTAGTGTAGAAAATCACTGTGTAATCTTGGCCAAATGACTTTACTTTCCTGGACCTCAATTTCTTCGTGTATAAAGTGAGGGACTGGATTGACACTATGTTTCCATCCAGTTCTAAGATATTACAGTTCTGTATTTTACCAAAATGTTATGAGAAGGCAGTTACTGGTATCCCCCACACTCCCACCCACACTACCCCATCTTGTAAGAGAGAAGATTCCACGATCAAATAAGTTGAGGTTACCATTAATCAGGTTTCTTTACAATAGGACCTCTCAGAGCATCTAGAATGCCAATGTGTATCATGAATCTTAAAGAGGAGGATATATGACATTTTCAAACTGACTTTGTATAATCCAGTGTTCTGTAGAACATACCATGGGAAACACTGATCTAAGCATTTACTCTGCCATGTCGTTTAGAAAAAATTCCATCCTGAGTCAGTGGGGGCAAAACAAACATTTTGAATGGCTGTTGTCTCTAGTGAGCATGCATGTTTGCTTGGAAAATGATGTATTTCCTTCCAATATCAGGGAAAAAAAAACACTAAGCCTGGGCATACAGAATATCCACAGAAATAAAACATTCAGTGCTGTCTGGGCATGAGTTGGTGGCAAAAAGCTGGGGGACCCTCCAGCGCTTCTCTTGGACAAGTTGAAGAGAGAGCCTCCGTATAAAGCTCTTAAAAGAAGGGCCAAGAGGACAGGTACTCTGTTACTTGTATGATTTTTAAAGTTCCAAAACAGCTAAGAAAAGTCAATGCAGAGCAATGTGGCTTAGTTTGTTTAATGTGGCATTTAGGGCCTTCTGGTTTATAATGTCATCTAACACATCTGTTTCTTATCACTTCAGGTACATTTCAATAGGATCTTTAGTAATTTTGTTTTCAAGCGAAAAATACTTCAGTGACAATAATGGGTCTCTCCCAGAAATAAAATAATATGTTTTGTTTTTGATAATATTTCCTAGCATGCAGGTGGTGTTTTTCAATTCTCTTTGCTGACTTGAGTGATTATTTCATGTTTATTTTTCGTATCTGTAGGTTTCTTGATTGAAGTGACTAATTTGGGTTCCTTTAAATTGTGATAATCATGAGGGAAGAGGGGACCATCCCTGATAACTAATGCTGTGGAATACTTGTGAAGTGAACATGTAATTTCAACAGATACTTTTCTTGCCGATTCATTTGCTGGTCTTTTTATTGTGCACCTACTGTAAGCTAAGTACTGTGGTAGGTGCTGGAGAAAGAGAAAGAATGGGACACAGCCTCTGTCCTTTTTCCTATTTTCATCCTTCTTGCTCTTGCAGTTCTTCCTCAGGATCCAACTCCCTCACTCCTCTTCTGGTCTTTTTGGCCATCCCTTACTTCACTGAACACATACACAGACAGACAGACAGACACACACGAACACACACATGCCCCGGCCCTGATACTCTTGCATAGCTAAAGGACCTGTGCCAGTTGTGGAATCTGCTCAGAGGATTTGCTTTCACTTGGAAACTAGAGTGGTGGTTTCAGGTGGTTGGTGACCAGTTCACATAGCTCTGGTTTACTGTGCTGTGTTGCTTTGAGTTGCCTTCAGTTTCCTGAGGTGAAAATGAGTCCCGGAAAGATGCTGAAGCTGTAATTAAAGGAAGTACCAAGGCTCTTGGCTGTCTCTTTTAAGAACTGAGTTCTTTCAGGGACTATTCATACCTTTTGCACTGAGGTTCAGCAGAATGTTGCACACGCATGTGACTTCTTTTTCTTTTTCTTCGTGATTCCTAAATTGTATTTGCCTTCTGGTCTCCCTCACGCTCCCTGGAGCAGAGGTCGTAGGTTTCATTTGATTACATTTTGGTTCTCTGTTAAACTAGGATGGGTCATCTTGCTTCACATCGCTATTTAGAATTTGCTCATTTGTTTTCTTGCTTTTAACATGTCCACTGTTAAAAGTTAATGCTTTCTCCTTTTATTTTCACAGACTAGATGTCAGAAGACACAACATTAATAAAAGTTTGTCTCCTCTATTACCTTTCAGGAATCGACTCCCGAACCCCTTTAGGAAGCATAATCTTCAGTAGAAGGAGATCTATAATAGATTGAAAATTTTTTTAAACTTCTTTTCCTAGTTCTTTCATAGCTTTGAATTTGAACTATGTCATTTAAAGGAAGAGACATTATTATTAGCCTCTTTGCCATGCATAAAAATAGATGATATTTTAAGCATATGAGATGCTTGTAGCCTCCTTAGAATAAAATATATTCGATATCATATTGCTATATATTGTTGGGCTTATTTCTAACATCTTACTTAAGAGCATAGCTATAAATAATTTTGTCTTAAGAAAGGGACCAATTTCTCCTACTGATACTTCCAGTTAATCTCCTGCATGCTTCTAGAAAGAACAGCCCTATGCCTGCTCCTTACTGAATTGTATTCCCATGTGATAATCTTTTATCTGAACAAGTAACTGACAATATAAAATCGTTTTGTTTAAACAAGGCTAGGACTATAAAAATACATCAATTTTTATTTTCATTGCAAGAATTTTATTTTTCATAGTTTCAGTGATAATGCAAAATAGAAATTTTATTTTTGTGAAACATAGTCTTGTTTACTAAGACAGTAATGTTAGAAGAATAGTCTTTTCCCTAAGATGGATTTGATTGAGCATTTAAAATTTTTAGAGATGAGCTTGCTTCTGGGTTGTTACTCATTTCTTGGAGAGAATCCTTGGAAACAAATGTAAAAGGATTTTGATTTGTCTTTTCCTCAGACAGAACATTTTGTTCTTTATTTTAATTGCAAATTCCTTTGGCCCTGGTTGTAGTCCATATTTTCCTCTTTCGTCATTCTGCAACTCCCACTCTGTTTTTGTTTGTTTTTAATGCTCAAAGGGGTTAATTTTGTCCTCAGTTCTTAAAAAGAGGACAGAGTTGACTGTCACTAACCTATTTTAGTTGTAGGTAAAATGAAATATTTGGTAACCAAATTAAATCTGGCTGAATTGCACAACTGCATAACCACTCATTAAAGGCTGCCACTCTCTGACTTACTGGTGTTAGTTTCTCTCGGATTAATTAACATGCTGCAATATATTCTAGACATACTAAAGTCACTGTTTAAAATAGGTCACATCAAGCAGCAGAGTAAGAAAATGTCCACACTTAGAAATGAGGGGTGACAAACTCAGGTACCTCCTGAGACCAGATTGGTTAGAAATGAGCGAAGGAGGACAGCTAGCAAGATTGCTCCTTCTTCATCACTGCTAAGCATCAGCTGATTGTTGGTTTGTGAAAATAAAGATGCAAGGTTACCAGATTTTCTTTTCTTTCTTTTCTATTTAGTATATATCAGATACACCATTTTTATGTAGATTGTATTAATTTTAAAATTAGGCAACTAATCAAAGATTTTACAAACACTGTACAGGCTGCATTTTGTACACAGCTGTCAGTTTGTGACCTTTAGAAACCCCATCAATTTGAAAGATAAATTTAGCGTTATATTGAAAACAAAGTGCATAGTATTTTTAATTCTGTGGTCAGTGACCAATGGTCCATTTCCTTTGGGAAAAAGTTTATTTTTGGGTCCCATGATCCTCACCCTAAGCAAAAGACTGCAAGACAATTTGGGTTGATAATTTACCCAAAAGCATTTTGGAAAATATTGAGTTGGAAGGCAGTTCCTTATATTGTCCGGTGAAATTTTCAGTCTTAGTCTAGACTGAATCTATAGTTTTAAAAATCATAGGTTGCAGTAAGACCTATTAGGTGAAGAACCCCCTAAAATTCTAACTTTTGTCACCTATTTCAGTGCCTTTAAAATTGTAAAAGTACATTTTTTGATATAAATCTATATTTGGAACACTATATTCTTTTTCTTCTTTCTTTAAAATGTAACACATCTAAATATGTACAAAATAATCTTATATATTTGAAACACTGGAACTACCCTTCAGCTTTTGTTTCTCTAGATTAAATAATTCAGACTTCTTTAATATTTCTATAAATTCTATTTTCTATACTTTTTAATTTGTTCTGTACTTTTTCCTAGATAGAATTGTATATTGTGTATATTTACCTGGATTAGATATGCAGATATGCTTTTTACATATGGTTCCATCCTAAAACAGGGTTAATTTTTGGTTTTCCTCCAGCTCTATGGCTTCTTTACACATTTGTTTCTCCTGCTAGAGATTGCTGTTCATTGTTTTTTTCTTCCATAAATGCATAATCATATCCTTGTACTTTATTTTATTTTTAAATTTATATTCAGGATGTAATCTTTTCTTTTGAATTCCAGTTATGTCCGTTCCTCAGTTAGCCCCAACAGCTATCCCTGGTGTGATGTCATCTTTGAAATGAAGTATCATGTGTTCTTTCTTTATTGAAGGCAGTTAGCTGGAGTGTTTAAGAAATACTGGCCTCATCCTTGGGGAACACTGCAGTGGGCTTCCTTGACATTGAATCATTGGTAACTGTTCTTTCATAGGCCCAATTTGGCCATCTGATTTATGTGCTATGTATCTTAACAATTGAGGGGTACTGACATAACTGGAGAAAAAGCACATGTATTTTAATGTTGGGATCACCCATAGTGAGGACATCTTTAGCTGCCAAATAGAAAATATTTGTAATTTTGGACTTATTTGATGGTACCAAGTGCAAGTATTCCAGTTACACTTGTGGTTTTAGAAAGTATTTCCTGCTCATTTGGAATCTCAAATGCAAAATATAACCCTGTAGCATATTATGTGGGTTTGTGACACTCCCACAGGGACCTTGGGCTCATAAACCAGCGAATGGATTATATAATGCTGCATAAATGCTGTATTTTTCATCTGACAGACATAATCTTGATCCTATATTTTTATGTTACCTAACTGCTTCAGAATACCACTTTTGAAGCAACCCATCAAAATGGAAATTGCTTTTAAAACATGTAGCAATAAATACTGGTCAAGGCTCTGTGTAATTCACAGTGACTCAATGCTTGAACACTAGTTGATTGAAATTCTCTGTTGTTTAAAAAAAAAGGTTAAATCATTTCCATTTTATGGTATTGTTTGATCCCTCTCTATATTAGTTAGCCATATATTTCCTTTTTTAAAATTAAAACTCTCTTTTCTGATTTGTCTAAGGCATGCCTGATAGTGAATCAAGCATAAGTAGCATAGATAGTATATTGAAAATGTATATGGTGTGGAAATTTACACTATACGTGGCACCTATGAAACCGGTCATGAAGGGATGGCCATCACTTTAACACTTCCAGTATAGAGCTCTGTCCCCATCATTGTTATATCTGAAGGACTCGATGCCAGACCTAAGTCTCCAGCCTCTCATAATCCTACTTGTGCCTTAATCATTCGATGGGCTCCTTGCTTTCTCTGATTTTCTCCTTACAAGTAATTGTTAAACTCTGCTTGTCCTTTTGTAAAAACATGAACAGATATTCCCTAATATTTACTATCCTATTTTGTTGAATGAAGGAGGATACTAGAATGGTCAGCTCTGGCTTTAGGTTCTCCTTCCTGCCACCAACTTTACATTATCCTGGCTGGAGAGTCTATAAACAATGGCTTTACTTTGTCTACCTCTTGCTCAGAAGCCTTCTGTAGCTCCCAACCTGAATTCACTGCATTAAGTGTAAATTCCTCCTCACTTCTGAGACTACAATAATCTAGTCTCATCTTTCATTTTTAGTAGGATTTTTTTTTTTTATATTTTTCTATGGACACACTATGCACATATTTCTCCCTTTTTGCCTTGCTAATACATTCCAACCCTCTTCATGCTCTAAAGCCAATATCGAGGGTCATCTTATGATCTTATATATAACCGTTTTAGGCTGCTGATCTCCTTCACTCATAATCTTTTCCACCACTTTATCTGTAACATTCGATTTAGCTGTCAATTAGATATGACTTCATTTGGTTTGCTGTTTTACACATAATTGTCAGACCTAGGACCATGTCTTCAGTTCCTGAGTTCCCACCCTTCTGAGCACACGGTAGGTCTCAGTGGATACTCACTTCATTGGTGAGTGATCTCCTGTCTCTTTTACATGGAGTATCTTTTATAAGCAGGCATGGGCATAAAGACATTGGTTTTAGAATGCGTCATGGCAGAGAGAGTGAATGCCATGTACATACCTTCTCTGTAAAGTGGAGTTGTATGCTCAAATATTTTCTGATACATTTTATTAATGGAACTAGTAAATAAGGTAAAAACAATTCCTTAGAGATTTATTTTGTGAAATGTAATTGGCACATTATGCAGTTTTTACTAAGAGGGTTAATACCTGGCTTTCTAAGGCATTTATGCACTAACTCCTAACTTAGCTGTCAGAGATGATGCCTTTTTGTGGTCTTTTTCTTCATCATGTTGGTCTTACTGACCCAAGACCTGTGAAGACTCCCGTTCTTAATTTAACTCTGAATGTTATTATTCACTTTTTATTTCTACTTTGAA
Organism: Propithecus coquereli; assembly: GCF_000956105.1. Lineage (NCBI taxonomy): Eukaryota > Metazoa > Chordata > Mammalia > Primates > Indriidae > Propithecus > Propithecus coquereli. Next base: position 4,935,085 of record NW_012150729.1, on the reverse strand, counting down.
AAACAGGACTACTACTAAAAACAAATGAAAAACTAGTTAGTATTAGAATAAAGAATACATTTCTAAATTTTAAGTTTGCATTATTAGTCACAATGCAAAACATCTTGTTTCCCGGGTGGACAAGTAGTTAATCAAATGGTTAAGTGGAATAACATGTAAATTAATTTCCTTTGTGACTAAATTCTCTATTCCTGACGTTCTTCCTCGAGAGTAATGCTTTGATGTGAAGTCAGTTGACCAATCTCAGTTACCTCATTTTGGAGTGAAGTCTAGCACTCTGAAGAGGGAAAGATAAATTATTCTTTGGGGAGCAATGCAGTTTACTAAGCTGTGTATGAGGCTGGGGGTCAGGTGACCTGACTCTGTTCAAATTGTCAAAGGCAAGTGTCAATTGACAGTGTGTTCTGCTCTCCAAACTAGCACTCAAAGCCTAGTGGTTGAGCTTGCGGCTACCATTTCTACTTAACAGCTCTGGAGAAAGGTTTTTGTTTATTTTTCTAGCTAAGGCTAGCACTAGTTTAAACTGTTTAGATACCACTTCTTCAATATTATATCTAAAGAATCTAGGGTGGGCTTAGAGGGCAGAGGAGAAGTTAGGGATCCCCTGACACAGTTTTATGGCTTCGAATGCCGTTCTGCTTCTTTTCTCCACTAACCCTTCCAAATGCCTCTGAAAATCATGATTTAAACCTTGTTTGTTATTTTGATAATACCATTATACTTAACCAAAAGAGATCTCTCTGGAAGCATGTAGCTATGTGTTTGTGTGTATGTGTACAAAAGTTCACACATATCATGATATGAAATGTGTGACTATTTAGTAATGACTAATGATTTTAAATTATAACAAAACTTTCCAAACCTTATTCAACAGATATATATTCTGCCTTTCAAAGTACACTTGGCTTTCCAGCTTGGGAAGTACTTTGTGGCCCATGGCACTTTCTTCTGATTTTCTTTAGTTTTGGCAACAATTACCCTTTAAGAACATATGTGTGATTTGGTAAAATAGCTAAATGTCACTGGGAACGCAGCCTAGTAAATGAGGTACTATGAGAATTGATCAAATGAAATTGATAATAATTGGTCTTGAAAACAAGTTGTAAGTAGAAAATAAAGCTGGTTTTCTTGTGTTGTTTATAACTAGGAATGTATGTGTAATGTGGTAGTCTACATGAGGCAGTTCCACCCACACTTTTCTCTGCTTTGCAATTCCCAGCTCTGCTTTACATAGCAATGAAACTTCAGGTATTTTGTTGTATGGCTCATCAAAGTACCACTTTTAGAAGATTGTACTTGAAGGGTTTTTAAATAGCACTAGAAAGACTCTGCCGTGCCACAGCAAAGCTTTTCCCCACATTAAGTGTACATTTAATCAACATTATGGCAATTACAGCTCTACTAGAAGTCCTTCACCCTCTGTTTTGTGGCAGGAACTTTGTCTGGGATAAAACTGTCGTGAGTAGAGGTAATTTGAAATTCATCCTCCTTTTATTTATGTCAGGATATGACAGGGTGGAGTGGTGGATACACATCTTTTTCTAATTGAGGCAATCTATTCCAAATAGACAACTTGTTAGAATTTCCACTATTTAAAAAATGTTATGACACTGTTTCTCAGTCATTGCTTTTGTACTATTTGAATAATCTTCTTGGACATATTGATTGGGAAATTGTTATGAGGCTTAATGCCAAATTGAAGAAGTCCTAACTTGATGACTCTCTCAAATACTTTTGTACTCTTGATATATTTTATATATATATACTTTTAAATATACAGCTGCTTTTTTTTTTCCCAAAAAAAGATAGTATTGTTGTCTTCATATGTTTTCATGATAAAGACACTTAGTAGTTTTTGCCATGTCTTTAATGCAGTTCTACAAATCCGTTCTTGGGAAAGTGAAGTTCTCTTTCAGTAGTCATAATGAAACCCAGATTATCCATGAGCACCCCTTGGTTTGGCTTCCCAGTTATCCCTCCAGTAGCATTGTATTTCATGTCTTAGGAAAAACTGAAGAGCTCAGATATACAAATTATTCTTCCACTTACTTCAGATAACGATATTGTTAGATCGTTAATACTGAGCTAGAAGAAGCAGGCTCAGCCTTCCAACTGATGAGCTGTGATGGCTGTCAAAGCTAACACAACCTTAATCTAAGATCGTCAGCCCCTACCAAGAAAGGTAATAGTTCCTCTGAACTCTACACAGATCATGCCCTTTATTGAAGTCATGGTTTTCATCCTGGAGTGCCTATGCCATAAGAGAAGCATTGCCAAACATGTATTTATCCAGAAGATGTTGCCAGAGAAAGTGATTGATCTGAAAAGCTTTTCCCTGAGACATTATTAAAGAAACTTGGAACATTGGCTCTGAAGTAGGAAGAAATACCTTAGGGAAGATATGTTAACTTTTTTTTTTTAATCTGAAGAGGTTGCCATGTAAAAATTAGTAGACTGGTTCTATATTCATTACAGAAGGGTAGAACAAAAAGTATAAATTAATTTGGAAAATATTTCTGATTGTGAGCTAAAAGTCTAATAAATCGGGTTAAAACAGAATGTAGTAATAAAAGAGGATGTGCTTATACCTGGCTAAGTAAATGAAACTGTTAAGTGTTTTGGGGGTATAGGAAACATGACTCTGATACATGTCCCCAACCTTTAAGCAGCTTACAGTTCAATAATGAAAATAAGCATTTTCATAGCTCTAATAAAAAGTAGAAAATAATGTTTTTGTTAGATTTTACTGATAAAAGCCTGTGATACATAGTGGACAAAGAGATCACTTTGAATGGATAAACATCTACTCTTCCCTCTTAGAGCCTAAATTGCAGACCTGTACCTGATAACAAGGTTATGTGCTTGAAAGAGAAGATAGAGAACCAGACCAGGAAAGAAAAGACCAGAGATACATTGGGTTAAATTCTACCAAGGGGACTTGGGCATATTACCTACCTTCTGGGTCTGCATTTCCTCATCTAGGAAAAGGAAATCAGACTATCTGTCATTATTAAATAATAGAACTATTGTTAGAATTCAGCTTGATAATGTTTGTAGAAGGGTTTTAAAAACACAAAAAGGCTATGCAAATATTAGGGATTGATGTGACTTAAAATTTCGTCTAGCTTGCCTTTGCTGTGTTTAGGCAGAGTAAATGCTGACCTTGATTTTAATAATACCTTTACAGAGACTAAGTAGCATTTCCTTTTTTCTTTTTTCTTTTTTTTTTTGAGATAGAGTCTCACTCTGTTGCCCGTGGCGTCAGCCTAGCTCACAGCAACTTCAAACTCCTGGGATCAAGCAATCCTTCTGCCTCAGCCTCCCAAGTAGCTGGGACTACAGGCATGCACCACCATGCCCAGCTAATTTTTTCTATATATTTTTAGTTGTCCAGCTAATTTCTTGCTATTTTTAGTAGAGACAGGATCTCACTCTTGCTCAGGCTGGTCTCCAACTCCTGAGCTCAAACGATCTTCCCGCCTCGGCCTCCCAGAGTGTTAGGATTACAGGTGTGAGCCCTACACCCAGCCAGACTAAGTGGTATTTTAAGGTAGGAATGCCAGAATATATGCTGTTTACAAGTCTCTGAATTTTGTGTATGTGTGTGTGTGTGTTTAAAGGAAAGACAATTTTCATATAAACATCATTATGATCCTGTAATAATGATCTACTGTAAAGGAAAACTCTTAAAGTAATAGCATTTATACACCTACTTACCCACATATATTTCTTGTTAGATTTTATCATTGGTTTTCAGCATTGGGAAAACACAGTGACTGGTGTTCTTGGAAATCCCATAGAGATTATGTTGGAAGGATACTATAGAAAACAATAATATCAGATATAATTCTGTAGTTATATGGTTAATATTTAATATTAGGCAAAGAATTTGGAGAAAATCAACTTCAATAAAAAAAATTACCTAGACCATAAAAACAGCAGAGGATAGTCCATTAAAACACATTCTCCAGGCCTGCCATAACTCCCTGCCCTTCTAATTCAGTGGTTCTCAACCTTGGCTGCACATTAGAATTACCTGGAGAGCTTTAAAAAGCCCAATGCCCAGGCTGCACCCCTAACCAATTAATTCAGAATCTCTGAGGGGTGGGAACCAGTTATCAGTGTTTTTTAGAGCTCCCCGGACAATTCCAATGTGCACCTACTTTGAGATCTACTTCCCCGTATCCATCTGTAGTACCACATTGGACTTGCTAACTGGAATGCTATTTTTGACTCCTTCTTTGTCTCCTCCCTGTCTATTTAATCTTACCAAGTCTTGCAGATTCTCCCTTGCTGTAGTGGTTTGAACCTTACCATCCGCAGTAATACTAGCCTAGTGGAGGCCCTTATAGCTTAATATCCAGTTTCTTCTTCCAGTCCCTCTTAAATGGTATTACCAGACACTTTCAAACAACAGTCTTTTAAACAACAATTTCATCATTTCACTTAAGAACCTACACTGTTTTTGCATCCTAGAATCCAGGATTCTTTATAATCAAACTCTATTTACAAAGCTAACCCTCTAATAGCTTATATTTTCTATTGCAACACTTTACAATTGGAAGGCAATTGAGAAATCAGGAAGATGAGTTGTTTTAAAAACTCGTTTCCCTGTAATCCTGGGATTCTGCAGAGGGGGCTCCATGGCATGGACTGGGAAGGAAGAGGGAGAAAGACATTGAACAAAAAAGGTACATCTGGGCTCTGTCTGTCCCCCGGCCCCTGCCCCCCAACCTTCTCTCTCCCTTCAAGCAGAGCCCAGTTATTCTGGTTCCCTAATATATTGGGACTGTGCTTAAGATTTAATTAGAACAGAAAAGAGTTTCACTGCTAAAAGGAAAAATAAAATAAGAAACTTTGAAAACCGCTGTTGACAAATCCTCTAATTTCACGAGGGGGGAAACTAAGGCTCCAAGAGGTTAAGTGACTCATCCAAAGTCATACAGCTAAAACGTGCCCTTTGTTCCGGTGAGCATGGTCTCTTCACTTTCCCTGAAAAATGAGAAGAAATGTCCTGCTAGCTCTTGACACAGAGCCCTATACATGCCGGTGTTCGGCAAATATTTGCTGAATGACCACTTGAATGAATGCTACTTCATACTTTTCTGTTCATGTTCACATTGTTACCACAACAAGAACACCTCTTTAAAAAAAATCTCCTTTTCACCTATAAAAGGGAAATCATTCAATGCATATCTCATCCTACTTCTGCCTCAAAGTCTTTCACTATAATCCACGACTGTAAAAATAACTTATTTGATTATATATAAGCCATTTTTAAACTATCCCATTCTCTAATAGTTTTCTGGATATGTCTTGAGTCCATAACAAGATGATATGTCTGTTCCTTGAAGTGCAAGACTTTTGCCACCTACACCTTATATATCACCTCCAGCACAGACAAAGCCTAGTAAGTACTTGTGCTGGGTTACTGCACTGTCCTGCAGCTACAACCTAGTTTTTATGCTCCTGCTAATAGTAATTAAAACATACTAGAATCAAATATCCCAAAATATGAAATTTGAATTTTTATTCAGTAGAAGAAATGTTTTTTATTAAAGAACTAAACAACTCGGATTTCTATATCCTCCCAAATTCCTTTCCCATTAAAATAAACTCACATTCTTTCATTTTGACCTCTTTTTTTTTTTCCTAAGGAAAAGATTGCAACAGGAAAAGAAGTAGATTAAATAATTTGGTGTCTGCCAGAATTTTTTTTCCTGAGGTCTCTGAGTATTCCCAGTCCCGGTCTCTTAGCATTACTAGCCCCTAAAAGTGAGGCCAAACTGCAGCTTCGTGGGAAAAACACTTGGGAAATGTCCAATCTAGTGTGAGCCAACTCACATTTGCCTTCCTTATTCAAAGCCACATTTCCTGGCTGGACTAGTTAGAATTTTCTTTTCTAGAAAAAAGAGTGTTCCTGGATTGATTTCAGGCCCTTTTGTTCACAGTAGTCATTCTAGCATCTTCCACAGAGTTCTTCATAAGACATTAGGAAAAGTGATTCTATCATTTTCCCTAGAAAAGTATTCAAATGCATGTTGTGTCCCTTAGAAACGTACACTTTGATGAACTTCCCAGCAAATGTCCATCTTCTTCTCAGATTTAAAGTTCTACATGTGCACAGACACACAGAGATTGGAAAACATATTTACCCCCATCCTGCTTCAAAATTGTACCAGGATTAGAGTCATTATAAATTCCTTTACTTGGCATGTGTTTCATTCTTAAGGAGTCACATTTTAAAAAGTTAGATATATATACAATATTGTCAAAAGTAGAGAGAAAAGTTGTGGTATCATTTGAAGCCTGTTTCTTCCTCTGCAAAGTGAGGAGTTTGGGCTACATAATCCCCAAGGACCATTCCAGGCTATACACTAAGCAAAGCAGCTCAAGCATTTAGAATTCTTGGTATCATTTTGCTTTAATATAGGATTCTTTCCATTCATTCACTCACATTTTAGGATTTGTTCATTCAACAACTATTTATTGACCCCCTCAGAGAAGCAATCAAACAGTTAAGAAAATGGACTTAGAGTTGGACTGATATTTGAGTTCTAAAACTTAACTGATGCACTCACATGGGCAAGTTACTTAACTTCTCTGGACCTCAATTTTATAACCTGTAAAGAGATCATAATAACAGCACTGTTGTTTAAGGTCACTGTAAAGAATATATAATTCCTGTGAATACCTTAGCATGGTGCCTGGCACGTGGTGTATATTCAAATAATGTGTTACTATTAATATTATAGCTTATTTTCTGCTAAGCAGACTGATAAGGATACCAGAACTAATGAGGCATCTTTCTTGCTGCTAGGGAGTTCAAAGTCTAAGCGGGGGGCAGGAGGGGCATGCATGTAAGCATAATTTTACTATATATATAACAAATACTGTAATAGAGTTACATACTGCGAGCTATGGGGTACACTCAGCTCTGGGGAGGGGGAGGTTGGGGAAAGCACAGAGGTGATGGTTTATCTAAATTTTGAAGAATACATAGATAGCTGCCAAATGATAGGTAAAAAGGAGAAAAGGCATGTACAAAAGGATGGAAGCACAAGAGAGAATGGTACAATCTGGAAGAACAAACCAATCCACATGGTTTCAGGTGAGGCAGTAATGGGAAACGAGATGGAGCTTGTGGCAGTGTCAGCCTACTACTCCCGTGACTGTTCTCCCAGCACCTGCTTCATTTTGCTAAAGAGAATTGAGACTGCACCAGAAAAGGAGTCCAGAGGTAGTTGGCTGTGGTGATGAAATGAGGTGTTGTGCTTGGTGTGTGGCGCCATTACCACAAGGAGAAGATGGACCTCGATCGCAAGAACCTCAGAAAGGGATGTCTTCTGTAAGAGGGTAGAAGAGAAGTGGTCTGAAAAGACTGAGTAGAGGAAAAGGAGTCGGATGGTATGCTAAAGGAGACTCTTGAGCCTTCATTTTGGAGATTCACTATGAATTTTAATAGGTTTAATTTCACTTTGGGTAAACATGCTTTAGATGCGATGCAGAGGCAGTAGTGTGTCATGGCATCACTCCTTAGACTTAGGAAACCTAGAATGTAGAATTAACTCTTCTGCCGAGAAACTTCATGATATTTGGTATCTACTGAGCCTCAGATGTCAAATGAAGGGCATGTACCAGGCAATGCAGAAGTTAATTCCAGTTCTTAAGTTCCACTATTGAAAGTTTCTGAGATATAAGTTAATTTTTTTTAAAAGACAATTTAGAACTTTCAGTAAATGTAGAAATTGAGACAGATGATAAAGGACAATTAGCATCTTTCTGTTAAGGATGGGATTTGAGAAACTGAAGAAAAAGCACACTGTAAGAGGAATGGGGAAATAGTCTTAAATTATGTACAGTGAAAGCAAGGAACCAAGGAAAATTGAGCCTTTAAACCTCCCTGCTCAAAATACAAACATCCAATAACAAGGGAATGGTGGTTTAAAAGATAAAACTATTATAAAAAGAGGTGGAAAGTTAGACCACTGTCGGGAAGGGAGTGGTTAGACTACAGCTGGTGCACTTTAAAAAGTAG
>NW_012150729.1:4907389-4926772 GCF_000956105.1 Propithecus coquereli | reverse complement strand
AAAAAAAGTAGGATCCACAATTGGCTCAAATAGTAAGCATTCTAACATGTCGTATAGTTCCCGGACTTTATTCAAGAGCCAGTAACCAATTTGGTAGATCACACAAGGATCGCAGAGATACCCAATATCTTATAAATGTTCAACATATAAGAATACACTAACACAATTATTCAGGTGCCATTTGTAATGATAAAGAATAGCACAGATTACTAAGTAGCCACAGACTAATTTCTGAAGAACAACTTATTCCAGATAAATTCAATTTTCTTTCATGATAAAATGACAGGCCACATATTGTGTGCTTGGCAGGCGAGGGATTAGGTAGGGGAAAAATAAAAGGTCTCGTATGATGTCATCAACAAACTAAATGTAAAACTGAGGCAGCGTTGCTATTGGATCTCTTCTCACTCCCTGCAGAGCGGCTGACACCCCATAGATATTTAGCCGTGATTACTTGCATCTAAGAGAGTATCCCAAGGATATTTTCCATGATCCAGGATGACTAGTGTTATTTATAAGAGTCTCTGTCAAGGTATGTTCACCAGGCTTTTTGGTGAAATATCATCTCTTTAATCTTAAAATTCGTTTTATTCCTGTGAGTATTAGCAACTCAATCATAAATTTTTACTCAACACAGTAATTCCAATTAAAAGTAAGTTAAGGCCGGGCGCGCGGTGGCTCACACCTGTAATCCTAGCTCTCTGGGAGGCCGAGGCGGGCGGATTGTTTGAGCTCAGGAGTTCGAGACCAGCCTGAGCAAGAGCGAGACCCCGTCTCTACTAAAAATAGAAAGAAATTAATTGGACAACTAAAAATATATAGAAAAAATTAGCCGGGCATGGTGGCGCATGCCTGTAGTCCCAGCTACTCGGGAGGCTGAGGCAGGAGGATCGCTTGAGCCCAGGAGTTTGAGGTTGCTGTGAGCTGGGCTGATGCGATGGCACTCTAGCCCGGGCAACACAGTGAGACTCTGTCTCAAAAAAAAAAAAAAAAAAAGTAAGTTAACAAGAAAGTCTGAGAAGCTCTCACAGTCTAGAGGAGCTTAAGACGAGGTGACAACTTAAAGCAATGTGGTATTGTGAGTGGGACTCTGGGACAGAAAAGCGCCATTGGGTAAAAACTAAAGAAATCTGAATAAGATATTAACTTTAGTTGATAATAATGGATCAATATTGGTTCATTGGTTGTGACAAATGTACCATATTAAACTAATGCAAGATGATAATAATACAGGAAATTGGGTGTGGGGTATATAAGAACTCTGTACTGTCTTTGCAACTTTTCACAAAATCTGAAACTGATCTTAAAATGTCAGTCACTCTCCTTTCCTTCCCCTCAGCCACCACACACACACACTCACAAACCCGTTGCTTTATTCAGTACCTATTGCACATTATTTTGGCTTTACATATTTAGAAAGATGAGGAACATAGAAAAGAGCAGGAAAAATAAAAGATAGGAGAGTGGAAATGTCTAAATGAGTTAAACTTACCTGACTTAACAAAGAGTGGGGTGGGGGGTTCTGAAATTGTTTTTAATTTTATGAAAGTCTTTCACAATTATGCCACTAAATAGAATACATAACAAAAGGAAATGGATTTGAATTATAAAGAAAGAATATTTAATTTTGAAAGAATAATTTTAAGTAAGTTGATTTAATATCAAAATACCCTAGTAAAAGTAGAGGCAATGTGGGAAATTGTATTTTAAAAGAAAGGAATTATGGTCTCTACTGTTCAATACAATAGCCACTAGCCACATGAGGCTATTTGAATTTAAGTTTTAATTAATAAAATAAAATAAGATTCAGCTCCTCATTTGCAGTAGCCACATTTTAAGTGCTCACTAGACACATGTGGCTAGTAGCTACCATACTGGACTGAACAAATACAGGCAGACCATTTCTATCTTGACCGAGAATTTTATTGGACAGCCTTGGATTCTATGCTAGTTGAAGAGTCAGTGGGGTTATGTTATTTGAGGTAAAATTATTCATATTTGGCTTTGGAGGTTATGTGTAGTTATGTTTATTTATTTGCATGTCTTGCTTAGAAATCCATAGAAACCCAAACAAAACTTTAAAACATTAGGGTTTCCTATTTCACGCCTTTTATTTCCTATTCCATGCCTGGAATAAGCCATATCATCTTTCAGATGGATACGATTCTGGCAGAGCCATGCCCGTTCTGCAAACTTGATGGTTCACATCCTTCCTGAGACAGATTGTTTAGCTTAAAGTACATCTGCAAGAGTCAACAAGGATATTATTGCTATCAACAAAGTTTAGCACATAAGCAGAGTGGGTCAATTGTAAGAATTTGAAAGCCATCCCTCCCACCTGCCATTAAAATATATTATCCCTTGGTTATGTATATGTAACCAGATACTGTCTTTATTAATATTTTCTTACATAAATATTTTGAGTGTAATTTTTTTTATTATAGCCTATTGAATTTCCTTTTGTGAATACCCTCTAAATTGGGGTAAGGGTACACATCTTGGATAGTTTAGACTAAGGATTCTCAAAAGGATGACTTTATGTACTGGCCAGATATGTTTCCAGATAAGAAACTAGTTTGACTTTTCCATATAAATAAAATTGGATATTTGTTTTTTAAAACAAGTTTAACCATGGAGCTGATACTTATCAGCTTCAAAATAAAAACTGAAATAACTTTTAAATTTTCTTATAGTTGATATCAAGTGACATTTATTGCTTTCCTATTCTTGGGCACATACTTCACTTTTACGTCAGATACTTTGTAGGACTGAGAGGTATGGCAGGGGTTGGTATAAAGCTGTGTTTCTCAGACTGGGTGCACAGACTCTTGTGCATAGGTATTCCTGGAATCTGTGAGAATTTTTAATTATATATTTTCATTTTAATGACAAAATGAAAATATATTTTATAAGAATAAACATAAAAGTTCTCTTTTGATTTTGAAAAAATTCCAATTAAAAATTTTTTGACAGAAGAAACTTACAATTTTTTAAGTCAATGCTTTTCCATCTGAGCACTGGGTCTGTAACTCATGGTAGTTTCAAAATAATTTTTCCTTTGAAATGAGTTTATAGGTTACTCAAGTTTAAGAAACCTTACATAATGAATTTAAGCAAAAAAGAAAAAAGATGAATTCATATGTACTCTCTTCAGCATGAATTATCTATAGAATTAGACTTAAGTCTCCTATTATCATGAATGGCAAATTGATTCCAGATGGCTATCAAGGATTAGAATAATTAAAAATAAATTAACTACATTTGTATTGGATTTGATGACTAATGCTGTGGTCTTGTAGGCCATGCCTGTTGATCCCCTTTTGTTTTATACAAAACACTGCACCCTTCTAACTCCCCTACGTGATTGCTTTGCAGGACAAGATTCTGCTGCCAGTGAGGCATTTTTGGTAAAAGGAATCTTGAGTGAATAATTTTAAAATATCTTATATATATTAGAGTTCTGGGCCTGTAATAGTGAAGGCAGAACCTAGGTACCCTTTTGGGTCAAGACTCAAACAAACATGGAGGTGATATTAATGTGAATATCTCCTACCCATCCATGCCCTCCCACATAAAAGTGCAGTGTTTCCACACACTTGAAAAGATGAAACTAACATGGGTGTGCAAAAAAATATAAGACATTCAAGCACAGAGACTTGGCAAGTAGAAGAAGAGTGATGCTGGAAACACAGGTGCTGGACGTGCAAACATGCAGGTATCTGGATCAAGAAGCTCTGAGTCTGGGTCAGTGATTCTCAGAATCATCAGAATCACCCAGAAGCCTTGTTAAAATATAGACTGCTGGACCCTACCCCAGAATTTCTGATTCAGTAGATCTCTAGGGCTCTAGAATTTGCATTTCTAACAATTTCCCTGTGATGCTGTTGCTACTGTTTCAGAACTACATTTTGAGAATCACACTAGTCTATGGTTAAGAATTTCTAGATTGTGGCCGGGTGCTGTGTATCACGCCTGTAATCCTAGCACTCTGGGAGGCCGAGGCGGGCAGATCGTTTGAGCTCAGGAGTTCGAGACCAGCCTGAGCAAGAGCGAGACCCTTCTTTACCAAAAAATGGAAAGAAATTAATTGGACAGCTAAAAATATATGTAGAAAAAATTAGCCTGGCATGGTGGCGCGTGCCTGTGGTCCCAGCTACTCGGGAGGCTGAGACAGTAGGATCACTTGAGCCTAGGAGTTTGAGGTTGCTGTGAGCTAGGCTGACGCCATGGCACTCACTCTAGCTTGGGCAACAGAGTGAGATTCTGTCTCAAAAAAAAAAAAAAAAAAAAAGAATTTCTAGATTATAAATAGTTAGGTCCACAGCTTCTTCCTACATGTGTGATGTCACATGTTCCAGAGTGTTACTGTTCCTACTGTGAAAAATCTGTGTGTCAGATCTTGTAAAACAAGAGGAAACATACTCTCTTGGTCAAACAGAGCAATTGGAAGAAAGGGACCAGGAAGAAGTGAGAAGAAAAGAGGAAATTGGGGTTTATTCAGGCCCTATTATATTCATTTCTATTAATATTATTACCTCAGGTCTTTTGGACCAATAAGAAGAGACTATTGTAACCCAAATGTAAAAAATTAATTGCCTTGATTTTATATAATTTTCCAAGATTTTCTAAGATTTAATCTAAAACACTTTCATGATTAAGACTTAAAGGTGAACGTGTATTACAGGTGTTTCTAAAGGGTCATATTCAGAAGCTACTATAGATTTATCAGGACTGGTGAATTCTAACCAAAGACTCAAATTATCCACCTCTCTTCCATGAGTTAACTCTGTCCTACTCAGAAAGCTATTTAAATACTCAATACCTCACCGTTTCTACCTGTAAAAAGAAAAAGAGGTCATTGGACTCTTATTTTATTTGTCAGGAATGCTATAAAGAGCAACCATACACGTGATGATCATGCAGATCTTTGGAAGAAGGCACTGAAAAAAATCCAAAGAATTGCATTACATTTTCAGAGATTTAATGTCCTATAGAATGTCTTACTCCTATTTTAAGGTTTGTGTATATAAAAAAAATTGAATTTGCTTCAACTTTATGGTATCCTTCAAAATATTTTCACCACAGCCTCCAAATCATTTCAGCTTTGTGAAATTAAGCAATTGCCTGCATTACTCTAAGTTTAGGTTAAATTTGCCATTTTAATTTCAATGTGTCTTCTTGAAGACAGTTAATATAATTGGCAGTGTGAGACTGAAAACAGCTTTAGACCAGAATTATCTTTGGCCATATTTTTTCTCTGTAAACTCTGCAGGCTGGGAATCCCAGCAATAGCATTTCTAGAATGCTACAAATAGCGGGGAAGTCATGAAATGGGACATTACTTCAGAAGGAAATCTCTGCATTAGAAAAGCTCAATTCATTTGTGTAAACAAAATAAAATAAAAACTATGAAAAATAATACACTCAGCTGGTATAAAACATAAGTATAATAAGCTCCTCCCTCCCACCTGCCTGCAATAGATACTGGATTTGAGTTGGTAAAACTAAATTCATCAGTCTTTTTATAGGACACTTCCAATTGCATACAGAGTATAATGTAAGGGAGGTGGAGACTGAGAGGGAAGTGAGAGAACCAGGATTCTAGTTATATGCTTACTAGCTGTATTCAACCTTTCATTTTATGATATCAAGTGCCAGATGATAATGATGAGAATTTTATTAATAATATATTAAATATTAGCTACATAGCAGACACTATTTGATTGCATTGCATATATTGTTTTATTTAATTATCTAATACTTTATTTAATAAATACTCTTAGTATCTCCATTTTAAGAAGTAAGAAAACCGAGGTTCAGATATGGTTAAACTACTTGTTCATGGTCACCTACCGAGTTATTGCTGGAACTAGGAACTTATACTCCAAGCCAGGTCTCTCTGGCTCTAGGCACTAAGCTTTTAAGTGCTGTGCTATATTGCCACTATGCTACACTGTGCGGGACCATAAAAATACAATGAAGAACGAAATAGACTCCATCCTTGCCCCAGAGAGCATATTATTTTAACCTATCTGAGTTTCAGTTTCTTCTTTGCAGGGTGGGATAAGTTATGGCACAGTGTGGCTTGGTTACTAGATCTTTCATAAATCCCAGGCAATTAAATGAACGCTTTAATAAGACTAGTACATGTAATTGGCAGAGTAATATCTGTATGTCTCTTCTCCTTGGAAATGCATAATAATCTTGGAGAGTTCACTGAACTTGAACTTGTATACTGAATCTTGGGGTAAGGCATCATCTAGGTCCAAAACAAAGACAGAAAAATGGACCATGTTTATATTCTTGACTTAAAATTTTCCTTGTTCAGAAGAGAATCAGCTGTCAGATTCAGCTTACTACAGGGAACAGTAAAAATGAAGTCTGTTTCTATAGCTCTCTCCCCTCAGGGACCCAGTGTCTCACAGCAAGTACGTTTCCATTTGAAGAAATCCTTACGTGAACCCCACATCCCAGTTTTTTATTTACACTTTGTAGATCAAGTTCCATGGTTCCACATTTAGGGCAAGTAAATTCTAAAGCTGTGTACCTGCATCGCTTCTAAGGAACTTCCTTTAATTTCCAATAGTCTTTCTCTAGCATAAGGTGCTTAGTTCCTGTCCTCACACACATAATTATGTTTTCTGATCAGAAATTCTCCCCAGATGTGCATTGACATTAAAAATGCATCAATAATGTAAAATGTGACTTCATGGTCCCTTATTGCAGTTTGCTGTTATCTCTTTCCTCTTTGGAATGTTACAGAAATGGCAGTTTAAAGAAGTTAAGGTAAAATAAACTTCATTTTCAAAGAAATGTGCAAAGTGAGAAAGAATAAATTAGCTCCGTGTGTGTGTGTGTGTGTGTGTGTGTATTCAGTTTTTCAAAAATATGTGGTTGGTGCAAACAAGATACTGAACTAAGGACTCTGTACCCAGGAGAGAAAATGTATAATTATTAGACTCTATGAACAATGGAAGAGCTTAAACCTAACTTCTAAATATCATCATTGCTGGTTTTTGCTCTTAATGCTGTTGCTGTTTTGTTTTGCTGGCTGCCAGAGCACGAAAACAAAACAATGACTATGGCTCTTTGTTTTTCACACAGAGGATTTTTCCTTGAATTTCCCTAAGGTCATCAATGGATTCCTTCTCAATAAGTCATTCTTCAAATATTTGTGAAGTGCCTATTGTATGTAAGGCACTGTACTAAATCCTGTTAGGAGCTTACAGTCTAATTAGAGGAGATAGACTATACACTTGAAAAAAATAAGGCATTAAAGTTTTTCTCACAGATTCTTTTTTTTTTTTTTTTGTGTTGCCTGGGCTAGAGTGCCGTAGCGTCATCCTCACTCACAGCAACCTCAAACTCCTGGGCTCAAGCGATCCTCCTGCCTCAGCCTCCTGAGTAGCTGGGACTACAGGCATGCGCCACCATGCCCAGCTAATTTTTTCTATATATTTTTAGTTGTCCAGTTTATTTCTTTCTAATTTTAGTAGAGACGGGGGTCTCGCTCTTGACCGCGCCTGGCCACAGATTCTTAATAGAAGCACTTCAACCTATAAACATGTGTCCCAACCTCATCCTTTAGTATCGTAGCTTTTTCTGAAGGTTATCAAAGAACCATAAGATATGCAAAATTTCCATAATAAATCTTGGCAAGCAAATCAAGGATTCTCCTTTTAACAAAACTAACCAAGTAGAATTGTTCTAAAAAGTTGGTCCATTGGAACCAACTGAAATACCAACTGAAATAACTTCTGTTATCTCATGGTCAAACAACGTTCTAATTCTATATTGTGATTGAAGAATGAGGAAAAAAGGACAGAGGGAGATAGCTCTGACCTGGGAACCAACACAGTAGATCTTGAGGAACTTCAAAGTAAAACAATTATCTGAGCAACAGGGATGATTTGGCATCCCTTGGTTAGCCATTTATGACACATGTGTAATACTTTGACATTAATTTAGAAACTGGCATTTCTAGAGTCTTGCTATAGTGCCAGGATATTTCTGTCTCAATAATATATTGATTATGTTATTATAATGGGTTGGACAATGACTCACAGAGTTAGGAAGAAATTATACTAAATTTATTGGAGAGAAGTAATGATGAAAACTTCAGAATTATTATATGCATATTTCATATCCTTGTCACGTTAATACTCACCTATTTTGTGACTTGATATCAGCCCGTGCTTTTTAATGTGAATAAGAGCCATGAGTAATTCTTTGATGTTTATACAGTACTTAACACATTTTTATGGGTGCTCAGAATATAGTAAAGATCCTCCCTAGTTACAAAAAAAAAAAAATATAAGAAAACCCAGATAAGTGAAATTTTGATTGTTGGTTACTTTCCTAAAAATGCTTATGGGTGCTCAGATTTTAAAAGAATGTGGCCAATTTTGGTGGTTACCTTTCAGTTACCAATATGTTGACTCATCACAGACCAGTCAGAAGTAGCTGTGTAAATGACTGTAAATCTACTGATTTTTCCTTATATCATGAGGCAAACAATAGGGCAGTTTGTCACAAGATATCACTTTGTAGAGCTCTGTGTTCAGAGTGTACATACCTCCCACACTAAATGCTTGTTCAGGATATATTTTCATGGTCATAAGTCCCTTTCTGCACAGTTTGATCTCTTCTGCATGATCTCTTCAACCTCCTTAAAGGGTTAGTATGCTATGGAGGAAGATCCTCTTTTATCTATTTTTTTCTCTCTCTCCTATTCACAAACCCCCCTAACTGTGCTATACGTGGAATATTTGCCAATTACCAGAGTGTAGCAAAATGGATGATGGCAGCTCACAGAGATTACATGCCACACCATCAGCACGTACAGAAAGTGGGCACACTGAATCTCTAGGCAATCACAAGCTAGTGCACTATCTTGTAAAATACTGTTTGCCAAGTCATGCCAGCTGGGTCAATAATGTGAATCATCATGTTATATAGTAGTTCCAATCCCAGGCTGATCTTGATGTTATGGTTGGTTAAATATTATTGATGAACTAATCATGTTCCTAAAATAAACCAATAGCATTCTTTGAAAAAGGACTCCAAAAATAAACAGAACCACAGAGGACAATCTTGTCATAAAGGCCAAAAGTCTTTTCCCTTTTCCAAATTTGTTTTCCTATGTTGTGCATATATATCAAAAGAATTGCGTTAGGTCAGGTGTTTAGAGTATTTTGAGAACAGTATTAAGTTGCTGAAAATACTTCACTCATAAATATATACGTATAATATATTGTGGATGAATTAAAAAAACTAGACTTTTAATAATAAATTGTTGATGTGATGGATATGTTTAATATGCTTGATGAAATCTTTCTACAATGTATACATACATCAAAGCATCACATTGTATCCCATAAATATACACAATTATAATTTGTCAATTAAAAATAAATTTAAAAAACTAGATTTTTAGAAGTTTATCAATAAGCTACATACAGAATGGAAAAGATGACAATGTAAAATAATTAAAATTTGAATGTAAGGCAGTTTAAATTAAAATAACAGGCATGGGCACAGAAACCTATGTTCATGTAGCAATACATACTGCTTATTTGATGACATTATACTATATACTTACTGGTAACTCCAGTTGGGTAGTTATTTTGCACCATTAAGGCACTCATTTTTTGTGTTGTTCACGCTTTGTTTGCTTTTTACTTCTAAACAAGGAAGACCCATTTAAAAAAACCCTCTCACTCTGTTATTCTAAACCAAAGTTGCTAGCCAGTTGTGTACTGTAGTATTAACACTGCATTGCTTTAATATATGACATAATGCTTTGTGGCAGCTAAAATTTAAAAAGGATCACATTGATTTTAATATCATTATAAAATTATTGTGGTGCACCCAAGCAGATCATTCTAGTTTTGCTAAAGTTCAGCTTTGCTGCCCATGAGAATTACCTTTTTGTACATCTTTTTCTAGATAATAAAAGAACATGAATCTTGTGATATTCATTCCTATTTTTTATTTAGAAATTTCTTTAATGTACAAAATGTTTGAACATCTTTCGCTCCCTATAAGAGTGAATGTCAATACTTCTATTAACACTAGTAGGTTACGATTGAGAATGTAAATTAACGTCTTCAACTAAATCATATGTGTCCATGTTGTACGGATAACTATTTTTAATCATAGAAGTCCTCAGCAATTAGAATAACGGACATTTTTGTCACTAGGGAAGTAGAGGCTAACATCTTGATGTATATTAGTTTAGTTTCTTTGGGAGTTTGCTCAGCAGATTATTACTTGTGAACTCTTTGTCATCTCTTTGGAAGAAAGCCACAAGCACAACTTGAAATATGGAATTCATAAAAGGAAATACATCTGTGCTGTCACTGACAGTTTGATTATAGAATCTGCCATTTCATTTTACCTTCAATCTACAAATTTTAGAATATGTATCCTTTCTAATCTGTAAATATAACAATTAGAAATTTATTCAAATATATGTATGAAGTCAATACATATTTCTTATTTGTATAGAAGACTATATATATAAGGATAGAAATATATCCTATTTCTTGGTTTCTAAAAGCTGAAGTGTATGTTTAGTAGTTATAAGTATATGGGTTAATAGGAAATGTTCCACATATCTTGAGTGATTTTTGACCAACTATTTTTTTAGTTTAGAAAATATAGATATATAAAAGGAGTGATTAAATTGATTAATACTCAGAACAGGGCTAGGTGAGGTGGTTCATGCCTGTATTCCTAGTGCTTTGGGAAGCCAAGGTGGGAGGAATGCTTGAGGCCAAAAGTTTGAGACTAGCCTTAGCAACACAGCAAGACACCATCTCTACAAAAATCTTAATTAGCTGGGCACTGTGACACACACCTATAGTCATAGCTACTTAGGAGACTGAAGTAGGAGGATCGATTGAGCCTAGGTATTGGATGTTACAGTGAGGTATGACTTCGCCAGTGTACTCCAGCCTGGGTGACAGAGTGAGACTCTGTCTCTAAAATAAATAAATAAATAAAATGTTTTTGAAAATTTTGAAAATTAAAAAAAATACTCAGAACAGGATGTATATCTTTTCTTTTCTTTAAATATGTAATACTAGGTTATAGTATTTATTCTTTTTTTATTAACTATGGTTCTAGGAAATTCTTCCTGAAATCTATTCTAAGTCTTTTTGCAGTTTTACCCATTTTAAGCTTTGCTTTCACGAGAGATAGAGGGGGAAAAAAGGTCTTTCATTACCACATAATATATTTTCATAATTTCTTGTGAAGAGCTGGAATTCAATTCAAATCAGGATTTCATGCCTATCTTAACTCCTAGAGTGTTGATCTAGCTAACCTGTGTTCTACATGTAGAAATTGAACATTTTGTCTTATTTGAGCTTCCAACAAAGTCCGACAAAGTTGACCACTGCCTCCTTCTTCATGTACTTTCTTCTCTTGGTTTTCTTGACCATGATCTCCTGGTTTTCTTCATAGCCTAGTACTATAGACTTCTCAGTATCCTTTACTGGTTTTCCTTCTTCTGTTTGAACTTCGTATGTTAGAGTATCTCCCAGGACTTGACCCTTCTTTTTCAGTCTACATAATCTCCCTAGGTGCTTTCATCCAGTCCCATGGTGGCTTTAAATGCCATTTTTTGGGTGCTGATGGCTGTCAAGTCTTTCTTCCTGATCACATCACCCTCTAAACCACCAGATTCCTGTATCCAACTGCCTATTTGACGCCTCTACTTAGATGTCCAGTAGGTATCTACAAATTGAAGAGGCCAAATAAATAACTCTTAATTTTATCCCCACAAGCTTCCTTCTCTCCCAGTCTCCCCTGTCAGAGCATATATAGCACTGCTATTACTTGGTTGCTAAAACCAAAACTTCCTTGATTACACTCCTTCCCTCAGTTTGAACTGCTGTTAATCCCTCAGGACTATAGCTGTTCTCTCAGCAGGGTACATGAGACAATCTTTGTCATTCATTGGTTGGAAGAAGACTTTCCTGCTCATGTGAACCAATTCTCCATTCTATTGTCCCAGTTTAATTCTCCAAATGGCTCTTATCCCTATCAGATATTTTTCTTATTTGTGATTTGTGGAGGGTTTTTGGAGTCCAGAGAGCACATCTCTTTTCTTGAACTCTATGAGACATTGAGTAAAATAGTTGTTGAATGAATGTTTGTTTGTTTGTTTATTTACTCATTCATAGTCTAAATACATATAGAGGACCTTCTGTATTCCAGGCACTGTGCTAGGGATGCGGAGATGATTAAGATGCAATTCCTCCCCTCAGTCTAGGGAGGGAGGCATACAAAGAAACAATTACAGTAGAATGTAAAGAATGCAACAGTGGAAGCCTGCCCAGAGTACAGAAACAACCTAGAACAAGATATGATTAACCCCAAGGGAAGTATAGAGTTGGAGGAAGCCCAGTTGAAGGGATAATTTACTTGGGTTTTAAAAGATGAATGGGATTTTTCAAGTAAACAATGGGAAAGAAAAGGGAATTTCCAGACTGAGACACTAGCACATGCATGCCAAGGCACAGTGGCATGCAGTACCTGGGGGATATCTGCAAATATCTGTTTTTGCAGAAGCATAGAATGTGAGTGGAGAATGGAGGGATTGGACTGAAAAGGCAGGCCTGGGACAGAGAGGGCCTGTTTTTTCCCAGTAGGAAGGTTAGACTTCCACCTGTGGGCAAACTAATGAGTGCTGTCAGTTTTTAAGCAGGTCAAGGTTATGTTTACATTTTTATTTTAGTTTTTTTTTTTCTTTAGGGATAGTATGGAAAAGGGATTTAGAGGCAAGGAGACCAGCTAGGAGGGAATAGGTAAGGCAACAGATGAAAGCCTGAGTGATGAAAACATGTTGGGGATGCAGAAAAGAATATAGAATGGGGAAAGAAGTCAGAGGTGAAATCCATTGTATTGGTGAGCCTGTGTGAATGCAAAATGGTTCAGAGTGCAGATGAATGAGAGGAGATGACGCCAGGGTTTCTATTTCTGGATACTAGGCCTCTGAGTGACACTAACCAAAAATAGAGAATACAGAAAGGAGAACAAGTGCGTATGGGAATGGCATTCACTTGATAAATACAATGTGTGTTGACTGATTGATTACATGTATTTTGTCCATTAAACATATAGACATGTACATAGAGTCACTATGTTTGAGACTTAATTTTTTGCTGTTGTTTTTTAATTAATTTATTGTTAGACTTCTCAAGTTGGAGAAATTACAGGAAATCCACTGGGATATAAAGTATATCAGAATTTATATTCAAACCCCCAAAGACTAATCCCGATTTTGCCATTATCTGTGTGCTTGTGGCACTTCTCTGAGCTTTGGGTCTTCATTTCTATCCTCCTGATACCAGAGATGGTTTATCCTTTATTTCCAGAGAAAGTTACCTTGATATTTCTAACTTTTCCTAATGGATCTTGTGTTCCATGGATTAGGTCATTATCCATGTACTCAAAGAATAATAGAATTCTAGATCTTGAAAGGGGATTGTGTAAATCGATTCTCCACCTCCCTCACCCTCAGTGTCAGTTGAGAAAACAGGTCCAGGGAGTTTGGTTGTTGAAGGCAATGCAGTAAGTTAATGTTGGAATAAGCATTGGGACCTAGAACTTCCAGCTTCTGGTGTACCATGTTGATGTATACCCTTTAACATACTGGCCCACGTTATCCACAATTCTGACTCTCCTGTGATCCTAAAAACCCATATAACTTTGGGTAATTGGAGGAGATAGCTCCTTTTTGTTGATTTTTTTCCGCTCGATACATAGCCTTTTGGGGAATAAAGGTATGCTTGAGGAAGGGGGAAGAGGAAATACCAATTCCCTCTGTCTCTGATCCTTTAGGGGATTCAGCACAAGTTAGTGTAGCCCTAGTGACTTGGGGTTTGCTTGAGAGAAACCCCCTTACTCCTTTCTGCATTCATATTCTTTCAACTAAACTCAGGCTTCAAAACCAGAACCAGATAGAGTAAGGTATGATTGTAAAGGAAGAGGGTCAACTTCAGTTCTGACATATATTTGCACATCCCGGGGTTTTAAACAAACAAAATGAATGTTCATTGCTGATTCATGTTTTCCTTTTGGTCCCTAGATCCTTTTCTACCATAGTCATGTGACCTGCACCATGGTGGCTTTCATCATATAATGCATTCTGGGTTCTCCTAAATCCTAAAGCATTTTACAAAAATAAAACCATAGGTCTCATTTTTCTGATGAAGAGAGCAAGGCATAGGGAGGTTTTACAAAGTGATACAACAAATAAAGGAGGAAAAAGAATCCAGGACCATTTTTTTTTTACTCTCCATTAAATGATACTCTCTCTTATGATTTTCTGTTGTCAAAAGCCCTCTCTACATTCTGTATTGTTAGGTCATCATCTCCTATAGTTTGCACAATACGGTGTATTATGGATTGCTCACAAAGCAGCAGATATGAATTCTTTATAATGGATTTATTCTTTTCAATTTTTTTGTCATCTTTGGGCTTAATAGAAATAGTTCAGCATGTTATATTGTGTGATCTGTCCCTAAATAGATAAAAGATTTCTGTGTTTTGAAGGAAACATTTATATTGGTTAATTTGCTGCATTGCCTGCAGGAATGTTAGTCTGTAGGAGGAAAACAACTGTTTCCTGACAAAATTTTCCTTAACTCTGCTAGAAACCGTTATTTTAACAGTAAAATAAAGAGAAGTAATCCGTAAACAATTCAAGAGTGGTATCTTCAAAAATGTTGACCATCCCTCAGATAGAACATCTAAGATAGTGAGACACAAAGGTATCTTTTCTTACATGAAGAATGGCTCTTCCTTAATTCCCTTCCCGGCTCTTAAGCCACAGCACTGTGGATGGAAGCAGCCTGCAAATGTGAGCCTCAGCATTTACTCCCCGGATATACAGTTCCCTGCCTGCGCTTTGGAGAGCCACTAGTCTAACTACAATAGAGAGAGAATGTGCACTTTCCTTTAAGAAATTAAACAGCACTGTCCACAAAGTGCAAAAGACTGTGAAATTGAAAGTGTGTCCCTGGAGTGGATTAAAAAAATAATAATAAGTGGCAACTCACAATCAGACTCTTGGCAAATAATCAATTATCTTCTGAATTACTATACAAAACTACAGTTCATTTCACCAGCCCATTGGGGAAACAGTTCCCACACAGGAGGCAGTCAGCTTAGATGGGGAATTTGTTTTCAATTTACTTCCAGGGTATCTTCACATAAGCATCAACTGGCCATGGCACTGGTGTGACGCAATGTTAGGGCTCACATAATCGGTTTGCTGAACTAACTACAAAATAGCAAACTCATTCAGAAGGAAACCTGTTGCCTATTGCATCTTTGTGGTTAGAGTGTTGACTCACATAGCTTAATTTTTAAGCCTGGGGTAACAGTTAAACTTTCCTAAAGATTAAGGATAGGCTGAGTAGATTTTTGCTGGGGCAGCACTAATTTATGAATTCTGGTTGAATCTCTTTGGCCTACAGATAGATTTAGAGCTGTTTTAGACATATGAAAACAGGGAAAGGAATGATGTTTTACTATTGGTTGCCCAAATAGATAAAATCAGTAGAAATTTAGACAGTTTTGGAAGAATATCTATGATTAGTAAATGGGGTGGGGGGTGTTAATGGCTGGCTGGTTAGCTGGCTGGCGTTTTGTGTCAATAAAATTTTAAGTACACCATAAAACGTATATACTGGAGTCTAACAAACAATAAGTATCTGTGATAACTTTCCAGAAATGTAGGCTCATGGAAATGTACAAAAGTATTAAGCATTTGCATAGCCGAAGGAGGATCATAGATGAAGCAGCTTTGGAACCCAGCTAAAGGAGAAACTATAAAGGATGGAAATATTACAACGGAAGGATCTTCAATTCCCACTGTCCTTGTTTACTTTTTAAAATGGGGGAGAAATTTCCATCGTCAAAATCTTACCAGGGTTAAAGTCCACTTAATACAGAGTACAGGGGATCCATTCCTTTAGTTAATGAGGCCCACTCCCCTCCCCGACGCAGTCAGCGGTGATGACACCCAGCCTATGCCCTTCCATATATAGGTATATGTGCATGTGCATATAGTTACACCCATTCTATGGATGAGAGTACAGACGCTGATTGCCCAAGGACAGAAAACTAATCAATGGCACAACTAGAATCCGCCAAGCCATGTTTAGTCACTAAACTATCTTTGTTACAACTCATAAGTCACTTTGTCTACAGACCAAAGAATAAACTACCCTCTTTCTTTTTTGTAACTGACGCTTGAAATATAGAATAGTTTTTCAGTAGCTTGCTAACTTACTCTTTAATAATATTATATTAATATTATATATTAATAATATATATTAATACTCACTCTTCATCTGTTCTCCAGACATTCTTAAAAAAATCTTTTTTATTTGGTTAATACATACCTATAGTTTAAACAAGAGATCTATATCCTTTTGTGTCCCATGATATCCCACCTCAGCGGCAACCACTTTACCAGTGTCTTAGGTTTTCTCCCAAAGTTTCTTTACCTGCGCAAACATATGTCTTCCTCACTTTTCTGGTTTGCATAGATGGTGCCACACCACACACACAGTTTTACTTGTTGCCCTTTTTAACTCTTGAGCTATTAGCAAAATCTCAGTTACATCTGACTAGTCCACCAGAGGGAAAGTATTTGCTCTGTTGTAATATGGAGAGGCTGCATGAAATTAAGTCTTGACTTGGCTCTTTCTCAACTTGTAAAGGATAGAATATTCTCCCTTTGTATCTCGCAGGCATTATTAATTGATATGTTGTCAGCACTTCCATAAATATTTCTATGCTGTAGTGATTTTTTTTCTCATTGAAATGTATGCTGTGACAATTCAGCACATTTCTCTACCTATTAGATCAGATACCATCAGTGACAAGCGAGCAGGGCAACTCTTACTAGGTGCTTCGGTTCTTTCATGCCTAAATTGCATTATGCTGCATTGAATAGTATTATGAAAGTTTAGAACAATATAGCACTACAGAAGCATTTAGGCTACCCAGAGGCCTTGGGAAAACTGATAAATCTCTAAGGAGGAAGTTGACTCCTTTTATACAATAAGATCAAAATTGTGTCTGGTCATTTTTTTTTTCTTAATCCTTTTTACGTATTCTGCCTCCTTTATGGGTAATTTTTTTGTATCATTAACAAGATTTTCTGCATCAACATCAACAGTTGCATTTATGAGTCCTGAAGCTTATTTTTCATCTTGGTGTTTTGATAACATGACTGAAATTTGGGTTTTGGTACTACACGTAGTTATTACATGTACCAGGTGTTTTAGTGACAATCTCTGCTAATGTAGGGGAAGAGAAAAAAGTTTCATCTGATTTATATAACCCAACACATAATAATAATCCAATTACATTGTAAGACATGCTTAACAAAAAGTTAGCCAATTCTTTTCACTTTCTCAGAAGCCAGTTGATTTCTGTCCTTCATAGATTGACCGAAATATTTCAAGCCACTTGAGATACTGCTATGGGGCTAACCCCCAAAATAGTTTTTCATTAGATGGGACCTGTTCAACATACAGGGATAGTCTAGGTGCATTCCTAGGCTCCTCAGGGGCTCTGTCTGCCCATGCGTTTCTGGATCACATCTTCCATTTCAGAAGAATATCTGGTTTGATTTTGCACATGGCAGTGAATTTGGTAATTCAATTAAAGAACGCTTTGGGTATTCCTGAAGACACATTTTCCTAGTCATTTAGATTGGCAATGGAGATTAATGTATTCATCTCACATTATTGAACAAATGGCAGCTATGACAATAGAGCAGTGTATGTTTCAAATCTCTTCCAGAGGCTCTTACCCAAAATATTGCTTCTTGGTTTGCTCTATTGTGATTTTCATCATCTTGTTTATCAATTTGTTTCCAAAAAGTTAACTTGGGTTTTGAGCAAATCTTCTGAACTTATTTATCATTCTTTTTTTTTAGATTAGTTTTTCATAATTACCATAGAATTTCTGAGTGTTTAGTAGGAAAATAAGAAATTTCTGAATTTAGAGGGTGGGGTACAGGGGAGGATTCCTTTGTGAGTATAGATGATGTGATTGTTTTGACTCCTTTCTGGCTGTGAAACCATATATTGGGCGCAGGGAGTTGTCAGATGAATGTTCAAGAACACTCCTAGCGTAATGTAATTTAGGCGTGAAAGAATAGATGCTCCTTCCTAATAAGCGCTGCTTCATTCTCTTCTCTCACTGACACTATCTGAGGACAAATGAGAGAACAAAAAAGGAAAAATATTTCCTAAGAAGATCTGCTACTAACCTCAATGTGCCCAAGTTCCCTGGAGGCAAAATTCCTTGTGTTGCCACAGCCTGGGTCCTAGTGCCCGATCACCCTGTAAAGAGGTGGACATCCCACAA
Organism: Propithecus coquereli; assembly: GCF_000956105.1. NCBI lineage: Eukaryota > Metazoa > Chordata > Mammalia > Primates > Indriidae > Propithecus > Propithecus coquereli. The sequence continues at coordinate 4,908,370 of NW_012150729.1, read as the reverse complement.
AATGGGTCTATGAGATTCCTCTACATTTTGAGGAATACGTTAGCAATGTCCTCCCTGATACTATCCCGGTAGTATCTGTTCCTTAGAGCTGCAGTCGCCAATCCCTGGGCCACAAGCTGGTACCAATCCCTGGCCTGTTAGGAAAACAGACAGCGTATCATCTCCTGAGCCTCACTGCCCCCGTGCCCAGTGCTTCACCACCCCTCCCCACCTTTCCATGAAACTGGTCTCTGATGCCAAAAAATTTGGGGACCGCTGCCTTAGAAGACAACTTATTCCTCCCAACAAAGAAAGTTCCAGGATTTTTTTATTTGTACCCTCACAAAACCCTGGAATAATAAAAAAAAAATAAAAATAAAAAAATAAACTAAAACTCACCAAAAAAAAAAAAAAAAAAAGTCCTGGTGCTGCTGATTTCCTAGTTCTTCTTCCCTCTTTCCCTTTAGTAGCTCCTGCAGTTCCTTGCCTCTCCACAAACCCCAGGAATAGGCAAATAGTGTTGCTACATTACGCCCAGCTTGTAAGTTTATATTAAACCTGGGAAAGTGAGCTCTAACTACAATTTGCACTTCATTTTTAAGTTTCTAAATCACCAAATTACCATACATATCTAAAATTCTCAGAATCCTAAACTGAATACATTATGCGCTGTACCATCTATTACATATTTGTGAAATCTTTTCATTGAAGTATGAATAATTCTCCTTACATTTTACATTATTTGTCTTGACCTACTAAAATGGATAATAAGGAATTCTGCCTCCCTCTCACCACCATAGTCTGGCCAAGTGAAAGAGCTCATTGTTGGTTACATTTAGGTTTCTCTAAATTACATGAGTCTTCTTTTTTGTCTTATATGACTACTGTAGAATTCCTCTTGACTTTTCAGCTTCACTCAGGCAACTTTGGGAGAACCCCATCCAAACACACACACACACACACACACACACACACACACACCCCTCTGTCTGACACCCTGAT
>NW_012150729.1:4902467-4904449 GCF_000956105.1 Propithecus coquereli | reverse complement strand
AGTTTAGCAAAACATGTATGCAAAGTTAAGTCCAGCCAGAAACTGTTTAGATGATATTAGATGTAGACCTTTAAAAAATCCTATTGCCTTTCTGTTATTTGTAAATTAAGAGAAAAATTTTAAAAATGTCTCTAAAAATATCCCTAAAATGAAAAGTAAAAACAAAAACAAAGCAAAGCAAACACACACAAAAAACCTTCCTATAAATTAAATTTCTGTTGCACAAAATCTTTTTGTTTGTTAGCACTGACTTCCATCTTACAAATAGAGAGAGATTCATTGACAAAGAAATGGGCTTGCCTTGAATAGATTAAGATCACATAAATATTTTAAAAATCACATACTTAAAATAGGTAACTTTCTGATATAATACATTAGCAATGATATTTTAAAATATTAATACTAATGCCTTAAGGTAATCTATAAATCACAAAATAAACTGAAACCATAATTTGGTTCTGGAAAAAATTGATAATGTTATTGTCATACAACTTTACCCTTAACAGAATTAACGATATATGAAGCTTTAAATAGAACACAATTTTGCCTACACTTTGATGTCTAAGTCTATTTGTGTTGCTATAAAGGAATACCTGAGGCTGGGTAATATATAAAGAAAAGAGGTTTATTTGGCTCACAGTTCTGCAGTCTGTACAAGAAGCATGGCGCCAGCATCTGCATTCAGTGAGAGCCTCTGGCTGCTTCCACTCATGGGGAAAAGGGGAGGGGAGCTGGCTGGGCAGAGATCATATGGCCAGAGACAAAGCAAGGATTGGGGGAGGTGCCGGGCTCTTCTTAACAACCAGCCCTCTTGGGAAATAATAGAGACAGAACTCATTACTGAGAGGAAGACACCAAGCCATTCACCAAGGATCTGCCCCCATGACTTAAACACTTCTCATTAGGCCCCACCTCCAAAACTGGGAATCAAATTTCAACATGAGGTTTGAGGGGGACCAATATCCAAACTATAGCAATTTCTGAAATACTTAAAAAATTTTTTTTCTCTTTTAAGATTTTTTCATTATCTGGTAATAAGTTTGTAATATATTTTAATAGGAAGAAATAGTGCATAAAGCTCAAGAACTAGACTGAATGTGTAACAAGGCTAGGGCTGTGCCTATTCTTATTTGCCACTGTATTCCTGGTGCCTAGCACACAGCCTGGAATGTGATAGAAAGAGTTAATATTTATTGAGTGCTTATTACGTGCCAGTCATTGTTTTAAGCATACTACATGTCTGATCTCATTTATTCTTCACAACAATCCTATGAGGTAGGTACCACTTTACAAATGAGAAAGCTGAGGTCTAAAAAAGGTGACTTATATTGCCAGAGGTCATATGATTAGTAAGTGGTAGGGTTAAAAATGAAATCTCTGGAGGTCTGGCTCCGGTTGTTGTCCCTTACTGTTATCACTATTATCTACTATTAACACTATTATGCTATATACTGCATGCATACAATAAACTTTAAATGCTAAATGAATGAAAGAATGGGACTGGGTCAACATAGAAATCTACCATTTTCTGTTAGTGGTCACCACTTTAAAATTTTCAAAAGACAATATGATAGGATAGGTCATATATATTTATTAAAGCTAGGTTGGTGTGTGTGTGTTTGAGAGGGCATGTTGGAAGATGTGCAGCTTGAATGAATTGAGGTCTTTGTGAGTTCTTCAGGGTTGTTTATTTATGTAATCATCCAATATTTATTTAGCTTACTGTGAGCCAGGTACAATTTTTCCAAGAACTTCTCAACTTAATACATATGAGTATCATGTGAAAGACTAATAAAAGGAATGAGCCAAAGGAAAAAGGAAAAAGAATTGATCAAAATATTTAGGTCTAAGGCAAGCCAGTTTTTCTTGCACTGTAGTAATTGCTCAATTCCTACATGCAGTAAGCGTGTGTTTTACTAAAGTTACACATTTCTTCCAACCTGTAGGTGTTTTTTAAACCTATAAAACAGAAATGATAATTT
>NW_012150729.1:4898533-4901706 GCF_000956105.1 Propithecus coquereli | reverse complement strand
AGAACCCCATCCAAACACACACACACACACACACACACACACACACACCCCTCTGTCTGACACCCTGATCCTTAACATAGTCCAACATTATGCCAGGATGCCTCCTCTGACATATTCTATGCATCGTATGCCAAAATTTCCCATTAGAATTTATCAATGTTTATGTTTTCAGGCTAGTTGTTTATCATTAGAGAAGCTATTGCATATCTCTACTAATTAAATTTGCTGAGAGCGAGGAGGCTTCCTAAAATAGACTTCTATGATAGCTTCAAATTAAATTGAATAAAAATCATGGGGATTAGGTGGATTTGACATCAAATTAGCATTAGATTCAGTGTCCTTATTGGAAATAGTGTTTCTTTTTTGGAATTTTCTCCTCCTTCATCATCAAAACATATGAGATATGCCTTGGCAGTCATTTGTGGGTTTTTTTTCCTCCTGGAGTAGGAGTTAAGTCAGATTCTTCAGGGGGACAAAAGAAAAAATATGGGTTTCTTATTTTTGCTTTCAGTCTACCAGACTTTTAAAGGTGGCTTTCTGTTTTCCGTTTACAATACATATCTGCTTATTCATATACCTTCAGATCAATAAAGAGTGGATATTTAAAAGTATCTGTAGTAGCCAACAGCTGGAATCATGCCAGGCATCTTTACATTTTAAATTCTTCCTGGGCTCTAAAGGTAGATGAAGCCAACTTTCCTTTTGACTCAGCAGGCAAGTTTTACTCTGATAAGAGTATTGCTATTTTAAAAAGCAGCTCTTGACAATCTAACTCCAGAAAGCATTCCCACCCCGTGAAATAGTGCAGAGGCGCCTGCTTCCTTATTGATGAAACAGAGGAAAATAATGCCTGTGAGAAGCAATTTTAATCATTTAGTAGCTTAGCTTCTGACTCCTCAGTAGATTTCTAACCCAAGCTTTCATGCCATATCTAGTGTCCCAGTTTTTTTGATTGGGGAGGTGGAGGCGATCTAATCTTCCCAGGCACGACACACAACAGAAGTTTGGTGTGATGAGCCCCTGCGGGAGTGGGGCCTGACTTGGTTGGCTACAACTGAGGGTCTGGATTAGTTCCAGGACCTGGATGCTCTGAGCACAACTTTAGCTGTTCAAGTTTTATGCTTTTATGGGATCCCTTCCTGTTTTCCTCACTGTTTCATTATAACCATAAAAGTTTCACTTCTAATCTAGCTTTCAGAGTGACATGTTACAGTGCTTGCCTTAAACCTTCCTGCTATTTAGAACTCTTGAAATCCAATAAACAGTATAAGATGATCATTCATCAGCATCAAGGAAAAATTTGTGCAGCTTCAAAATTATCTCTGGATATCTCTAAGTCAGCAACTAGGGGTTAATATTAATTAGTAAAGTAATAATCTTAAGGATTTATTTCATATATTAATAGTCTTGGGGAGATTTCATATTTGGCTATTGACACTAGTTATATATTTGATTATTTGCAAAAGGAAACCTACTTATTCCTAATCTGAGTCATTTGATTCAAAATAGTGTTCTTAACCTTGCTCTAACTCGACATTGTTAAAATACAAAAAGTGTTGTATTTTAACAAAAATTACAAAAGTAATTACAAAAGTTACAAAAAGTGTTGAAGAAGCAATGAAAGACATTCTAGCTCAGGCCACTTATGTTTAGAGAAGGACTTATCTTTCCAAATGTAGATCTCTGTGTGTGTGTGTGGGTGTGTGTGTGTAGTGTAGTGGGTGTTTCATTATAGTAAACATTATAATCATTAGAGCTTACACCACATATTTGTCTCCAAGAAACTAAGATATATGTGGGAGAGAGATAACAACAGCCTCAAGAGTCTGGAATATAACCTGATTTTCCAATACAACATATGAAAATGGATTCATCTCTCATGAATTATAAAACCGCGATTATCTTTTCAGTGAGGAGGATATGATTAGTGACAAGAGCTGCTGGTAGAATTTGATGGTGGAGGCCAGAAATGTAGAGCGGGTGTGGTACATATGATATTTCTGAACTATGTATATCATATTTGCAGTGTCAGCTGAAGACCTATCAGGGCTGTACCGTGGCTGTTAATCATCTTTTTCTCTTACACCTCGTACCACGTTATCTAATAATTATTTGTGCTCTTGTATCCATCATTGGACTATAAGGTCCTCGAAGTAATGAAATTGTTCCCTGTATCTCTGGCACCTGGCAAAGATAGGTGCTTAATATATATGAAGTTTGTAAAATGAATGATGAGGAACCATTTGGGCTACCAGCTGCATCCAGAAGTCATATGGTTTAAGTGTTGGCTACTTCAGCTTGAAAGAAGGTCATGGCCTAAGGTACTATATTTCCTAGCTTGAAAACGATTTCTTATACTAGAATAAAAAGTCTCTTGAGTATGTAGGTATGTTTGCATGCACACACACATATACACACTTTTAACACAGGATATGTTTTAGCATAGTCTTATAATGACAGATGGTAAGCTTATATTAAAGGCTCTTGGTCCAATTTCTCATTTCAGGCTAGAATGCCCTCTACAGTTTATCAGTCTCCTGCTGGTGCTTTTCTCCTTTGGGAATAAATGTCTACATTTTGTTCTTTTTTCACATTTTTAAAGTAAAATGACTAAATGTGAGGGCCTATGAAAAATAACTAGACATAGAGCCTAACACATATGGAGATTTATTTCCTTGCCTTTGCCCTTCCTTTTTGCAGAGCTATCCTAATCCATTCCATGGTTATCTTCTGGTCCTTACAAGTTTAATACAACAGTGAGTTACACCCTAATTAATATTGCCAAGAATGAAAATGGGTCAGAGTCCCAATTGCCCTAAACAAATAGTTATGTAAAGTCCTACATTGATGCTCTTGAAAATGAGTGAAATCCTGATTAGTATGTCAACATCTTCATCAATAATCTATCTTTTCTTAACCCAGTTGGTGTCAGGTAATGTACCCAAATTATAGGCAAATAGCATGAGTTTCTTGCCTATAAACAATTACAATTTAACAAGCACTTTTGATCATTCCAATGTATCTCTTTTCAAATACAAATAATTATAGAGTATATTAAATATTGCCTAACCCCTATCCAGGATTCAGTAATGCAACCTCTATGATAGTTCTAGAAATGGAATGAAATCAATCATAGGAGTTGGGGGGAGGATAAAAACTACAGTTAATGAAAT
>NW_012150729.1:4884509-4896489 GCF_000956105.1 Propithecus coquereli | reverse complement strand
TAAAACAGAAATGATAATTTGAACTGAGAGGTTTTTTTTTGAAACCAGTGAAAATTACTCAGTAAATATAGAAATTTTTGAGAAATTATGGATTATAGGATTATAGAAGTTCAAGGTATGTTTGTGAAGCCCCAGAGATGGGAGTGTGAATAATTCACACTTCATTTCTTTCAACAAGTGAAATTACATGAACTTCTTTAGCAGAACATATGCTAATTATCCTAAGCAAGAAATTTGACTGTATAAATGTTTAAATTGAGATATTATATTATTGCCTGAATTTGGGTGAAAATATTTGCTCATAAGTAACTTTAGAGTAGTTAATTTATCTACATTTTTGATAAGGTATATTAAAACTATGTACAAAAATCCTGTTGCTAAGTTGAGTACTAATTTTCAAAGTTCATTCTTAACGTTTTTATTTGGTGAAAGTACGTGTGTGAGTTAGTTAATGGATATATTCCTGTCACCTTACTCTCTTTTGTGGAATTCTCTTCCCTAAATTGCCTGACACTAAGTGATCTAAATTTTTAATATAGTCAGAAAAGCTGTTATTTTTTATTTAGCTTTTACTGTGTAATGGAATTTGTGACAAGATTATTTGCTACAATGTTATTTTGTGTCTTGATTAGTGTTCTCTGTAAAGGACCCCAAGCTATGTGTACAAAAAGCGCGATATGAGCTATGAATGGAGGGGCAGATGACCTTCATTCAAACATTTCCAAGTAGTCATTACCAAAGTTTTAAGCAATTTGAACTGTCTAACTGAGGGTTTGACAACAGTTAATTGTGGATGTCCTTAAGAAAGCTGTACACATTTTGATCAATGAATATCCTAAGTTCGCTTTGAAAGAAGCAATTACTACTAGGTATGAGTTTTGCTTAAATTAAGTCCTTTAAAATGGGCATTTTAAAAACTTCCTGGGCTGCCCTTAATCTGCTGAATGTCTTGATACTAACATGGTCCAGTGTTGTACATCATAAATATGTTTGCCTACAGTGTAATGACTTGTTATCAGAAGTCTTTTATCTCCCAAACAGAATGAATTGAGCTTAGTGGCACTGCCAATATTGGCGCTGTTTGAGTCATACAGTGGCCACCAGCAGAGTATCAACAATGTGAACTTGCTTTAGTAAAGGTTAGCTCTCATTTTGAAAGCATTACATTTCTTATTGCATATAGAACATAAAAACTGGCAAAGTGTTTAAGGTACGTTTGCCAGACAATCCCACAACTCCATCACCCCTCCTCAAACACAGTGTGTATCTCTCAAATCACTTATTTTCAAAAGTATTGGAACAGTAGAAGTTTTTGTTTTCAAGCTAAAGCAAACTCAGAACCCCAAACTATAAAATGTATAAAAGCAATGAAAGGATAGTTTTAAGTCTTTAGTGTTTGCCAGAAATACTTAATTGCAGTATCCATACAATGTTTTTTGTTGGGTTGGTAAAGAGCACTGGGTCCCCACTGAGCCCAGTTTTAAAATCATCAAGCTGTCCTCAGGACTTAGAGCTCTTTAGAGCAAAAACTATTTCTTTAGCTCCTATACAAAGTCATGCTTTTCTTTTAAATTAAGGTATATTCACCTCACTACATTCTGCATGCAGCTTTATTTATGTATGTATGTATTTAGTTTTTAGTTGAGGTAAAATATATGTATAATTTACTGTCAATACCTTTTTTAAGTATATAGTTTAGTGGTAGTAAATACATTTACATTCCTTTTTTAAATTCATTTTAGCCCTTCCTCCCTCCCCATCCCAGCCTCTGGTAATCATCATTCTACTCTCTGTCTCCATGAGATCAATTGTTTTTAATATTTAGCTCCCACATATGAGTGAGAACATGTGAGATTTGTCTTTCTGTGCTTGGCTTATTTCACTTAACATAATGTTCTCCAGTTCCATCCATGTTGCTGCAAGTGACAAGATTTCATTCTTTTTTAAGGCTGCGTAATATTCCACCATGTATATGTACATTTTAATTTCTCATCTAGAATTTACTTATCTGGCTTTGTTAGCCACCCCAAACACCAAATTTTATGTTAGAAGGCAAGTGTACTCAAGCTTGCGCACTTTATTCATAGAAAGCTCTGCAGTTTCTCACTTAGGAGCTGTCTTCTCTTCCACAAAGATCACCAAGCTTGGTTGTTTAGTTTTCCATACCTAGTAGATACAAGACACAGTCTAACAGCAAGAAAGAAACAAAAAAATATGTGAAAGTCAGAAAGAGGAATTAAAATATATATGGTGATATGTTATATATATGCTATATGTATGTAGCATTTAGGATCATTGAATATAGAATCAAGTAACCCTACATCACATACCATGCCTGAGTATATCATTATATTATAGCGCATTTTTTTTTTTTTTTTTGAGACAGAGTCTCACTGTGTTGCCCGGGCTAGAGTGCCGTGGCATCATCCTAGCTCACAGCAACCTCAAACTCCTGGGCTCAAGCGATCCTCCTGCCTCAGCCTCCCGAGTAGCTGGGACTACAGGCATGTGCCACCATGCCCGGCTAATATTTTCTATATATTTTTAGTTGTCCAATTAATTTCTTTCTATTTTTAGTAGAGACGGGGTCTGGCTCTTGCTCAGGCTGGTCTCGAACTCCTGAGCTCAAACAATCCGCCCGCCTCGGCCTCCCAGAGTGCTAGGATTACAGGCGTGAGCCACCGCGCCCCGCCATATTATAGCACATTACAATTCAATACAGATTCAGTAATAATGATGATTAGTCATTAAAACAGGTTAAGTAATGCTGTATGTATTCTATTTTTAAAAGTATGAGTATGCACCACTGCACTCTAGCCAGGGCCACAGAGTGAGACTCTGTCTCAAAAAAAAAAAAAAGGTATGAGTAATGATTAAGAAAGATTTTCATCGTAAATAATTAAATGTCAAGCCTTTCTCTGTGCATCAGGCTTCCTCCTTCCCTGCCTGCTGCTTCCCAGCCTGGCCAATATAATGGGATGAGTACATCTAGGCTGTGAAATCTAATCTGTCTTCAAATGTGGCTCTTCCACTTTCTTAGCTATATGACTTTGGGCAATAATCTTACTCAATGAGATAAGTGATGGGTGAATTAGTTAGTACTTAATAAATGTTTTTCTCTTATGCTCAACAGAGATAAGCTTCAGTTACTTACACTTTATCATCTTCTAAATTTCCTTTTATAAACTCACTATTCATGCCATTTTACCCTTGGCTTCCATTTTGGTTATCTATTGCTGCTTAACAAAACATCCCAAAATTTAGTAGCTTAAAACAATAACAATTTATTATTTGTCATGATTATGTGCCTTGACTAGGTGCAGATGAGCAATTTTTCAAGATCAAGATGATGTTGGCTGGGGCTTCAGTCATGATGGGACGTATGTGCTGAATGTCCAGTATGGTCACTCAAATATTAGGTACCTTAGTGGGACTAGGGGAAGGCTGAGCTCAGCTGGGACATGGAACAGCCTGGGCACAGCACAACCGGGCCTCTCTTGCGTTAGTATCAGGGCTTCCTTCTGTCCCATGGGGCTTCTCCATGTGTCCTCTGCAGTGGGGTGGCAGACTTCTTACTTTAAAGATCAGGCCACCAAAAGCAGAAAAGGAGAGGCTGCCAGTTTTTGAAAGTTTACCTCTGGAAGTGGCTCAGTGTGTCTTTCCCTGTGTTCTGTTGGGGAAAGGGAATTACAGGGTCTGATTACACTCGCTGTGGGAGAGGACTAAAAAAAGCCTGGGGGAGTGTGGCTCATTGGAGGCCATTTTGGAAACTAGTTACCACTACAGTAGTTTTCTGATTCTTTGTCTCTGAACTGTCCCCATGGCCCTGGTAGTGTTGTATGTTAACAGTACAGGAGAATTCTTTTTATAAACCTGCTTTAATTTGGAAGCAGAGAACTCTGGAAATGTTATAGGTTTCAACATACGAGATGATTGTCCCTGGTCTAGCTTCAAAATACAGTTTGTTTCAATGTTGATGAGTAGAGTAGCTCATCAAGAATAGACTTGAATTAAATACAGTATATTTTTAATATAGGATTTGCTTTTTAAAATTCTATCAATTTGGTGTTATGAGCAAACCACCCCAGACATTAATTAAGTTATAAATTAGGCCATGGTTCTTTTAAAATGAAATTCACCTTCTCACATCCTTTTCATAAATAGAGTTGCAAACGAAAACTGACTGGAGTGAAATGAATGAGAAAATATTTTGTAGATAAAACAAAAGTGTTTAGGGTATGGGGGCACTATAGATTGATTACCATTGGTTTTCTAAATTGAGTGATTCATTTTGTCCAAATTATTCAGGTAGTTTATTTTTGACATACCAAAAAATGTATACATTGTCAATCCTTTCACGAACTTCTGTTGTAAAGCAGTGGCTCAATATTCCTCAGTCAGAAGCCTCTGAGAATCTTTCTAGAAAAATGCACTTATGCCCTGAATTCTATATACAATATTAGGGGTTTTACAGAAACTGCCACATGCTTCCATGAATCCCAGGTTAAGAACCCCAGGATAAGAACCCCAAGCTTTAAAAATCATTAAATCCCTAACGACAGGAAAAAGATGTGTTTCTCGTGATATTTTATTTCCTGGGGCAGGACTTAGCTAATGGTTTAAAAAGAGAAGTGACTCTTACAACCATTTAGACAATAGCCATTGCTTTGATTCTATTAAGGAGATTCTATCCATTCCATTCTAATCAGACTTCTCTGCCGAGGGGGGAGGGAACCCCCCAAAAAGAATAGCAACTAAAGGCAAAATTGAAGAGTTGTACTGTACTTGAATTCTGCTTGTGATGGTCTAGAGCCTTCCTTACGATTTGTGGAAGGAGCAGGGGGATTTGGATTTCAATACTGGCTTTGAGGGGCAGCTCTGACAAGTACTGGCTCTTTGACCTTGGACAAATAATTTAAGGGCTCACTGTCTGTCTTTCTTTCTGTCTGCTTGTGGGTGCCTGTCTGTCTGTCTGCATGTCTCTCTTTCACTGTCTTTTTTTCAACATTTCTACGTATATAGGTACATACACATACATATACATTTGACATACTTTTTTTTTTTTTTTAAGATACAGTCTTGCTCTGTTGCCTGGGCTACAGTGCCATGGCATCACCCTAGCTCACAGCAATCTCAAATTCCTGGGCTCAAGTGATCCTCCTGCCTCAGCCTCCGGAGTAGCTGGGATTACAGGAGTGACTAATTTTTTTTTTATTTTTAGTTGCCTGGCTAATTTTTTTTCTGTTTTTAGTAGAGATGGGGTCTCGCTCTTGCTCAGGCTAGTCTCAAACTCCTGAGCTCAAGCAATCCTCCCGCCTCGGCCTCCTAGAGTGCTACGATTACAGGCATGAGCTACCGCGCCCAACTGACATAAAAATATTTCTACCTACCTCACAACTGATAACAATCAAATAAGATGATTCAAATAGTTTTGAAGTATTTTATAACTTTTACAGTGCAAATTTATATGAATGTTTTTTTCCTCTTATTTCGTCAAGTTCATAACTGAAAAATAATCAGGTCATGGTAGAAAAACACGGAACTGGGAGACAGGAACCTTAGGTTCTAGTCCCGACCTTTTATTAACTTGCTGTGCAATTCACGGCAAGGTGATAAACCTCGTGGCATCTCTGTTTCTTCATGAATGGCAGTCAAGGACTATGTGTGGTGAGCTTTGGAGCCCATTTCAAACTTTCTTTCTGTTTGTATCTCTAATCTAGTGGACTGGTGAGAGGTGAGATTTTCCCCTGCTTTTGTCATATTATAATAAAATTCTTGAGTGCTTTGATGACAGTAGATTATATATTCCTAATTAATGGCAGAGGTGAACCTTCCCTGCCTCTACAACTTCTCGTGGGACTGTTACCTGAGAGAACTAGACACCCCACATTGTTTATTTTTCAGAGCCATTAAAATAACAGCTTTAAAAAGCATTTGCGGATTACATTCCTCTGGGGAAAACTTTACGGATGTTTGTACCTAGTTTTAATTTTGGAAGGAGGACTTCTCTGACTAATCTATTTGGTATATTGAATTCACCCAAAACAGAGGGGGCCTTTGTTCCAGCACTTTGGGAAATTGGCTTATGCCATTTTGTAACCTTCAGTGCTTTTATGTTGTTAAGTTGGAAAGCTTTCTGTGGTCTTATTGCTAGGTTGGTGCTAGGACGCCTGTATCTATACCAAAAGGAACCCGGGCTCCCATAATTGTGGCAATGTTTACTTCTTCCCATCAGTGTATGTGCTTTCTTTTCTGAAGTAATCACTATAATTACACTTCTTCAATGAGTTGCATTCTATTGTGTCACGGGGCCTATCTGCTAAACATCACTGTATTTTTCTTATCTGAGTGCTCTCAAATGGGGAAAGTGAGATGTGTTGGCAAGCCACCTTCAATCAAATTAATGTGAGATCAATGTATTGTCAACAGAGATGGTGACGGTCCCTATTTATCCTGTTCTGACAGAATGGTGCACAAACTGACCAAATGTTTATAACGAAATGTTTATTTGGCTAAGTAGTGCATATATATGCCAATCCTTAAAGAACAATAATAAAGTTTATTTTCTCAGTACTTTCACTTTATTGTCATTTCATTGAAACAGGCTACAGCTGTCTTTTTAAAAAAAAAAAAAAAGAAGTAAAGTCTCGAGATTTATCCTTGTAAAAGTTTGAACATACCAGAAAAGTGTGACTCAAAGGCTTGAAAAGTAAAATGTCAGTATGAGCCTCGAATATCTTTTTTAACCTACTACTTCAGCGTATGTTTTCAATGAAATTCATAAACTCCCAAAACATTTAATAGTTTAGAGTCTCCTTTATAAGAGCTTAATGACTTGACAATAATGGCTTGTGACTTTGAAATACATATTACAACTCTTGAGTCAATTTGGTTTTAGTTAACAAAAAGGGGAGGCAATCAAGCAAAGGCATTTTACATATAGTGGCACTATATTAAGCTAGCCCTAAAATAGAGTTGAAGGTTTTTGAACAAATTCATTCATTCGACTTATATTGCTCTTGATTTGACAGGACAGTAAAATTTCAATAACCAGAAAAGGAAGCTTTCCATCCATTTACCAAAAGCCATATATCTAAAATTACATATTTATTGTGATACTTTTATAAACAAAAGTAATGAAAAGTGATAATTTTCATCCTAAATTTACAGTTGATTGTGCTACATGACAGTGATCTATTTAAATATGCAAATGTAGTCCGTGTCCTGGATTTACAAATGAATTATTATTGTAGGCAGAAATGAAGTAAAAATTTGGAGGGTTACTCCACAGGTACAAGGAACTTTGGCCCCTAATTGACAGAGAATTGGAGAATGGCATACACTTTCTTTTAAGAAGCTGTGGAGCATGGGGCCCATTTGTTGTATACGTTAGGCATATGTGGCTGTAACTCAGACTTCATGTACCATGTAAGCAGTGCTCTAATGTGAGTAAGGTTAGCTGGAGCAGGCCTTAATCCTTTATGTAAGACACTCAATAGATCATTCTGTAAGGACTCACCTGAAAATATAACTACCACATCTATGAGAAGATATTCCTGACCTACCAAATGGATCTTTGGAAGACAAACCATTCTTATCTTGCAGCTGATGACATCACAGTAGTGTAATATTTTTATTTTTAAAAAGCGATACCTAACATTAAGCATAAGATGCAGAAATGTCCAACTAAATTTCTAAATGAATACACATAATCACATTTACATGAGGAACACACAGCATAGCTACCAATGCTTCCCTTTTTAGTCATGGCCAACTTTTTCCTTTTTCAGTCATTAGACTGTGGAGTCACTCCAAAAGGTCACATTCACATTATCTGTTAGGTTTTTATCCAAAAAAGTAGCAAATGGAGAAAAAATATTTTTATGCTAGAAAGAGTTTAAAATAATTTCTCTCCTCAAAACCATATTGTATGAATGAGTTTTTTACCTCAACACATTTTCATAAAGTTGTGGCTCACTAGAGATAAGGGTAGTAACCAGAGAGAAGATTAATTAATGATTGACTAATGATTTCTGTTAATGACTATACTAATAAATTAATGCTGCTTGCAATTTACATCTAATATCAAAGAGCTCTGACTCAGGTGGAACAAAGACAATATATGTAACCTAAACATTTGTACCCCCATAATATGCTGAAATAAAAAAAAAAATTTGTACTGTGTAAGGTGGCTAGTATTGTAAAATTAGATTTGTTCTTCGGGACAGCTAGTTACTTCCTTGTCAAATTAGTTACAGCTGTTTTCTCTAAGTCTCATTTATTTCCAGATGTTAATTTGTCTTTAGAACCTTTACTCACAAGTTTCATTATTTGAGGTAGACTCATCAGAAGAGATTAGTTAAGAAATACTTACAGTTAAGAGGCCCTGTTTTCTCGTAAGTATAGCCAGCTTTACCTCGAGAGTCATTATTTCTGGAGCATTACCACGTGTGATTTCTGAGAGAAGGTAAATTTCTTAGCAAAGAACTGCCCCTGCACCTGCTGGGATGGCGGGAAGTGAGAATATGATGGAGAGTATAGCAGGTGAGTGTTAAGGATTCAAAGGCCCCTTGGCTCACCTTTGCCAAGCTGATTTCTAATACTGGAAACTCGTTTGAGCCCAGTATCACCGGGCCTTGAGAGTGAGGATGTTGGAAAAATACAGAATTTTCCCCAGGAAGCCTAATTCTCTTCTCCCCATCTAATTTGTTGTGCTGCTTCTAGTAACTCCACTTTGGCATATGATGGCACTCTGAGTGTATTCTTCATATTGTTAGCAGACTTTCCTTTGCATGCTACTGTCTAGTATTTGAGATAGAGAATGCTTTCCCCATTCTACTCCAGTGTAAAGCTTTTTTGGCTGCTAATACCTGAGCCCTTCTTGAATTGGAAATCAACCTTGTTTCCTACCATTATTATACTACATTTCTCGTGATCCAGGCACACCTCTCCTTTCCCTGAGCGTACCATATCCTTTCATACTTGCAAAGCCTTTGCATATAGTGTTCTGTCTATCTGGAATGCCATTCCACTTCTCCACCCTTCAAGATGCAGATTTATTTATTCATCTGATACATAACTTTTTTTCTTTAACAGTTTTATTGAAACATATTTCACATACCATGCAATTCACCCATTTAAAGTGTATTATTCAGTAGCTTTTAGTATATTCACTGATATGTGCAACCATAACCATAGTCACTTTAGAATATTTTTGTCACCTCAAATAGAAACCCTGTACCCTTTAGCTATCATTGTTCATCTCTCCATTCCTCCTCCCCTGCCACAGCCCTAGGAAACTACTAATCCATTTTGTCTCACCATGGATTTCTTATTCTGGACATTTCACATAATGGAATCATATAATATGTGGTCTTTTTTGTCTGGCTTCTTTCACTTTGCATAATTTTTCAAAGTTACTTCATGCTGTAGCATGTATCAGTACTTCATTCCTTTTTATGACTGCATAATTTTCCAGCAGATACAACATTTTGTTTATCCATTCATCAGTTCACGGACATTTGGGTTGTTTCTACCTTTTGACTCTTGTGACTAATGCTGCTGTGGACATTCATTTACAAGTTTTGGTGTGGATATATGTTTCCCTTTTTCTTGGATAGATCCTTAAGAGTGAAATTGCTAGGTCATAGCATAATTTCATGTTTAATCCTCTGAGTACGGCCCTACTGTTTTCCAAAGTAGCTGCACTTTACATTCCCATCACGGTGTATGAGGGTTCTGATTTCCTTGTATCCTCATCAACAATTGTCATTATATGCTGGGCACAGGGGCACACGCCTGTAGTCTCAGCTATTTGGGATGCTGAGGTGGAAGGATCACTTGAGCCCAGATGTTCAAGGCCAGCCTGGGCAACATAGTGAGACTCTGATCTCTAAAAACAAACAAACAAAGAAACAAAAAACCAATTGTCATTATCTGACTTTTTTTTTTTTTTTTTTAATTCTAGCCATCCTAGTGAGTATGAAGTTATATTTCATTGTGGTTTTGATTTGCATTTCCCTAATGACTAATGATGTCCAGCATCTTTTCATGTGCTTATTAGCTATTTGGATATCTTCCTTGGAGAATTGTCTATTCAAATCAATGCCAATTGTTTAATTGGGTTATTTGTCTTTTTATAATTCAGTTGTAAGAAATATTTATATATTCTAGATATCAGATATATGTTTTGTAAATATTTTCTCTTGTGAGTTGTCTTTTCACATTTTAAAACAAAAAAGTTTTTAATTTTGGTAAACTCAAATTTATCTGGTTTTTTCTTTTGGTGTTCATGCTTTTGGTGTCACATCTAAGAATTCTTTGCCAGATCTAAAGTCAGGAAGATTTTCTTCTATGAGAACCTCTTATCTTTAGGTTAGGTCTTACGTTTAGGTTTATGAGCCATTTTTGACATATTTTTCTATATGGTGTAAAGTGGTGTCCAACTTCATTCTTTTGCATGTTGCTCTCTAGCTGTCCTATCACCATTTGTTGAAAAGACTATTCTTGCTCCATTGAATATTCTTCATACCCCTGTAGAAAATCGGTTGACCATAAATAAGCATTTATATAAAGACTCTCAACTCTATTCCCTTGATCTGTAGGTTTATCCATATGCCAGTACCACATTGTCTTGATTACTATTGCTTTGTAGTAAACTTTGAAAAGTACGACTCCTACTTTGTTCTTCTTTTTTAAAGACTATTTTGACTATTCTGGTCCCCTGGCAATTCCATATGAATTTTAGAATCAATGTGTCAATTTCTACAAAGAAGTAAGCTGGGATTCTGGTAGGGATTGCATTAAATCTGTATAACAATCTGAGGATTATTGCCATCTTAAAAAATTAAGTCTTTCAATCTACGAGCATGAGATATTTTTCTATTCATTTGGATCTTCTTCAATTTATTTCAACAATCTTTTGTAGTTTTCAGAGTATAAGTGTTGTACCTATGTTAAAAAATTTATTCCTAAGTGTTTTACTCTTTTTGATGCTATTGTAAATGGAATTATTTTCTTAATTTCATTTTCTGATTTCATGTGATATACAATTAATGAAGACCTACCATGGGCCAACATGTCTTAGCTGCTGGTGATACAAACATGAATTATCTTCAGTACCTGCCTTTGAGAACTTAGGGTTCTGGTGGAATCTATAACCATGGGTCAGCTCTACATTATTAGGTGTCCCTTCCTCTGAGTGCCCACACTGTTTTATAGATTCTAGGTTATCCTGGATAAGGCATACATGGCACTCTGCCCCCTTTCTCATTTCTGTACTACACTGAGTAAATTTCTTAGCATAACATTTTAGAGATGAAGAAAGCCTAAGCATAACTAAGGTAACTCCATTTGCAGATGAGGAAACAGAACATCAAAAGTGCTAAGTGAAAGCAACTAGTTATTAGCGGATGGACACTAATTACCAAGACTTCCTTATTCCTATATCTATTATTGTTGTCACCATCCCACAGGGTTTACTGGTATTTCTGGAAGCTTTTGGATCACTACAGTGCTGGTGAGTAGCATCACCCTAGGCTAACAGTGTGTGAAACTATACCATAATGGCTGGAGAGTAAATGTACTTTCAGAAAATAAACTCTCAGTGGGTATTTTACATGCTGGGAAGTCATGACTCAGCCATTCCCAAGTGACTTAGGTTTGAAGCCAGAGCATTCTATTGTAATAGAAAAAGAATATTTCACTTAAAATACAACCAAATGAGACTATCAGGTTAGGTTGGTGTTTGGTGTATGATTATGCTATCACAGATTAATAATGCAGTTTGACAGTGTACTTTATCACTGAAATACATCATAATGCATAAACATGAATTCTGTTGGAAATCTTTGGAGCCTGAGTGGTCTAAAGAACATAGATTCTATAAACACAAGACTTTAGACTTCTTTATTGGATTTTAAGTGAAAAATGAATGATAAGTTCATCCCTATTTGTTACCAACATAGGTCATATTATAATT
>NW_012150729.1:4849368-4883382 GCF_000956105.1 Propithecus coquereli | reverse complement strand
TGAGCCACCGCGCCCGGCCTCATGGAAGACAATTTTTCCATGAGGGTGGGGAGGAGCTCAAGCAGTGATGCCAGCAATGGGGAGCGGCTATAAATACAGATGAAGCTTAGCTCGCCCACCAGATCACCTCCTGCTGTTCAGCCCACCCCCTCAAGTTTCATTGAGGGGTAGGAGGTGGAGCTCAGAAGGTGATACATGGTCCGGTTTCTAACAGGTCATGGACAAGTACCAGGCTGAGGCCCACAGGTTGGGGACCACAGTGTTAAGGGACAAGGAAGAGACTCTTTGGGGATCTCTGATATTTACCACTATTTAGGAGACTTGAGGTTCAAAGGGCCAAGATTCATATGTACCTGTGTTATTCTAAATATTTGATCAAGTACATTTTCTTTTGGCTTTTTGTCTTTAGCATACAAGGACTCTCCCATTCTGCCCAGGTATATTTATTAACACTTCTTTCTCTGCTGCTAAATATAGTTCGAAGACCTAGCATTAGAATCAACACAGTTTCAGTTTTTTGAAGTCAATAGGTCTTGATTTATTAACGAATTCCAGACTAAAGAGTGATGTCCTTCACATAAGGAATTCCATTTCCAGAAAAATGAATCAAATTGCTTTTTAAGTACAGAATCTTAAACTTGCAAAATATATTTAAAATCAGCTGTTATAAATAACTATTTGTTTCCTGACCTGAAATGGATAAATAAAAAGAACTGAAACCTAAGTGTAGAAATACATGTATAGACACACATACGGCTCTCTCTATATTAGGGAGATGTGGTGAGAGGGTGAGAGAGTGTGCTGGTGAAAGGAAATTAGGAAATGAATAACTGATGAAGTTTTTCATGAAAATGATTGGGAATTAACCGTATCTTCTAATTCTTGCATTTTTGTTACATAACCACGAAAACGTTCCTAAATTCACTGTTGCGAAGTTTTCCAGTTCAATATTTTCTGTATCTGTTAACTTGATTAAACATATCATTTTTTAAAATTTAAATAGATTTAGAGGTACAGGTGGTTTTTTGTTACATGGCTGAATTCCATAGTGGAGAAGTTTATACTTTTAATACACCCATCACCTGAATAGTGTACATTGTACCCGATAGGTAATATTTCATCCTGCACTCCCTCTGAGTCTCCTCCCCCTTCTGAGTCTCTAGTGCCCATTATTCAGTCACTCTGTGTGACCATGCATATCCATTACTTAGCTCTCACTTATAAGTGAGTGGTTTTTTTGTTCCTGGGTTACTTCTCTTAGAATAATGGCTTCCATTTCCATCCAAGTTGCTACAAAAGACATTATTTCATTCTTTTTGATGGCTAAGTAGTATTCCAGAAACATATTAATTTTTCACAATTAAAAAGTTTATTTTATAATTCTGTGCTAATCCTAAAGCAGATGGAAATTTTCTGCAAAAGCTTTTCTTATTTTTCTGTTTTCTTTTCCTTTTTTCTTTTTTTTTTTGAGACAGGGTCTTGCTCCATCTCTGGGGCTGGAGTACAGTGGCATCATGGCTCACTGCAACCTGAAACTCCTGGGATCGAGCAATCAGACTCAGCCTCCCAAGTAGCACACACCGGCACACCTGGCTAATTTTTCTATTTTTTGTAGAGATAGGGTCTCGCTCTTGTTCAGGCTGGTCTTGAACTCTTGGCCTCAAGCAATCCTCTAGCCTCAGCCTCCCAAAGTGTTATGATTACAAGTGTGAGCCACCTCGCCCAGCCTAAGGCTTTTTATTTTAAAAGTGAAGGTAAAGGTAATGTGAGACTTCTTGCAGGAAGCACTTCCTGTGCACATGTACAAGTGTATGGACACATCTGTAGCTTCACATGAAATAGTTTTTCATCAGCGTAATAATTGTAGCACTAAGGGCAGCACTTGGATAATAATAATAATTCTGCAAGAAACATATGTCAACCTAAGCTGTATGTATCTATTTATGTTTACAGAAACTTAAAATATTAGAATGTTAGGTCAATAGCAATAAAATACTTAGGAAAAACGCAGAAGGTATCCCTAATCAGTTTTAGTCTTTCTTGAGGAATTTAGAAGAGACAACTTTTATTAGCTGAAAAATAACTGATTTTATATTTGAAAAATAATGCCTTTTAGATTTATTTGTTGTTGTTAATGCTGTATCGGTTTCCCATTTGGTTTCAATGTATCTGTGCTCATTTCCCACTGAAGGGAGTAATGAAATTTTCAAGGCTCTCTTGAAAATGTATATCAAAAGATTTTGCGGTAAAGAAAATGTATCTGAGGAGCTATTGCCGTGGTTTGAGTGGACTGCAGGCCTCAAAGCACCATAGAAAGTGATAATTGTGGCACCTGATGGACTTTTTTCCCCTGTAAAGATCTGAGGGAGCATGTATATGTTTGCCATCTTTAACCTATACTATAAAGAAGATTTATTGCCTTTAATCTATACAATCAAGCCTATAATTATGGATTGTAACCTATGCATCAAGGAAGTGGTCTTGCTTGAAAATTTTAAACTTTTCTCTGCAACCTGTCAAGGTAACATCGAAATGATTAAATAAATAGATATGCTTTTTTTATTTTATTAAGTCTGAAAAATGTTAAGTGTAAAAAAATTTGAGAATTAAGCCAGTCAGCCATAGAAAATAATGCAAAATCATATTTTAGGGATATAGAGCAATTCCTAACAGTCACTATAATAATTTTTTCTCAGGTAAAGAACATTGAACAAATTTAAAATACGTATATTAGCTTTTACTTTATGTGCCATTATTATTCCTTTTTATGCCATAAATTCTATTTTGCTGTTCTTAGTAACAAGCAAACAACGTTGTTTTTAAATGAGGATACATAAAATTCTATACTTATTGAGATATATAAAAAATCAGTTTTGCTTACTCGAGGGGTATAATGGTGTTTAATATACTTTTCTCTTCACAATTAAATTAGATGCATTCTTTTTAGGGGAGAAAAACTCATAAAGGAAACAGCCTTGGAGATGTAATATGCTCTAACATATTTAAATAATTAGACTTCTGTCTCATTGAAATGTGCTCTAGCTTTGATAGTGATAAAAGCATGAATATTAGTATGATTAGGAAATTACATCATGTCACAGTATAATTGATTGATTGATAGCTGAATGAAAACTAACCATAAAGCATGTGAAAATAAATGTGTGTTCTGCAGTTATTCAGGCGGAATTTTTTCATCTACCCAGTTACAAGATTAGTAACTGAAATGCTCATCTTCCAAACAAATGGAATTGATATTTCTTCCTTTTGCTGTGTTGGTGTCTGCTTTCATTATAATGCTGGCAGGGGAAAGAATAAGAGGATTCGAAGTGCTTAGTGCTCAGTTCAGTATTTAATTGTTCTTCAAGGCTTGTCGGATGGAACCTAACATTACTAATTGCCTCTGTGAGCAATTAGTGTTTTGGAATTTACCTTTGTGAACTTCAAGTTTTAAATGTAAAGCTCCACTAACGTAAGAGTTAATACTCTCTTGTCTCTGGAGAACTGAATTTCCCAAACATTTAAATTATCATTAATTTTTAAAAAGCATTTTGCCTTTTTTCTGCTTATGTTTTCACTTTCTCATTCTCTGTCTTGATCTTTTAAAGATTCCTGCTCACACAAGTCTTTGGCGACACTCACACTAGCGTAGAAGGGCTGGAGAAGCAAGACCACTGCAGGATTCCGTTTCAAAGCTGAACCAATATTCACCATTGACATATCCATTCATCTGTGCAGGGTCATTGGAAATCCTCTCTCTCTAGTTTTTCCTTCCCTTCAGGGAGCAATGCTTAAAAGAGCAAACCCCTGGTGTGAAGAGATAGGAGAATTCTCAGCACGGCCAATGGTGCCAGGAATCGAATTAAAGTTGTCCATTTGCAGATGACTGTCTATTGGAGCTCCCAGCACACAGAGGCACTGTGCTCTCTGTTGATGCTTTGTTTACTTGAAATTCTGTCAGTGGCACTTCAATTTAATTTTTTTTTATGGCAAAAGTCACATCATGCCAAAAATATGCCAGGAGACTAAAAATACTAGGAGATGTATTGGTCTGTAGACCCAATGCATTTTATTTGATTCCCAAGGCTTGCTCAGGGAAAAATAAAAATTTTAAAGCTTTATGTGCATGTGAAAGAAAAGATTGTGCTTCACATTCTAGTAGCAAAAAAAAAAAAAAAAAGGAAAGTTAAATAATTACTGAATTCACTCCTCTTCTGAGAAGTTTAAAACTTGTCATTTATTCTGCAATTGTTGACATTCCCAGATCTATTTTGGCATAAATCACATTTTGCTGTGACTGAACCTACAATTTTGTCTATCTTCACATGCATTATCTCTTCTAAGTGAGAGACACTAAGGAGACATGAGTTGCCATTAAATCTTAGAAGCCAGAAGTCAGCACTGAGTATGTTTTCTCCAATTTGATTTCCTGTGCTATCATAGAAGATGCTGCTGTGGTTTAATTTAATAGATGAAGTTAAAAACTGTCAGAATTAGACTGGTGAGAAAAAACTTGAAAACCCCAGGAAGAACATAGCCTATCTGGGAGACGAATGGTGAGAATGCATGGTCACTTCCCAAGTTCCAGTGAACCAAAGCATGTTTCAACACTTACCAGTTTTGAGTTTGTGATTGCTACAGTTAATTATGTTTCTTCTTTCACTTTAATTTTTCCTGTTTTATTTGCAAATTGTGAATAGTGCCTGGCACAAAGTAGTCCCTCAATAAATATTTATTGATAGAATGAATAAGTGATGGTCAGTGTTTCTTTTCTCTTTATAATTAAAAATACTTAATTTTGTTTTATTTTTCTTAGTATTTTATTTTCTTAATATATATATATAAACAGATACATGCTTTAATTGGCAAATTCTATTTAATATTGTAGTTGATTTTCCTCTGGATGCAAATCTTACGTACATCGCTACTATTGTGTTTGGGGAAAATGTAGGAATATATTTACCATCAACTTCTATTACCCATTCAACTATCAACTGAAAGCAAAGTCATTGTGCAGTGGCTTGTTTATACCACCTTCATTATAATATCACCATTGGAAAGCAAGCGTATGTAGTTTTAAAAGAAAAGAGAGATAGTGTTGTAGCAAATAGTTTAATCTAACTAAGTGACCTTACAAAAAAGAGAAAATGTACAATAACAGTCAAGCTTGTAAAAAGGGCAAGTTGTATTCTAAAGCAACCCAGAACTGATCCTAACATATCAACCACAACGAAGAGACTGTGTCATCACTGTAAGAGCATGCTACACAACTGATTTTAGAAGTACCTGCTATTCTCTTTAGATTTATTGAAAAACATTTACAGCATGACTCTTCTCTCAAAAATGGCAAAATAAAAATAAACTATTTTTTTTTTATTTCAGGGTATTATGAGGGTACAAACATTATGGTTACATTTTATGTCTTTGCCTCACCCAAGTGAGGGTTAGAGGTGTGCCCTTCCCCTCTACAATGCTCCCCGTGTCCTTTAGTTGCGGGTTTATCTCTATCCATCTGTATATCTATCTTTCAAGGTATCTATCTCTTTTTGTTCAAGTTATGCTGAGGATCAGTTCCCACTGATGCAATTAAGCCATTGTTTCTCTTTAGTGATCTAGACCTTTTTAAGAAATGTCATATCTGGTTATCTTCAATAGAAAATAACCCATCAAAGTTACCATGGTGCAACCTTACATCTTAAATATCAATCCATGCCCTCTAACCAGTAGATATCAAATATCATTTAGACCAGTCATAGTATAAACTCTGTTAATAGAGCTTTACAAGTAGAATGCAAATGATGTGCTTTAAACAATATAAGAAACTTAAAATCCTATTTATAATGTTTGTTTCTGATAGTTTGTTACCCATAAAGGGTTTTTAAACATAATATTTAAATATATGGATTAAGTATTTTGTAGTGATCTTATTATATTAGAATCTTATTCAGTAGCACCCATATATTCTAATGAAGTCTTGTTTATTTGTTATCTTGTAAGGGCTGTAATGACTATTACAGTTATCAAATGCACTTGAAATTAAGCATACACATGGTAGGTATCAATTGAAAATACCTATTCTTATTTTATAAAAAATTAACAGGTACTCTATAGATGAATAATGACTTCTCTATGTTTCATGAGAATTTTGTAGGGCAGGTTGTTTGTCACTAGTTTGAGATTTTAAAAATATTTTCTTCTTTTCTTATTTATTGAGCACATACTCTGTGCAAAATACAGTGCAAGGTGCTGGGAACATAAGATGAATAAGAATGCCTTAGCCTAGTGAAAGAGACTGATGCATAAGAAACGATTTTGGTACCTCAAAGTTAAATGCCATAGTCGGCTGAATGATTCTTACTAAGAATTTACCATGAGAAAGTTATAAACATTCCTCTTAAGTCCCCAAAATATTCTAATCATGACTATGTGTAACCGGTAATCAGGCATCATTCATTCTAATCACTGAACACTGGGTACCAGAGTAGTCATATTTACTTAACACAGATAATTTTGTTGGAAAAATGTGCACCGTAGCATCACCATTACAAGTTCACAGATTTTGATATACACACACACACATGAAAATGGTAAATACAGAGAACAGAGGAAAAAGATCACTGACCTCAAGGACCTCATAGTCTAATGGGAGAACCGAATAGTTGCAGCTTGGCCACAGGGCAGTTGGCCCAGGAAATAAAAGATGGTGTAGGGTAGGGAGGGGCATTAAAAGCAGAGAGTGCAGGCTATGCAAAGATATAAGGTTTAAGAAAGTCTAGATTACTCCTATAAAGTTAGTGGTGCATACAATATGCTCTCAACAATATAAGAAATAGAAATACATAAAAAAATTCAAAGCAGCCAGGCACAGAGGCTCCTCATACCTGTAATCCTAGCACTTTGGGAGGCCAAGGCAGGAAGATTGCTTGAGCTCAGGAGTTCAAGACCATCCTGAGCAAGAGTGAAACCACATCTCTACAAAAAAAAAACAAAACAGAAAAATCGGCCAGGTGTGGTGGTGCACGCCTGTAGTCCTAGACACTTGGGAGGCTGAGGCAGGAGGATCACTTAAGCCCAGGAATTTGAGGTTGCAGTGAGCTAGGATGACGCCAGTGCACTCTAGCCCAGGCAACAGAGTGGAAAGAAAGCAAGGAGGGAAGGAAGGAAGGAAGGAAGGAAGGAAGGAAGGAAGGAAGGAAGGGAGGGAGGGAGGGAGGGGAGAAGGACGGGAGGGAAAAATTCAAAGCAAATATTAAAATATTTAAAGGAAAATGAAGACTTCACATGATAAGTGACTTTAATGGATGTCATCACTACATGATGATAGATAGTGGTCACTTTTTATTTATGTTTCTGTATTTTCCATATTTTAATATAATAAGCTTATATTTTAAAGCCAGGGAAACTAGTTTTCTATTTTCTTTTTTTTTTAAGTAAGCCAGAAATATATACACCCATTCGTACATACATACATACATACATACATACCAGGAAAGAAGAACCAGAAGGGAAAACACATGGAAACCTGAGAGACCATGCTGGAAAGGGATGAGGCTGACCTAAAGCATTCGCCTGGGAGTAATGAAGAGGATTTGGATTTTGGTGTTTAAGGGATGAATTGAGAAGCCTTTCTCATTGATTGCATGTATAGTAAAAGGTAAGAGCTGGATTGCCTGGGATTGCCTGCGTGATCGGTAAGTTTTCTTTGCACATGTTGAGTTTGTGCCCATCTGGTGGGCAATTGCATAGATGGTTCTGGAGCTCTAGAGCAAGATCTGAACCAGAGGTTGAGGCTTAGAAATCCTGAACAAGAGCCACAGCTGTACATGAGGTCTTCTGGAGACAGTATACATTGAGTCAGAAGAAAATTTTAGGTTTTACATATTCATTTAAAATTTTCCATCCCCAGAGGTCAGTATGATACTAAATCTAGTTCTGTTCAGTCTGAGACCTTGTCAATGTTAGTTAGAAAACCAAGGCTTCTGTGAGTTGGAAAGAAACCTGCAAAACCCCTGTGCTACAATATTCCTGAAGCACATTCATGGGGACAGCTGTAAGCACATGAGCTGTTAAGAGTAGCAGTTAAGATCATGGGTTTTGTAGCCAGACTGCCTGGTTTCAAATCCTAGCTCCTACATATATTAGCTGTGTGACTTTGGCCAAGTTACATAAGCTCTCACTGCTTTAGTTTCTTTCTCTGGAAAATGAGGATAATAATAGGATGATGAGGAATAAAAGATTATAAATAAGTAAAGCACTTAGAACATTGCCTGGCCCATAGAGAGTGCAGCAAATGTTAGTATTGTTATTATTATGCTCTTCAAACACATCCAACTATAAAGAACTTAATATTTCATAACTCTGGTTGTTTGAGAAAAGATATTTTTAATAAAAATAACACTTGTTGTCCGGGCTAGGATAGGAATTTAAATCTTCTTATATGTTAGTAGAGGAAGGATCAGAATGTGTTTCATATTATGCTCCTGAAATCTACCTACCTGTAACCTCCCTTCAATATTTCTTCTTAGTTCTATCACCTATAACATCAAAGAAGAACCTCCCTGGCAGTGATAGTTCCTAAAAATTAATACAATATGTTAGTTGCTTTCCTTACATTATCTCATTTAATCCTCTGAACAGTCTTTCAAGAAAAATACTATTATCTCTGTTTTGAATGAGTTGCTACTGAGACTTAGGAAGGCTAATTTTCCTAAGTTCCCAGGACTAATAACTGGAAGTCTAGGGATTCAAACCTAGAATAATTCAAATATATTCCCAAATACAAATCCACCATAGTCAGAACAGGACAATACCGACATTTTAGCAGGGTTGACAGTTAATAACTAAAGGCACTTTTTACAGTAAATGATGACTTTTTTAAGGTAGTTCTTCTTGGTAAGAAGAGTGAATAAGGTATTGTGAACAGTATGAAAAAATGATATTGGTAAAATATCTAAAATATTCTATTTCCTATTTTGTTCTTTTCAACAAATGCAAGTATTACGTCCCATAGGAAATTCCACATTATAAAAGTTTTCTCCCATGAGACTCTGTATTTTTTCTGCATTCTATAAGGCATAAACCAATTGGTAGACGTTTACCTAAAATAACCTGAAATACTTCATGGGTAGAAGTTGGTAAGAGGTTCAGAAAATACAGAGAGGGCTAGAATCACATTTCTTGGTTATACTTCCTGCCGTTAGGTGGGTACCTTACCTCTGTCCTTCCAGAAGGCATACTGTAATTGTTAAATGAACATGGAGAGGGACAAGCACTTGCTGAGAGATGAACTTGGTAAACAGCATTGGGTGGTAAAGCTAGATGGATTACTGTTTATGTGGGAAAATATCATGCTCAGTGTTAGCCTTCAAGGCAGGACCAAAATCAATGTGTGAAAAATACAGATTTTTAGTAAAAACGAATAGACTAACAAAACTATTAAAATGAGAGCAGTAAACTTAAATTCTGGTCCCGATTCGGTCCATTATTAGCTACGTAATAGCACTTTATATCATTGCATATATTATCTCATTTGGTTTATAGCAATTGTATAGGGTTGGCTAGTAAGGAATCTTAAATCCAGAGATTGGTCTTCAGACTAAGATTATTGTGATAGTGATTAGGGAACTAGTACTAAAATGTATGTCTTTTGGCTCCTGGTATAATATTATTACTGTTGAAAAAAAGCAAAATTAAGCATAAACAATATTTCTTTTAGTTTCAGAGTCCACTAAATTATTGATACATATCAGTACAACTGTCTTTCAGCCCAGGTGGGGAGGGCCCCATGTTTTAGAAGGTCCAGTCTTGCCCTTCTCCAGAAATCCCCCTTACCTCATTTTGAGGAATCCAAGGGTCCGTGAGAACGTACCCACTTGGAACCTATGCTCTCCTTCTAGACCATACTCCAGGTACCTGGAATTTGCTGAACAAATACCTTTAGTCTACTTCCAGGATGCAGGACTCTTCTCCAGGTAACGCCTTCCAAGGTCGGAAAGTACCCTCAGTGTATGTACCTCTAGACCCAAGGCGAGGCCAAGGGGCAGCTGGTTGAGGGTGGGAGGATAGCAGGGAATGAATGCAACATGCTTCTACAGCGTGCATGCTGCGGGACGATAGGGATTGAGAACAAAAGAACTGGCCATAGGTCAGTCCCTCCCTTTCTGGAAGAGCTCTGATTACACAGGAGACAAAGAACTCTAAATTTGAACCCAGCTTTCTAGGTGTTTATGATGATATAATTGTCAAGATAGTAAGATCGACCGTGTTTTATCTAACTTTTTTTGCCCATTTTATAACTTTTAAAATCTTCATAACTTTATAACTCCTAACTTAAATATTTAGATATATGTATATGTTAGGGCCTACAAGATAGATGTATCCCTATTTTGTGTGGGTACTCCATCACTGTACATACAGCACTGAACAAGACAGACAGTGTCTGCCCCATTGTAATGGTATGGATTCCTGGTCTCAAAGAGAATAGTTTAGGAGGGGATGCAGATGACCTAGGAAAATAAAATGCAGTGTAAAAATGTATAAAAACAAAATACAATGTAAGTACAGGGTGATATGGAAAATGGTAGAAAGGGAGGGAAAGCTTCTTGGAAGAAGAAGAAGGAAAAGGAGAAGGAGGAGGAAAATTCTCAAGCTAGGAGTAGAGTATCTTTACCTAAAATACATTGTCTTAGGGAATCAAGTATTTTACTACCCAAACAAGGACAGCTAAAATTCTAATTTCTAAATAAGATGAAATGGATGATAAACTTGGAGAACAAAGTTTGCATTATCCATGGATACCAAATTAAATGTTTTTATTTATTAAAACACTGGTACATATACATGCTTACATTATATATCACAGGATATATAGTAAGCATAAGATACAAAAATATAGAATACTAAATTCAAACCAATCTTAAGAATTAGCCAATAAAACATGATGGGATCTTTAGTTACACCAGTGAAACCAGCAGGGGTTCTCAAATGTTGTAAATGAGTGTGAACTGCTCATGCGTCCCCTTCCTCACTCAAGCTCTTGTTCACACATAGTTGCTCTCCTGGGAGAACTCTCCTACCATTAAGACCCCAAGGATGAAACTCAAAGGAAAAAAGTAAGACCCAAAGCTACACCACAGACAAAATTCTCAGTCACCTAATCATTTCTTACCTTATGAAATAAAGAGGAAGATGATGATAGGACAGCACTGTGTTTCTGTTTGGGGCTGAGAGGAGTGTGATGAAGACCAGATACCAGTTTAATATTGTAAATGCATTGTCCAAGTTTTAACAAGTTCTGAATGGAATGGGATTTTCTTTTTTATTGAGGAAGAGACAATAAGTTTTTTAGGCCATAATTGTTTCTTTCCATATAGCTTTGTATATTAACATTTCTTCAAAAGCTAAGAGTCTTCTTGAAGGTTGAAATTCTTATTAAATATTTCAATAATAACTGCCAGTCATCACCCTTCTTTTAGTACAAATCTTTGCTAAAATTGGGATGCAGTATTCAATTAGTCCTGTTTTTTCAGAGTGGTTCTTTCTTGTCAGACACAGCAATAGCACTATTATCCACTATGGTTTGCATGTGATGATTTTCTAATGGTGGTGATGGATTTGCCTTGATCTTTCCACATTCTCTTTCACCTTGACCTTCCTTGTGACCAGGGTTTGCACCTGCCTGGGATTAGGGATTCAGTCAATAGACCATGGAATAGGACACGGAACATGAGTCTACTGACTTGCTCATAGGAAGATAGAAATCATAACTGACTCCTAATGTCTTCAGGAAAACAAAAGAGGATTCAGAAGATAAACATACTCCACCTGTCCTCTAGCTCCTCCCTATCCATCTCAAAGAGGTGCCTCTCTCTTTCCCCTCAATATTTGTCTGAAATATATGTGCCCTTGATTCTGTCTCTTTCCATTTTCTTGAGGACTCTGTTCCATCAGTTCCCACTCGTACCCTATCCATATATGTTGTATCTTGTACTTATCCCTTTGTACTATTTCTTTCCCTTCAGCCTAGAGCAGGGGTTGGCAGACTTTTCCTTAAAGGGTTAGATGGTAAATATTTTCAGCTTTGTGGGCCACGTGGTCTCTGCCACACTATTCAACTCTGCCTGTAGCTAGAAAGCAACCATAGACGATGCATAAACAAATGGGTATGACTGTGTTCCAGTACAACTTTATTTACAAAAGATGAGATACTGGATTTGGCCTGCTGGGTTTGGCATAGTTTGTCTAGGGTAATAATAAGGTTTTTCTCCATATCCCTTAAAAAAATTCCTTGCACCATTTTTCTTTGCCCCTTAAACTCACCACTGCTTCTGACTTCACTCTCTACTGATCGTGCTCTCCCACAGGTTACCTCTAGTCTTGCCAAGTGTCTGTTTTCTCTCCTAATCCTACTTGACTTCTCTGATACAGGTGTTACAATTAAACACTCTTTCTTTGAAAATCCTTCCTCACTTGTCTTGTAGCAGCATATTCTCTCCCTCTCTGTGTTTTTCTCTCTTTGTACTCTGTGAATAACCTCCCAAACACCATTGTCACCTTAAATGTTGGTATAACCCAAGAGTTCCATTCTCATCTCATTCCACACACTTTCTCTTTGCTGTGTCTGCCATTACCATAGTCTCGACGAATTCCCGTATGCTCCAGACCTCCTTGTAAAGCTTTGACTGCTCTCCCTTCTTGCCAGCAGCCAACCGATTCACTGTAAAAGCTAAAGACCTTGGAGTAGTTCTTCAAGGAGAGACACAGTGTAGCGGTCTGAGGTCACATGATCCAAGTTGCAATTCTGGCTCTGGGGTGGCTTTAGGAAAGTTCCTTAAATTTGTGGGACCTGTTTCATCTTATATAAAGGAGGATAACAATCCGTCACTGGGCTTTTGGAGGATCAAATATAATATCCACCACAATCTCTTTATTAACCCTTTGACGACTATCTCATAAATATTTCCACTTTTACAGTGATGTCCTTTGAGTGTCCCCTTTCCTTTCCTTCATTCCTCCAAACCCAATTGGTTAGCCCATCTTTTTTATTCTACCTCTAAAATCTTTTTAGGTGTTTTTTCCCTTTATGTTGCTCAAGGTCAGGCCTTGCTTCTAGTCTTTTCCCCACTAATTTGTCCTATATATTTTTATTATTTATATATTGCTAAAGAACAGATGATAGCAGCACTTGATGTTGGCAGTAGGATAAGGCCCAAATATTCAAGTCCTTTGCAATCTGAATTCAAGCTTCATATCTACCTTCATCCCACCTCATGCAGAGACATATGCTTATGTCCCATGTTCTGACCATATTGTGCTGCCCTGTTTCCAGAACCTGCCAGGCATACTAGGCTTCATCTGTGCTTTTGACCAAGTTTTGTCTCAGGAAGGAAACCTCTTCTCTCTCTATTCTGACTGGTGAGGTTCTATTCAGCTTTCAAGATATATCATGACTGTTAACTCCTCTATATAGCCACCTCTCCGTACCAGATGTAAACTTAAATGTTTTTTCGCTAAATTTCCTGTAAAGATAGACTATAAGCTCCATCAGGGCAGGGACCTATGTTCCCTAGCACTTACGGCAGGAGTGAGATTTTCTTAGGATTCTAGTTTTGAAACTTATAGTATATTTTTTCTGTAACCTCTGTACTCATAATCAACAAACTACTTGAAACCAGGAAGAAAGGAGGAAAGGAGAGAACTCAGTGGCCTACATGACGGGGCAAAAAGAGAGGTGAGGGGAGAAGAATAGGCCTAATATATTATATTGAAGACCTAAATAAAAGAAATTGAATTCTCAGGTTTCATTTTGGTTTGCCTGTTTGCTTGTTGTTTGTTTCATGAAAATACTAGGAAGGATATTTGCTTTAAGCTTTTTTAGCTCAGGAATATGGAAAAGTGGTGAAATTGAGTAGGGAATAATTGGTAAGGCTGATACTAGGTATTGTAGGTCCTTGAAAATTTTAGGGATTAATGACCCCTAATTCTTTTTGAAAATTATTTGCAGGCTTAAGTGTATAACTTCTTGGTGTCGTTAGACTAATGTCTAAATGATATGGCCAAATGCCGAAGTATAAAGTCCAGCTTGTGCAAAAAGTCTTACCTGAATAACATGCTCCCTATAACTATTACCATTTTATTATGCCCAACCGACCTCTCCCTTGATTTACATGATAGCTTGTGTTTATGTGTTGTGTTCTGCACTAGAATATTATTAATGCCTATATCCGTCCTCCCTAGTTTGTGTTTCTCAAGTTAGAGATTAGGACCAAGGTAAATTCTGCCAGTTTTCTATAACCCAGGATTAGATCCTGATGAAATATCTATTAGCTAGTTGCTTAATTCTTAATTAAATTTCATAATTAGAATTTGCTTTATCATTATGGAATGTTATTTTTAAAATCACCAAAAGAATAATTCTTGTTCATCATTATTATTATTCTTATTATGACTATTGTTTGACATCTTGAAACCTCTTAGCTGTTGTAATAGAAGCAAATGTATAAAACATGCATTCTCTTTTATAAAACATTCATAAATGATATGATTCATAAATGAAGTTGTTTAAGGTTATGAGAAGGCGCTCCAAAGGCACTGAATGGGACCCTTTCTTAGTTTTTTGTTTGCTTATTTGTTTTTTAATAGTCTAGCTGTGAGTCATTTTAAGATGCAAGATACAGGTTTTCCAGTAGTGTTATGAACTGTTTTCTTTCTTTTGGGGTACTGAATACAAATTCAGTCAGGACATAAACAGGAAGACATTTTGATCTGAAAGCTATATCAATTCACAAGAAAAGGAGTTTGGTTTCTTCTCTACTTTGTAATTCAAAGGAGTGCATTCCAAAAAATCAGATGAAACAAGTCGTTAATTTGACAGTCTCAGTTCTCATGGCCCTATTGATTCAAAAAGCTGAAAACAGTTATGGAGGCTTATTGGCTCCAATTAGGAGTCATGAAGCTTTTGAGGTTAGAAGAAATAGTGCATTGGGAGAGGAATCATTCAGTAACAGAATCTTTTTTAACATTTCATCATGAATGGGTATAAACTCTTGGTCTTCTGATATTTTTTGTGCTTTTTCATTTATTGATTATCTTTATGGACCTATTATAATATTTTAGAGTGTTCAGAATCTTTTTTTCAAAGCTGATTATGTCATCTTTGGGGTTGCTTTTAGCAAGCAAAAGATATTTATCTTACCATATAAGAGCTTTTATTTCATGACTACAAGCTGAAGGGCTTCCCATAAGATGTTCTCAAAAAATATTTTCAATTTCTTCTATGTAATTATTATATATAAGGATATGCCTCAGCATCTCTATTGATGGAATAATCAGTATAGATTCTATAAAAATATACTACTTTAGCACATGCATCATCTTGCATGGATATAACTCCTGTCCTTAGAGGTGTGTAACGGTTTTTTTCCCTTATCAATAAGAAGCCTAGCTAACTGTCATGACCACCCTTAGTGCATATAAATAATATATATCAGCAATACTGTGCTTTAATGTTAAGAGCTTAGTAAATAGTACTGCAAAAAAAGAAGAATCACGGAGGAAAATGGTATTCACATTTTTAAGAACAATAACTAATGAAGCAATATAATGTTATTTATATCTGCTATAATGAAAGGTCAACATTTCTTCAAATACTCTTTTCAGAATGTCCATTTTTTCTGTTCTAACTTAGTGATAGAAATGCCATTTTTCCTTTTAATGATGAAAATATATTTATATCTCAGATAACTTTTCATATATAATCAAATGACAGGAAGACTTTTTTTGTGAAGTATAGGGATACTGAGGAGGAGGACTTGATAGCTAGTGTCAATTATCAGTTATAAAATCCTTGGTTACAATTTGTTAACAAAAAATCCTCCATTGAAAAACCTCCTGACCAGGTTGGCAGTAGCCTAATATTTGCAGTACAATGAATATAACCCAACTATAATAGAAGATAACTGTATTTCCAAGAATATTTAAAACAGAAAGAAAATTATTGCAATAAATCTAACATCACAGCAACCAATTCAAGGAGCTTAATTATGACACTACTAAATGTGAAAATCTATTCAGCGCTAGGAACACTTTTCACATTACATTCACGCTAAAGATTGGCTGTTAAGAGCTCATTACTGGTATTTTTCTAAAGAGTGGTTTATTAAACACAGTTACCTAATAAGCATCTTTGGTGGTGCAAATTGCTGAAAACAGTAATGAGTCTGATTAGACTTCATTTCAATTACGACAGCTTGTCTAGAAAAAAACATTTTATATATATATATATATATTTTTTCTTGATGCTTTGGAATCTAGCTACAAGACACCACAGAGTTTAAAAAAGAAAGAGCCACCTCTATATTTCCTTTCCACAGCTCACTAATGAAAAGAGAATTGTCCAAGTCATCATCCAATTTACACACTGGAAAACTGGATGGACACAGTGGAGTCACAATCATGTTTGCTTAAAAACAGCAAAGCCTGCCTTGACTAATATGTCTAAATAAGGTCACCTTTAGTTTCTCTGTTTTTGTTTTCTTCCCCTTCTTATTCTTCTTAGGAATATGAAGCTTAAAAACGATTCATTCCTATTTGGTTTGTGGAGGTTATTTTCCAGATTAATAGGCTCACCTTTCAATTATGTTTTATCCACGGACCTTCTACTTAAAATCATAACAATACCGGAAGCTGTTGGACTATGCATGCTAATTATCAGACCAATATTTAAAATACATATGTATTTGAAGGGAAAAAATAAAAGAAACAAAGCTTTTGAACGTGCACGAATATTGCAGAAAGTGTAAGGGAATGTTCCTTAGACAAGGGAATGTTCCTTAGACGCTAAACTTGATTTCGGTATTTTTAAAAAGTGTGTTATTTAGCTGTATTTAACAGCTAACCTCCTATTAAGTCATGCCTGAATATTACTACTCAATTGAAAAAAAAAAAAAAACCTGTTAATGTAAAAAGCCTTTAAGTGATTAAGCTGTCATTGCTGTCATTTGGGTACTCTAGTAACATTTTAATGCTTCTGGGAGCTATGGTCAGGGTTGCAATCCACTATTTTGTGCTATATTTTTTGAATAAATTCTTTTTAAAGTGTAATATCATTTGACATTGAACTGGATAAAATAATTTTGAAATAAAATATGAAAACAATGACTGGATATAGAAGCACTAAATAAAAAGAGGGCACAATAAAACATCTTCACCAGAAAAATCTTCACAAATTAGCTAAGTGATCATATAATGGCCAGAAGATTGAAAGCAAAATATAAACAAAATTACAGTACTCTTGTAGGCATTGTGATGCCTTTAAAAAGATTTACTTAAAAGGATACCTGTTCTAGGTATGTTAGTTCAGTAAATAAGAATGTACGTTTAGACCTATGATTCATCATTAATTCTAGGAATTGTCTACTTGGTTAAAAAAAAACTGTTATATAGAAAACACAAAAATAATTCTAAAGTAACAACTGGGGTCTTTCCTATGTAACCTAATGATATATTTTAAAATAATTATGTGTTTATCGTGTAAATCCAGACTGATCCAAAATTAAGTACTCAATTAAGGAAATGATCAATAAGACTTTGAGTTTTATAAGTGTGGAAACTTTTTGAAATATTTGACTTGGTTTAGGCTACAAATAAAAATATATAGCTAAATAAAAAATTAAATAATGCTTACTTTTGATAAAACTATGATGTGTACATGTTAGTTAAATAATTTAAGATGTGTTTTGATTTCTGAGAGTATTAATAATAAAGCTAGTGAAGCACAGATCATTTTAGGATGAAAGCAATGTTTTTTAAAATCTTTTTCATCTTTCTTTTCTGTATTTTTCTCTGTGTCCTTTCCACAACTACAGACATAAACTTACTTGCACACATTCAGGCACCTATATTTGATTTTCTGTGTAGCCTACCTGTATTACCTGCGTATTTCTAGATAGATTTTGGTTTTCCTATTGCTTTAGGAAATTTGTGTGCTATGAGTAGGATAGCACACAATTTGAGGAGGTAGCAGGAAGAATTTGACTTATTTACTCTTTTAACATAAGCAACAAAAACTAGCATATTTAAAATTAAGTTTCTTTTAAATTATCTGCTCATTGAAAAATGTGACTGCAAAGAAATCTCCCTTTTTCTTAAAATTATTAGCAAGCACTGGTTCTTATCCATAACTAAGGAGGTTGGCAAAATAGTCATAATCATCAATAAGAAATATAAAACTGCACTCCAGCCTGGGCGACAAAGCGAGACACTGTCAAAAAAAAAAAAAAAAAAGAAAGAGTAGGAGAGAAGGAAGGAAGGAAAAAGTATAAAATTTTGGAATAGTTTAGAACATATGGAAATAACATTCTTATAGCCTTTAACTCTGCTGAAAACAATATTGAGAAGAACAACTTTAACAGCTATATTAGAGACAACGTAAGCTATATTTATTTAAAACAGAAGAGAATTGGATTGGAATTAACTGGAGAATTATAAGCAAAAGAAGGGGAATCTGTATTTCATTTGATTAACACACGTATGACTGGATCAGCCATTTATTCAATTCAGCCAAAGCCTAAACTTTTTTTTAACGTGATGGCATCGTCCTATTGTAAGAGTAGATGATATTGTGCAGTTAAGTAATGTCATAGAGGACATCGTCAAGATGGGATCTGAAGAGACACTTTTTTACTTGTGGTCCCTCCTAGTATTAGCGTTTTCCCATGGATTAGGTTGTTGGGCACCCGGGTCCAGGACAGGAAATGCCACTTCCTTTGAAGATGCTGATACTCTCTCCTGCTTCTGTCTCATTATGCAGCATCCTTTGTTTTTACAAATGGAAGAGCCAACAGCGCTAATGAGTGGACTGTCATTCACATTGCACCTTAACAATGTTCAGTTGATCTGGAAATCAGAGCATTCCAATTATAGGTGGTGCTGAGGTTTATTTCACCAGACTATAGGCAGGGTGGGGAGAATGAAGAGGTGAGGAAACTACTGTTGTTGCTAAGAGCTCTTCACTTCTAATCCGGGACCATGTAGGTTGTATTCTAAAGCAGTTTATTGTCTTAAGTCGTCTTATATTGAAAAAAACAACACTAAACCTACCAAAACTCATTTCATATGTAGCTTTTTCTACTGCCTTCAGATCAAAGTTATTTTCTTCAGGCTGGACTAAATTATACACAGGTCCTGGGAGTGAAGGACACTGAATTAATGCACTATGTCACCCAGCCCTGACTATAGAATATTTTTTTCAAAGTCCAAGACACTATTTTGCTATTGCATTAAAAATTAATGCATGAATTGCCAAAAAAAGAAAAATGCATACATGACCTAAACAAATTTTGTCTGGGCTTTGCACACTTTAGAATCACCTAAAGCAAAGAGTTTTTAAGGAGAATGGTTGAGGAGCTGTATTCTTAATATGTAAATAATACTCTTACTCCTTTGTCTAATTATATGAGAGAGCCCTCAATCTTAAATAAGTAACCTTATATATCTACTTTATTTTATGTAAACTGTCTTTTTAGGGTAAGGTTCCAGAGAAACAGAGAAAAGAAGATGAATGCAAATTCCATTTTACACAAGGTCGTGGGGTTTGGGAAATTCTGAATTTGTTTATTGATCCTTGTCAGGTTGGTGTGTTGGGCAAAAATGAATAGAGTCCAGTTTAAATGTAACTAAACTGAGCTTTGCATTTAGATACTTGAAATAGAACACATACACACAAATAACTATTTACAAGTAGTTGTATGTGCACATAGTGGTTAATATAACATTTTAGAATTGTGATTGATGAAATAAACCAGCCATTGACATAATTCAGAGTTGGTATCATGCCTGGTTTGTGTTAATTAAAAGTACAAATATATTTATATGGCAAAACAGTATTTTGAGAATCAACTGGAATAACCTCAGACTTTTAGGATGATGGTAAATCATTATCTCTGCAAAGTTCTTTTTAAAATAAAAATTCAGAACACTCAGGCAATGCACAATACTTTTGGCATCTGGAATTCTCTTTCTGGATCAATCATACAGGCTGGATACTATGAATCTAGCTAGCATGGGGCTCTCAGGTTGTGTTAACCCCATTTATCCTTGCATGCTACAGCTCACCTGTTATTTACACACATAAGAGGGTTGATACTGCAGAACAAGGGGAATGCTCTGTTGTGACACAGAACATACATATTCATTAGCACTGGCAGTCCCTATGGACATATGTGGTATGTCCTGATGATCTTTGTATGACAAAAAGAACTGGGGGGAAGGGTAGATGGCCTTAATGGATTGAGAAATGTATGGGGAAAAGGGAAGAGATGGCATGAGAAATGCAAGGCCATAAAGTAACAACTTTAAAGGTTAACTACACAGCACCATTTAAACCAATTATAAATTGTCTAAAATTCACAGAGGTAACATAAACAAAATAACATTTGCCTTAATGTAGGAAAATCAGTCCTCTTACCTCAGATTCTTTCCCTTACAATAGTTCATGATCCCTGACACTAAATAATAAGATTCAAAATATGAATCATTTGTGTATTTTAAATTGCATGTATATGTATAGTCATATATTCCTCTAAATCACTTACTGTAGAATATACAGAGTTTTTGGACATTGCTTTTTACTTGGTTTTAGATTATTATTCAAAAATTTTTACACAGAATTCTTTTTAAATCCACCCCCGCATGCAAAAAAAGAAAAAATAGATCTAAATTATAATTTTACACCATGTGGATTTGTGTGAGTGTGATTATATGTTCACTTACGTACTTTGATTTAAGTAGTAGAAATTTTAGGGTACCCACAGGAAAAAAAGTACTTGTTTGAATTATGATCATGATTTCCTGAGTTGCTTTAAGTGATGTGGTTTCTATCCTGATCATATATTGAATATAAGCTCAGTGGTCTAAAAATGATATTTCTTTCATCAGTTTAATTTGCTTTGCATAAGTGCTTATGCACTCACCCTCATAAATGCAAGCCATCTTACTTATATATGGCTTGCATATTAAAAATAATGACCAATCAGACCCATGCATACCAAGTTTCATCATCAGTATGAAATATTAGCAAAATAGTCATCTTTACATTTGGTCACATTTTAATGAGTGAATATTTTCTTGCTATGAATAAAATTCATTGCATTTTAGGGAATCCAATTCAGATCATAAGCTACCCACAAGTTTAATTTAAGGACAGGGTATATACCATCTTAGTCCAAATCATGGTGCCTGTAACATTGAACACAGGCTCTTATTAAGCCCAAAGTCATGACAGTTAGGCAAACAAGATCTGTCACTTATCCAGATACCATCTACCCAGAAACCTTCTCTAAGAAATAAGAAGCATAACTTTGGAGTAGCTTAAACAATCTCTCAGAAGTTGTACTGAAGCTCATGGAATTGACTAATAGGAGATGCTTTACTATTAAAGTAAATTAAGCTTTGGTTTGTCAGAACCTATAGCGTATTTAAAGGAACATACTAGGAATGGTGAAGATGGACACGTGGAAAATAGTAAGAAATAAGATCCGACAAATCAGAGCAAAGGGGGAACATTGAAACAGCAAGCTGTGACCAGTTTTTTAAGATGCCCGTACTCATCATTCCACACTGTTGTACTAATGACACTGAAACAAGACGAAAATGATCAATTATTTTCCCTCTGCTGTAATTCAGAGGGCAGGGATGCCCTCTTACTATTGAAAAAAAAAATGGTATCTGGGAAAATGTTTAAAGTTTTACAGCAATATGCTTGCTATGTTTTCAAGAAAATGTACTTAAGTGAAAAAAAAAATGGAAGCTTGAAGCTTCAGAGTGAAGTCCTAAATTCAAATGCCTGTGAGACCTAGTAGACACCATACAAATACCTGATGTTGTAATAGGGAGTGGGGCACCGTGACAAAGCAGAAAAGGAGGCAGCCGGTCCTCGGAGTCAGCCAACTGTCACCAGGCTAGAAGGAGGTGTTGTAAGATCTTTGAGCTTGTCTTAAAAATGGGAAATATGGAAATACAGATTTTTTTAAATTTAGAGTTGCACAATTTTTAAAACCCTGTGCTGGCCAAACGAAACATAGTTACAGGCTGTATGCTCCCTCGGGCTGTCAGGTTGCAATTTCTCTGTAAGAGGCTGAGGTATCTGAACTATATTTACTAAGAACCATTTAGCCAAAAATGCCTTCATAATTGTTTAAAAAAAAAAATTGCTTTATGTAACTAAGGTGGAATGGGGAGGAGGAGGAGGGGATTTGCTGCAAAATGTATTATAATTTGGAGTCTTGAGGTATGTAAGTCTGATTTAAAGAGAAAAATCATTTGACAGTATTAAGTTATATAATTAGAGTATCTTATTTTGATATTATAGGTTTTGAGATTATTCTTAACTGGTCTTAAACCTCTAAGTACTTTGTTTCTGTTTTGATCTCTAAAATGCTGAGTCATAGGTAACATTAAAAATAAATAAAATACTATGAAAACATTTTGAATTTTTGACACCTTCTGATTAAGGAGATCATGCTCTGTGTTTTGCCCAGTATGAAAGAATTTCTATACCTTTCTTGGAACCAACATTTCCACTGGAAAATTTCCTTTTCAGTAGCTGTCCTGAGATTGAAGAAAAACTGATTTATAAATTCTGAGAGTGATTTTACTTTTTGCTGTCTAGACAGTGTTGCTTTGCTTTGTGTTTAATGCACCTCTGGCTTTTTCAAAAAAAAAGAAAGAAAGAAAAAGAAATATTTGTGTAGTAGTTCACAGTTGGAAAATACTTTCACAAAATATTATTACCTTAGGTAATCTTAATAGCAATCCAGTAAGGTAGATGATACCATTATTGTCTGAATTTTATAGCTGAGAAAAGTGAATATGATGTGCTTAAGCCACTTAACCAAGATTAGAACAAATAAGTGATAACATAAGCAATGCCAGTGGTCTGATTCTCAAGCCTGGAATTTTTACTCTTCAAACAAATTTCTAGAACCTTCTTTATGTTCATTCCTTCAGTTGCTTTCTATCCCAACAATCTACAATGACTCCAAATAAAATATTGTGTTACACAAAATAGTATCTAACCCCACAGGACACCGCAGTAAGTGAAATACCAAACTGACAGTGAAGCTGTCTGGATTGGACTAGGTCATTTCAATATTCTGTTAATCTCTAAAATCAAAGAGTCCAATTTGGGAGAATGAGAATGTGAAACTACGAAGAAGACAGAAAGCTAAAAAGGTTTCATCACCTTGTAAACAGATTCCCTTGATTTAACTTCTTAGCATTGAACCACAAAGCTTTGCACATAGTTGGCCCTTTATTTGTTGACTAAATCAATTTGGTAGGCTCTCTACCACATTCAGCTTCTAAAGGACTTTTGATACTCTACAAATGGAACCAAATTAGGTAAACTAAAGAGGATATCTAATTTCAGTGCTTCCTTCCCTCGCTTTATTCCTTGCCATTACTTTTAGATCTGACATCATATTTTAAGGCTAGGAATTACTGGGGAGTGGACTGGAGAAGTTTCCAGATCAAATGGGTTAGTGAAAGTTATACTAGATGGTGCTATGTTGGTCTCTTGGCTTATGAGGATGAGTAGACAAAAGGAGAATGTTGCTTAGTCTGCTCAAACATTTCATTTGGTCATCACTGCCCTTGAAGAATAATGATAAGTAAACGTTGCACAGGGCCAGTTTTCAGTATCAGGAGCTTTATAGTCCATCTCTCAGAAGGTTCTTCACTGAATATATACCTATATTTTCAGTCTATGCATCTGCAACTTTCTACTGGAAATTTTGAATGCTCTATTTGTTAGTTCTGTCATTTCCAACCTAAGAGATGATGAATCTGTTGCATTATTACACTGAGGAGGCTGTAAACTATTATAATTACTTTGCTGTATTTACCCTAGCAGTGATTGTTTTCCAGAGTAAACCCTACTAAATATTGTATTAAATTTTTTAAAATATTAAAAAAATGATAATGAAAGGTTCAGAGGTACAGTAGCCCAAAGGAATGTAATAGATGTAGTGATGTTGTCATGCAGGCCTGTGTGAGCACTATGCATCTCGTC
The DNA here is from genome assembly GCF_000956105.1 of Propithecus coquereli. NCBI lineage: Eukaryota > Metazoa > Chordata > Mammalia > Primates > Indriidae > Propithecus > Propithecus coquereli. The sequence continues at coordinate 4,859,318 of NW_012150729.1, read as the reverse complement.
GAGAGCAAGCGAGCCCACCATGATGCCTGCAGGTGTTTGCCTCAGGTCTCTGCCCTTAGGAAGTCTGAGAAAACATACAAATGAAGGCCGAGTCCCTAGCATTTCCCTACGGGAACATTGCAGGAGTGAGCAACCTTTTCAGACCTGATGAACTGTTGAATAGCATGCGTATACTAGGGGTGGAGGTGGGGTAGTGAGTGCTTAAAATTGATATTTCCAGGAATATGTGCTAAACATAGATTTTAGAAGGCCAAGCCTTTTATTTCCAATTTCCTCCCTTTCTAAAAGTTTTTTTTATACCCTTCATTTTTCTCTATAACTGTTGCTTTATAATTTTGAAGCTGTGGTGGAACTTTAAAGAATGTTATAATTGTTTTGTTTCAAAACTAAAGAGCAAAATGGAAGAAGAGGCAAGGCAGTAACTGTTTAGTAATTAAACCTAAGTTATAAAGTGGTCAGGAATAAGAAGAATGGAAAATGTTATCTGAACTATCCAGTTATATGGGAAATATAGAATTGCCCATTTACATATACATAATTCATCCTATAACAATAAAATAAGAACAAAATGCTCAGATGTTTTACTGTGGTACCTGTCATTCGCGTGGAACACTTCTGTTAAATTATCTTAAAAGCAATTTTCTATTAAATTATGTATTTTAAAAACAAACACATTGCATCGTGAAACTTGCCAGCTGTATTAAGAATTTCCCAGTCCTTTCAAAAATAAAAATTAATGCTTTGGAACACTCTTCAATTATCTTTAAGAGCTATTTTTCTTACTTTCTCATTTTCTGAATTTTTACTGTACCTATTTAAGCTATTTCCAAACAACAGTAGGAGTTATTGTTCTAGAGTCATGTTTCTAATAATGTTAAAATAGTATTGTTTCTGAGATCTGTCTCTTCATGTGCAGAAGAGAAACCATATGAAAGCTGTTTTTAAAACCCGACTCATTATTTGGGTCCCAACTTAAGTGGCACAAGTGTGCTGCAGATAACAGCAATGCAATCAAACGGAACATGATTTTTGTGTTCAGAGAACATTTGGCTCTGTGTCTTTCTTCCATTTCACATCGGAAATATCACCACCAATAAACAGAACACCAATAACAAAAACAAATTTGGTATTACTTCCAATTAGAGTTAAAATTCAAGAAACTGATGAAAAGGGTCTTTGTGCTCCCAAGTCCAGGACAATCACCTGAACACTGGCTTCTTCAACTCTTACTAACATTAAGAACTAGTTTATGGTTAACTATTAACTTATTCTTTCAAATAACATTAATGATTTCAAAGCACTGGATACTTTCTCATGTTTCAGAGGGTGTGAATAATTTTGTTCCCTTAAGGTTAAGCAAAACTCAGTCTTGCCTTTTGCAGTCCTGCCAAGGTTACTGTTATTTAGTCTGCATCAATAAATAAACTTTCAGTTATCTTGGTAAGCACATGCAAAAATAATGTGAGAATCAAAAGACAATAATGATATATCCAGTAATTTTTCCAAATAAAATAGTTTTGATAGATAGGATCTTTGCTTAATTTCAGATGAAATAGAAATCTTATGAAATTTAATTAGTTTTGCTAGAGTTAAACTATGCAGTAATACCCAGTGAAAATGGACAATCTATTTTATTTAAACTGGATACTGCTGTCTTTTACAGCAGATTATAACTTACCAAAATCATTTTTGCATGTTTTTTATAAATGATTAACAAGAAAACATTATATTAGCCAATACAGGTAGAGGGTCCTCACCTCTTGCTTTTTTTAAAAAGATAATTATTCTAAATCTCAAGCAGTTGCATTTTTACTAAAGAGTATTTTTTAATCATGTTTGTTAGGTGTACTTGTTAACCAATGCCAACAATGGCTTAGCTCAGCTAACTGAAAAGAAGCTATGTTTTTTAACTCCTGTGTGTGTGTGTGTGTGTGTGTGTGTGTGTGTGTGTGTGTGTGTGTTGTGGTAAAACTCCATTGCCTGTGACTTCTAAATTATTTTCTGAGCCCTTGCTTCAAGACATTTATTCATGTTTCTTCTGTATCAATCTAATCAAATTTCTACTCATAGCATATGTTTGCTCTTAGTTTCTCTACTCGGTATTTTAATATTTTAAAGAAAAAATCTTAATAGAAATTCCCTAGAAATAATTTACAGGACTAATGAATTTGTAGGTCTTTTAGACAGTTCTACGTTACAGTCACATTAATATTCTCTCCTTTTTATAAGGCTTGAAGTAAATCCCATGACACTAGAAGAATTTAGATACTGATTACTTGCGATTGGTTCCTGGTGATTTGCTCTTAATAATTTCCAGTTGAATTTAATGAAAGTATGATTCCTGAAATGCTGCTTCATTAAAATTGCATCTTTTCCCCTTTAAGTGTGGTTTCGGTCATTTCACCCATTTTGCGGTGTGTTTTCCTCCCCCTTAAAAAGTAATGATTGAGAAAGCAGAAATAATTAAGAATAGCACTTTCGTTCTTCATAGAACTCACCCTCAGAGTGTCTCTGAGTGAAATGATGCAAGCTGCACTTCCTCCAGATTTTATAATATTATTTTCCAATTTGATGAGATTATTTAATAATATATAAAGTTTTAAAACAGAAATATGGTAATTCGGGGTAGCTGAGGGGAAGTGAAGAAAGAATCTGTTGCATATACAAGAGAAGTGAGGTTTTTAGTATTTTTACTAAAAATATATATATATATATAAATGTTGATTAAGTTATACTGTGCAGCATTCAGAGTTAATTTAACTGAGTTGTGATTTGCAAATGAATATCTACATGGATCCTTTTTAAAAATCCAAATGCAAATGAGCACAACTGCAGTAAAATATATTTGCAAATGAATCCTGTTGCTTTATTCATTTATTGTGTAATTACTGCAATCCTTCCCACCTTGTTTTCAGTATTTCTTAATCATTAAGTCGGAAGCATGACAGCAGTGCCAGCCCTGGCATGATTCTCTTTGACTAAAACCTTGTAAATTAACACAATTAGCACAGCATCATCCTGCTAATTAACTTCCAGTGTCTGGTGCAGTGGTTTTGCAAACAAGGAAGAGGGAGTCAGAAGGGAATCAACATGCCATTCTGTTACCAAACTGTGTGCTGTGTTCTGTTTAGCTCAGTAAGTCAAAGCTAGCCATGTCAGAAGCCAGAGTCAGGCAAGGAAGAGCCAAAGGGTTTGGGGGAGGAGCAGAGAAGGGGGTAGAAGCTGTCAAAATAGATTGTGGTAATTCCGGAGGGAGCTCGTGCCACAGATGCTTCCTGTAGACCAGGCCTCCTCCTCATCAAGGCATCTCTGCCAGAGGGCACAAGACAGTTTGCAAAATTCACTTTGGGTAATACAAAAGAGATTAAGGCGGCCAGCTTAATATAGCTGTACCAGAATAGGAAGTGTTCGAACCAAGCTGAGATTAGAGTAGGATGCGCCAGCACTGGGAAAAAGGAGAACGGGGTTCCGGTCCTCTTCTGTAACTAACCACATGTGAGACCTCCGGGGTGCATTATAAATCTCCTTGGGCCCTGGTTTCCTAATCTGTGAAATAAGGTAATTTCTAAGGTCTCTTTAAAATTTAAAATTCAAATGATTCTCTGATTCTGTTTAGTATTTTTTTCTTAAACGTGAAAATATTCATTTTACAGCTTGCTGCATAGTCAACTTGGCTTCACTTAATAACTTAGCAGATGATAGAATTACCCATGTGATCTTATTTCTAGTTATACTCCTCCAGTTTATGCCCCACATGACTTCCTATAGAAATATAAAGAGTTAGAATCCAGATTTTCTCTCCATTCTTATCTTCCCTTTCCCCTTGGTTTCCTTTCTCTCTCTCTCTGTTTCCCCCGCCCTTTATACATACATATATGAGAATATATATGAGGGATACACACACACACACACACACACACACACACACACACACACACACATTCTACCCTCTTAGTACCTTGGAGGCTATAAGGGGAGGAGGGGATTATAAGAGAAGGAGGGAGGACGCTAGAAGACCGACAGACAAGTGATGCTTGTTTTTTTTTTCAGAGACTCAACAACAGAAAGGAGCCAGTTGTAATTCATACCGAGTTGTAGGCTTTGTGCGATGAAAGCGATGGAGCGCTGCCTGGGAGATTGCTTTGCTGCACTCCACGAAGCAGATTTGAAACTGTCGTGGACCACTTTAGATGAGAGTTGGATTATGGAATGACCTGCTATGTCTGTGTCATATTGTTCTGCGCAGGGAGCATTATACTGTGCTAACTAGGTGTTCAGTACCAAATAAGAGAGGTATCCTAGATGTGATCTGTCAGCTGTGTCTCATTTTTATATTGGTTAAAATAAAAAACAGAAACTGTGATGTGAACAGACAGAATAGCTAGATATTGTACATGTTAATACTGTCACGTGCAAGATATTTAAAATATGTATGCATATTTTATCGTAAGAACCTGTGATTGAATTCTCATTTGACAGGGATGTGTGTGTACATATATATGTGTTTGTGTGTATGAGTGTGCGTATAGCTATAGCAAGTAACTTGATGGGCTTCACAAAAATAGATTTGCTTGTGACTTAAAAATGCAAAAAAATTTAGGTCTTCTACAGAGCTTTTTTTTAAATTCAGTTTATTCTTTATACAGGGCTGAAATTTAGTCCATTTTAAAGAGTACCTATCATAGGTGGAAATCCTCTATAATGAGCATAGCATTTAATGGAAAATAATAAGTAACAAAAGAAGTTGGGGGAAAAAGCTTTAAGAGTTCTGATGAATATCTAAGTAAATTAACTTTTTTCCCCCCAAATTCTTAGGCTTGAAGATGCAGTGGACGCCGGAGCATGCCCAGTGGCCAGAACAGCACTTTGATATCACCTCAACCACTCGGTCTCCTGCCCACAAAGTCGAAGCCTACCGAGGTCATTTGCAGCGCACCTATCAGTACGCCTGGGCGAATGATGACATATCTGCTCTGACTGCATCCAACCTACTAAAAAAATATGCAGAGAAGTATTCTGGCATTTTGGAAGGTCCCGTGGACCGACCCGTACTCAGCAACTATTCAGATGCACCATCAGGACTAGTGAACGGGCGGAAAAATGAAAGTGAACCCTGGCAGCCTTCCTTGAATTCAGAAGCTGTTTATCCCATGAACTGTGTTCCCGATGTTATCACTGCCAGCAAAGCTGGAGTCAGTTCAGCCCTCCCTCCAGCAGATGTCTCTGCAAGTATAGGGAGCTCTCCTGGGGTAGCCAGCAACCTGACAGAACCTAGCTATTCAAGTAGCACCTGTGGAAGCCACAGTGTACCGAGTCTTCACGCAGGGCTCCCATCTCAGGAATATGCCCCGGGATACAACGGATCGTATTTGCATTCTACTTACAGCAGCCAGCCAGCACCTGCACTTCCTTCACCTCATCCATCTCCTTTGCATAGCTCTGGGCTCCTGCAGCCGCCACCGCCACCTCCCCCGCCACCAGCCCTGGTCCCAGGCTACAATGGGACTTCTAACCTCTCCAGTTACAGCTATCCCTCCGCTAGCTATCCTCCTCAGACTGCTGTGGGGTCTGGATACAGCCCTGGAGGTGCACCCCCTCCTCCTTCAGCATACCTGCCTTCAGGAATTCCTGCTCCCACCCCCCTGCCCCCCACTACTGTTCCTGGCTACACCTACCAGGGCCATGGTTTGACGCCTATTGCACCATCGGCTCTGACAAACAGCTCGGCAAGTTCTCTCAAAAGGAAAGCTTTCTATATGGCAGGGCAAGGAGATATGGACTCCAGTTATGGAAATTACAGCTATGGCCAACAGAGATCTACACAGAGTCCTATGTACAGAATGCCCGACAACAGCATTTCAAACACAAATCGGGGGAATGGCTTTGACAGAAGTGCTGAAACATCATCCTTAGCATTTAAGCCAACAAAGCAGCTAATGTCCTCTGAACAGCAAAGGAAATTCAGCAGCCAGTCCAGTCGGGCTCTGACCCCTCCTTCCTACAGTACTGCTAAAAATTCATTGGGATCAAGATCCAGTGAATCCTTTGGGAAGTACACGTCGCCAGTAATGAGTGAGCATGGGGACGAGCACAGGCAGCTCCTCTCTCACCCAATGCAAGGCCCTGGACTCCGTGCAGCTACCTCATCCAACCACTCTGTGGACGAGCAACTGAAGAATACTGACACGCACCTCATTGACCTGGTAACCAATGAGATTATCACCCAAGGACCTCCAGTGGACTGGAATGACATTGCTGGTCTCGACCTGGTGAAGGCTGTCATTAAAGAGGAGGTTTTATGGCCAGTGCTGAGGTCAGATGCATTCAGTGGACTGACGGCCTTACCTCGAAGCATCCTTTTATTTGGACCTCGGGGAACAGGCAAAACATTATTGGGCCGATGCATAGCTAGTCAGCTGGGGGCCACATTTTTCAAAATTGCCAGTTCTGGACTGGTCGCCAAGTGGTTAGGAGAAGCAGAGAAAATCATCCATGCCTCTTTTCTTGTGGCCAGGTGTCGCCAGCCCTCAGTGATTTTCGTTAGTGACATTGATATGCTTCTCTCCTCTCAAGTGAGCGAGGAGCACAGTCCAGTCAGTCGGATGAGAACCGAATTTCTGATGCAGCTGGACACTGTACTAACTTCGGCTGAGGACCAAATCGTAGTAATTTGTGCCACCAGTAAACCAGAAGAAATAGATGAATCTCTTCGGAGGTACTTCATGAAACGACTTTTAATCCCACTTCCCGACAGCACAGCGAGGCACCAGATAATAGTACAACTGCTCTCACAGCACAATTACTGTCTCAATGACAAGGAGTTTGCACTGCTCGTCCAGCGCACAGAAGGCTTTTCTGGACTCGACGTGGCTCATTTGTGTCAGGAAGCAGCAGTGGGCCCCCTCCATGCCATGCCAGCCACAGACCTTTCAGCCATTATGCCCAGCCAGTTGCGGCCCGTTACATATCAAGACTTTGAAAATGCTTTCTGCAAGATTCAGCCTAGCATATCTCAAAAAGAGCTTGATATGTATGTCGAATGGAACAAAATGTTTGGTTGCAGTCAGTGATAACTTCTTTAGGAAAAAAAAATGTAACGAATGTTGGCACACACACATAAAACCTGCTACATAGGGAATAGAGCCCCTTCCCAGTAGTGTTTAAATTGCAAAGGGTACTGGGGAAGACGCCGATTAAAGTTGCATCTTTAGAGTCAGGGTAGATTTGGAGGAGAAGTGCATCAAATGAGAGCTTCTGATTTGAAAGCCCCAGATGACAGAAAGCATACGTGGATGCTCAGTTCGGTTCAAGCTAGACAACACTCACCAAGGAGCAAGGTGCAAGTGTGTTGATTTCAGAAGGACATGAACCTCGTGTGTTGATTCCATTCTGCTGTTCTCGAGATTTAGTTGCTGTCAAGTGCCTGGAGTGGTGCTTTATTTTTTGTTTGCCTCACAATTACATTGGTGGCATGTGCTAATATAAAGAGCTTTAACTTCAAACATTATTGGACTAAAGAGATGAACGGTTGTGTTATGACAGAAAACCAGATTTTTGCCATTTTAAGAGCAACAGTATTCCTCAATCCTGTCTGTTCTGCAGTATTAAGCTAAGAACAGGTAAAACAGGGTAACGGTAATCTGGACCTTAATTTCTGCAGTTCATTTCTTTTAATGTTCTTGTCTGCAAAAACTCAGGAAAGTGATTGTGATTTGTACAGTACCTCAAAGGAATGTGTTGAAAGCACTATGTACTGCTGAGAGTAATAGGATAGGCTTCAATGTTACTTTATATTAAAATGTATGTTTACCTCAACAATTGGAAAATAGCAAGGAAAATTACTTTGAATGTATCCAGAAAAAATATTGAAGTGTGATACAACTGAATATTTACAATTTAAAGTAGAAATGGAAGGATTTAAAAAAAAAAGTTCTTTTACTAAATATGGGGAATTAACCAGAGCGGAATAATTCTTTATGTCAATAACTGCAAGAGTTCTTAGTGCATTGCTCCTTGATAATTAAGTGAAAATGTTCTTAAAAGGTACACTGGTTAATCGAAAGCTACTTATTCAGTTTGTGTTAGTGTCTAGAACAGTCAGCCACAAGACCTGTTTAGGACCCTGAAAGTCACAGTACCTAAAGACTATGACTGCCTTTTACTGCATAGGTGGTGGTTGGTGGTGGTGGTAGTTTGCAAGTTATCTCTTGAAACTGCTGGGAATGGTGTCATTCTATTCACTAATCTAGCTTACAGGCTTGCCGTGCTGTTTGATAGAATGCAGAGGATAGCAACCAAAACAACAAACACAAATAAAAACAAACCAACCAACATATATATATATATGTCCACAAAGAACCTTCACTTCATCTCCCCTTCTTTTTGACTCCATCCTTGTCAGTGCAATTTTGCTTCTCATTTTGAAATCTGGGCTGTAGTGCTCCCCCTGTTTATTTCTACCTCAGTTTTGTTACATTTCTCTTGGAGAGTAAAGTAGAAAATTGGAAGTGGACACACACGCTGCAATATAGCTTGCCAAACATACTACTTTGTTTTCTTCCATCTTTCCCCATAAATCTAGTTTCCATGAACATCGGTCTTTATGCTTAGTTCCGGCTCAGTCTACCACCCCCCTCATGGCATATGTGGCATTTTTCTTAATTTCTCGTTCCTTTCCTGCTCCCCGGCAAGTTGTTCTTTGTATCCTTTAATGCTTTATGTGCAACTTTTCATTGAAAGCTGGCTGATGTTTGGCAATGCCTCTGAAGAGTCACAGTGCAGGCTGTAGCTTTCCAAAGCCACTGCCCATGCATAAGCAGACAGCCTGGCTTTTTGAATGTATTTTTCCTGGTTTTTTCCCCCTCTTCCTTTTTAGTTTAGAGATGCAGTAACGAAACTGTTGCAAAGCACTGGCATTTTATGTATTCAATAAGTGATGTACATTTTTTAAAAATTTAAATAAATGCAATGAGAAGCCCCAAGAAAGGTCTTTCTGTTATTTTTTTCCTTCAAAAATTTTTACCGATCTCATCCATGATGTCCAATTTTCTGAAACACTTAACATAGAGAAAGCTAATGAGGATTTCATATTTCTGAAATTTTATCATGCTTGATCGTTAGTCCCCGTTTTTATTTTTCATGTTGCTAAAAACTGAGCAAATGAACCAGAATTTAATTTACTATGATATTCTATCAATTAAAACTGTGCTTAAATATAAATATTATGTATTAAAAAGCAGTGCCTTTCATTAAGGATACAAAAAATAATACTTAAGTACGTCCTCTGCTTTTCACAAGTGAATAATAAATGCTACAATCACGTTCTGGGTCTACCCTGCGCCTCCCTTGTTGTAAGGAAATTCTAATATCCACATTAACTTGTAAGTTCATATTGATCTCACTGACAAGTTTACTTTTGCACAGTGCTGACCTATTTTCTGTCTTTTAGATATTACATTTCATATCCGCCACCATGCTGTGTTCACTTGAAAGCATCTGGCAAGTTTTGACAAACCCAGTCTTATTTAGACAACTTTGGAAAATCCAATATTGACCCACATTTTTTTTTTGTGGCTGGTAAGACTTAATGCCAAATATATGACTGCACTATTGTGTTTTACACTCATTTATAAAACTGAAAATAAATTGAAGTCATACAACTTGGCTTTTAGCTTTAAATGACTTAAAAATTAGAGCTATGAGTGACTTAAAAATGAGTTTGAGATATGAGTGGTCAAAAATCTATGTATTTAGGCAGAAGCTGAAGACGTGTGTGATTTTCATTTAGCCTCACAAAATCCAAGATTTGATCTCTTAGGAAATTGGGCATGTTGAAGAAATGAAGATCTATTAGAGGAGATAAGGGTGACCTTTGAGTAGACAGTGGTCTCCTGTGAGTCTTTGATTCTGCATGGCGGCATTATGAGCTCCTCTATAGACTAGCCCAATAA
>NW_012150729.1:4838961-4843424 GCF_000956105.1 Propithecus coquereli | reverse complement strand
ATAAATAATTTCTGAAGTTTAGAAAGTAGCAAAGGAATCACTTTGGATTAAGCAACGATAATTTATAATTTGCTAAACCTGCTGTAGGAGTGTTTCAAAAGGTAGCGCAGTTTCTATTTTTACTCTCTGTATTCTAATTGTCTGCTTTGCCTTATTTAATACATGAACAGAGTAAGTGCTTCCACATGTTACACAATGACTGTTATTAGTTTCTGCACAAAGAAAACTAAATATTCCCTATCATTTGAACATACTGAAAAATGGTACACATATTAACCACAATGCTTGCTATCACATCAAATATTGTCAAAAACAAGTAGCATAAAATTCTCATTTTTATCTCAACTTATTAATACGTTTTTACAACACAGTTTTTAACTGATCATTAAACCATATTATTTTCAAGTTAATGCTATCAAATTGTAATAATTGGAAATTATCCAAGAATTAAATTCTCAATTCAGACTATATTCTTTCCAACACATTTATAAGACATTTTTGGAGTCTCTTTCTACATCTACTTATTACAATTCCTGACCTCACCCACATACACATAACACACTTTATGTTCTTTTAAACTATCAGTAAGATGCTACAGAACTGTACCAACCTTATAGGATGTGGAAAAACTGGCTATTTGCCACTGAGTGAAGGCAAAAGATAGTTACATAATACTCACTGTTCTACCCCATTAGATAAGTTAACCTACTACTCTATGTCTGTCTCCTTTATATCTCTTTGGCCTAGGGCAGTGTTTTTCAAACTTTAACATACATAAAAACTGCCTGTGCTTGTTAAAGTTCCCTGGGCCTCACCCCTCAGATATCCTGATTTAGTGGAGTAGGACTCATATATTTACATTTCTCTCAAATTCACAAATGAGGCCAAAGATGCTGGTTTGAGGACCATAAGCTTAGGGGTAGAAAAGCTTTTGTTCGAAGAGCTCTTTAATTCTATGGGAAGTTCAAGAAAATATCTGGGTTGAGTCATCTTGGTTTTTCTCTCAGGGAGCTAAAAGTGATTTAGCTACTACCTAAAAATTGAAAGTAAAGGAAAACAGTCCTGTAAACATCATTTTAATTACTTTTAAATCCTTATTAGGAATACCTTCTTAGTTAGCCCTAAACAATTATTTAAGCAAAAAGATTTGGATTCCAATTGACTTTGGCACTGAATGCTGTGCAACTCATTTGAACAAGGATCTTTACTAAATGTTGGTAAGTGTCATAAAAATGAATAAAAGTCAACGATGTGATAAAAAGATGACGTATACATAGTTTAGAGCCTCACCTTTTCCCCCTCACCCTTCCCTCAAGTTCAGTCCATGTTTAGCAAAAATTCGGAAGTAAAAAAAATTAAGAAAATACAGTGCAACTAATAAAACACCACAATGACAGTATTTACATTCACATTATATTAAAATAACTTATTATATCATCATATCACCTGACACTTAGCCAAATTATTCTAATAATGTCAGGAGAAAGGTTTAAGACTTCATCTATATACAAGTCATATTAGGTAACCAAATATATTCTCAGTTCAATTTAATGCATTTTATCTACACAGCTCTATAAATTGGAAGTAAAAAAGACACATCATAGGGCACTTATTATGAGCCTTAGAAAATCATTTTTACCAACTCTTACAAGCTAATATGTTTTAACTATATACACAGGGACTATAGTATATGCTAGTTAAATAACTGACAAAAGTGAGACTTATTGAGGATTATTAATGAAACAATACCTCATATAGGATAAAAGTTTTAATTTTAAGTGATATTCAAGTTAACAGCCAAAATGACAAAATTTTCATTCCCAACCACTGAAATTGAAAGATTATCTGACCTCTTCGTGACAGTGACATTTACATTATTGCCAAGTGCTACTTTCCTGACCAAAGCTGAACAGTTTCAATTACCTATTCTCTGTGTGGTTTCTAAACTTGAAGGATCTAAATCTGTACCATTTCTTTTGTTTTTAGAAAACAAAATTCCCCTCTGATAAACAGGATTGGATGATCAGGTAAGGGCCTCCTAAGGAATAGAATTCATACAGTGAGGTAGGAAGACTCTTGAAAATGTTGGATGAGTTAACACTACTTTCTAAAATCTCAGTTGACCCAATATATATGTCATTGATATCAATTTTGGGAGGTAGATTCATCACATTCCTGATATTTTATATTTTCTTTACTCTTCCTGGTGTCCTGTTAGGTTTTGGACTTTGAAGAAGGCCGATGGAGGTGGGGGAGGCAGAGTGAAGAAAGTCAGAAAGAACAGAAATGAACTAAATAAACTTTATCATTGAGTAAATGGTGTTTTATTTTATTTATCATATAATTGGTCCAGTATTTTTATTTTCTCTAAAATCAAGCTCATAAAAACATTTAATATCTTCAGAATAACAATGCAATGAGACTGCTTATTGCTACAGTGAACAACATTGCAGAGGAGTGGGTAAAAGAGGGGTATTAGCTATATTAAATTCTCTTTGCAAATGGTTTGGTAAGTGTAGTTGTGATGGGAATTTTCCAAGATATTTTCTTTTATCTGCAAACTGTCAAAGAGTTTAGTGATATGTCAGTGACAATTAAACAAAATTTCAGGTCTTTGAAATGGTAAATCAAGTACACAAATGTCTTCAGTTGGGGATCCAACATTTTAATGCTAAGTTTTATTGTTTATAGACATCCAATCTCAATAAAAAAAGGTCTAATTATTTTTAGGGAAAAAAGTTAAGCTGAAACAAACCAGTGAAAAGAAAAATAAATAGGTAATACAGTTAACACTGTAATATTTCATGATGGTGTTAAGATAAAAAATGAATCTAATAAATGATACATTTCAAGTTTGAAAATATGGGGTCATACTACAAAGATACACTAGTAAATATGAATCTCTCTACTGTAACTATATGTATATATCTATCTCAAGAAGTGATGAATTTGAGTTTACATTATTTAAAAATCATATGACTTTGACAACTCCAAGTATTCTTATAAAGAAACACGTTGAGGGCAAAATGTGAGATCTACATCATCACATATATGTAGTATACAAAAAGGTGAATATATTGTGCTATAGTTATAGCAATAAGAACAATTATCATTTCCAGACATTTACTGGGTACTTGGTACAGTGCTAAGTGCTTTATGCATCTCACTGAATCTTTTCAACAGCCCTGCCAGGTAAATGTTCATGTTGCAGAGGAGAAAACTGAAGCTTAGCAATTTATCCAAAATGGAAGAGATAGTACATGGTTCTACCGTCTCAAAAGGCTATGTTCTTCACCACTGTACGATATTGCCTAAAGTCCCAACTGACCCAATGTATGTATCACAGTGATTAAACACGGAGACTACTATTAGGCACTGTCCAGAAGCCATGATAGTTGAAAGTGACATAATATACCATATGGGCTGCCAGAACTCTTTGGACTTCAGTTTTGACCTATCAGACTAATACTCTTAGTCAAATTTTTATAGTTGTTTGATTTTCTTTTTCCTTTTCTTTAGTGAAAACAGTCTACATTTGTTGGTTATATCATGCAGGGTAGAGTACCAACTTCACTTGCAGTTATTCTCCCCCATATCACTCATGAGTTAGGTATATTATTATTATCTCCATTTCCTAGAAGGAAGTAACCTTTTAAACATAATATTATAAAGACAAATGAACTATTTATAGCTACTCAGAAGAAATATACTTCTCAGATTTCCCCATCATCTTCAACTATCATCCCTCCTTCATTACGAAGTACTGTTAAAGGTATAAATTACCTTGTAAGGAGATACTTTACTTCTGCTTTCAAGAAACTTACTGTCCGAGAAACATCATTGGAAATAGAGAAATTCTTCAATTTCTAATCACAAAAGCAAGTCTGTATTAAAGGTAAACAGCAGATATTATGTTCAGAAATCTGCATCACTGCATTTGATTCTCTGCTGCATTCAACTATTAAGTAACTTGAGAGGTCAGTCGTTTCCGGCTGTCATCATTTCGGCAGTGGTGGGAGTTGAAAGGGAGCATGAAGGGTCAGCAGAGTCAAAAAATACGTGCAATTCCTCTTTTAAACGTATGTTAGGGCAGCACAGTTAAAGCTCACCTCCAAAAAAAAAAAAAAGAGGAAAAGAAAAATATCAAAATGGGACATTTTAAGGCAATTGATTTAACCAAGTTCTCAGTGATGCAAAGAATGCTGCCAGAAATAACTCGTTTCTTTTCTCCTCGATGTGCTAGAATCAGATATAACCTCAGCTGTATATTACCTCTGAGAAATTGTAAAGGTCTGTTTAAATGTTTCTACCTTCTTCCGAATTTACATAATTTTCCCCATTAAGTATATTAAGTAAAAATAGTAAGTAAAAATATACATTTGGAAAACATTGTTGTGAAGGTAATAAAAATCCTTTTATTTCCTTTTTAAATAAAGTACTACATTTCAAAGCTCAAAGAATAA
>NW_012150729.1:4828669-4831721 GCF_000956105.1 Propithecus coquereli | reverse complement strand
AGAAAGCTATATTTAGAGGTTTAAAATCAAAGAACACTAAAATGTGTTTACTATATTATCAAAAATTACAAGTTCTTATATGCATATTTATAAATAAAACACTTCCTAGAAAATATGAATAATAGGTAAATAGAACTGAGATATTATGTGACCTAAATTCCATTTCTTCTGCTCTAATAACTGTTGTTATATAACTTTTTGTTTCACCTCTGCTCTTGAATTTTTTATTTCATCATACAACATCTTTTACCTACAAACTCCTTCGTTAATATTTGGAAAGACTATGGTGCTCAAAGAGATACAGTACATTAGAAATGCAAGAAGTAAGCCAGCAGCACTGATGCATGTTTGTAGGGAGGATTGCTTGAGGCCAGGAGTTTAAGACCAGCCTGGGCAATATAACAAGACCTGATCTCTTAAAAAAGAAAGAAAAAAGAGAAAGGAAGGAAGGAAGGAATGAAGGAAGGAAGAAAGGAAGGGAGGGAGGGAGGAAGGAAGGGAGGGGAGAGAGAAAGAGAAAAAGAGAAAGAAAGAAAAAAGAAAGAAAGAGAAATTAACTTCTTAATTTCCTTAGAATCTTCCAGAATCCCTTGTAGCTGGGTAAATAATATTGTGTCAGTGTCATTACTGATTTCCAGCAGAATGTGTTGAGTAGATTGCAATGAAGGGATCAGTTCCTTTTAGTGTCTAGCAAATAGTCAGTCGCCAATAAACATTAATGAATAAACGAATTGTTTAAGCAGACGTCCATGCTTCTAATGAATTATTTGGTTGGTTTACCCATATGAAGCAAGATGTAGAAAAATGTTAGCTCCTCTGTTGTCTACTGCTTTCCACTCAAGCTGCCCTCCTATCTTTTCCTTTCTTTTTACTAACAAATTTATTTAAATTTTCTTATGTAGAAAAAATGATTACAATCATTCCATCATCCGCTGAACCTCGAAGAACATGAAAAACATAGTAAATACCAAACACAGATCTAACTACTCCTTTTCCACTTTCTTCACTAACTCCTCTTTCTCTATCAATCCTTCATGTAGTTATTCTCTCAGGTTCTAGCCACAATTTCCCTCTCATTCTGTTTCCAGCTTCTAAGACTCCTCAATTGTTATCTCGAATATTCAACTGAGTGATACACAGTCTTACTCATGTTTGTTCATTCACTTATTTGTTCAAAAATTATTTTTTAAGACCCCAGCATTGCATCCCCTGTACCTCAACACAATAGCCAAAGTACTCCTGTTAAAACAAGTCAAATCATGTCAGTCTGCTGCTCAAAACCCTCTCAGTCTCCATTTCACTTTGCATGTTTACAGTAATTTATAGAGCCTTACATTATCCTTCTCTGTCTTACATCCCAGATTTCATCAACCGTCACTCCCCTTTCACTCCTGCTCAACTGCCTTGCTGCTCTACAAAAACACAAGGTATAGGCCTACTTAAGAACTTTACACAGGCAGTCTTCTCTTGGAACATTCACCTGCATGGCTTGGTCCTTCACCTCCTCCCAGTCTTTGCTTAGATTGTACCTTCTCAGCATGACTTCACCTGTTCACCTTCTTTGAAACTGAAGTCCTCCCCTCAAGTACTACTTACCCCTTTCTGTGCTTCCTTTGTCTTCATTGTACTAATCACTTTCTTACATTAAGTTTGGCAGACTATGGCCCGTGGGTCAAATCCAACCTGCCACTTATTTTTGTAAGGTTTTATTGGAACACAGCCTAGGCCATTCTTTTATGCATTGTCTATGGCTTATTTTGTGCTGCAGTGAGAGTTGAGTAGTTAACTCAACAAAGACCACCTGGATCACAAAGCTTAAATACATGTATATATTATCTGCCTCTTTATGGAAAAAGAAGCAGATAATACCCTGCATATCAAAAAGCAGGCAAGAATTTTTTTTTGTTTTAATAGCTTTTTCTGTGATGAATAGTGTTCAACATATAGTAGGCCTATGGTAAATATTTATAAGTAAATAAATGAATCTCTTAATATGTACCAAGTACTCAGCAAGGCCCTCAGTATGCAGAGATTTTATTCTCCCTATATTTTCCTTAGAATTCTACTAAATTTCCCTGTTCAATTTGTTCTCCCTAACTAAAATAAAATAAAATCAAAAATAATAAAAACTATTTCACATCTCCTCACTCTTTAAAAATTAAACATCCCTCTTTTTTTCACTTTCAACCAATGACATTAATATTTACCTGATACAAATCAAAGCAGTAAGAACAGAACCACATTATATTCCAATACTTATGTTTGCCAACCTATTTCTATTTTCCCCATATATTTCTGTCTTGCTTCCTGTTAAAGTAGATGACCAATTCCATATTCCCTCCAGCTAAAGCCCCTTTTCTCTGCACCCACAATAGCAAAACTCATCATCAAGTTTTTTATACTTGCTGTCTCTCCTTAAACACTTCTCATTCTCTTTTTAACTCATGATAAGACTTTCATTCTCATCACTCCAATGAAAGCTGACTTATCAATCTCTGTCTTGCCAAAACCAATGGTCGGTTCTCAGTTCTCACGTTACTTGACCTCTAAGCATTTGGTAGAGTTGACCATTGCTTCATTCTTAAGACACTTTCTCCTCTTTGTATCAAGGATACCACATTCTCCTGTTTTTCTTCCTATTTCATATGCTATTATTTCTCAATCTGCTTTATTGTTTCCTCCTTCTCTTCTTCATCTCTAAATTTGGAGTTCTCTTGGCTTCATTCCTCCTCTTTTCTATTTGCTCCTTGGAGTTATCATTTATTTCTGTTAAGTTAAATAACATCTGCATGCTTTTATCAACCATGATCCTAGCAGAAAAAGAATGGTACACTCTATGTAGGTAAATTAAGGAGAGTTCAATTAAGGCAGTATTTATTTTCAAAGCGTGGACAGGATGTAGAATACCACTACCCCGGAGTAACAGCAGAGCTCTGTTTAACAATGGAGAGCTGGAACAGGCTTCTATCAGCTGGTGAGAGCTGACTTAAATTTTTGAAAGTTTACGAATCAGTTGTCAAACACAGCTGTTATTAAAAATTAAGTTATATTA
>NW_012150729.1:4803610-4828619 GCF_000956105.1 Propithecus coquereli | reverse complement strand
ATTGAATCTTCAACATTATTTATTATATTTTACTAACTTAAAACAAAGCAAAAATCATTTCTCCTGTCCTAACACACAATTTCCAAATTATTTATTATATTTTACTGTTATATATGTTCTTGAGGCTTATATCTATTATAGCTGGATGATGGAAATAGTATATAATAGGCTACTCTGCATCTCTTCCAAACTCCAAATTCAATGATATCCCATTGGTAGCTTAAAATTTGCCCCGGAGGGAGTGTTTACACCACAAAATCAGCAGCTGCATAACTTAGGGTTTGATTTATTCTTTTGTTGATTGCATAGACTTAAGAAAGTAATGGAGAAAATTTTATAATTAAAAGTGTTTCATGTCTGTAGCCACTACATTGTGAATAATAACTTAAAAATGTAGTAACATATTCTTTCAGTAGCCTAAAATTATCATCTGGTTCAGTGGAGAAGTCACATCATTTACCAAAAAGTGCCAAAATCTATTGTCTTTGTTTTACTTTCATCTTAAACAGTAATGTAAATGAAAATATCAACCAAAATTCATGTTGGATTTATATATGTTTGTTAATTATAAAAGTTCAGCAAAAAGCAGTAAAACCACTCTGTGAAAATCAATCAGCTCTAAAGAATTTATTATATTGCATATTTTATTTTTATTTGGAAATTGTGTTCGTACATTCTTTATATCAGAAAAATTAATAGCAAATGTATATACCTATCTGTCTATAAATGTATATAGACCTATCTGTCTATCTATCTAGGTATACATACTCAAAGATCCAGTTGTTAAATATTTACTAGCATACTACTATTCTATCATCTCCCTAAGGCCTAAAGGAATGAGAAGAACAAGTACTTAAAAGAAACTTGAGAAAAGAGAGCTATGTGGAGAAGGCCATCTAGCACCAGCTACTTTCTGTATCCTTTTGGTAGAGGGATGCAGAAGGTCTTTCCTTAGGGGGTGTGAAATTAGGAGGCAAAGAGGAAAACAAATACTTTGACCCTCCTCTCCTGTCTCCCTTCTATCTCTCACTAGGGCTCCTCATTTGGGCTGAACCCCTGTGTAAGCCAAAGAGCAAAGAGCTTCTTTATGCAATCCATATGGGGTAGTCTCCTGAAGCAAAGACCAAGATGGAGAATGGTAGAGAGTGGATCTGGAGGGGCAGATGGAAATTGTCCAGAGGGATGAAGAACCTGTGGCCTCAAGGCCACATGTGGCCATCTGGATCCCCAAGTGCAGCCCCTTGACTGAATCCAAACTTCACAGAACAAATCTCTTTTTGGGAAGTTTGGGGCTACACTCAAGGATCCAGAAGGCCACATGTTTCACACCTCAGCCAGAAGGCCTCAGATGCCATCACAGGTGTCCCTATAAGAGAGGGGCAGAAGTAAATTTGGCTCATACACAGAAGAAAGTGATGTGAAGACAGAGGCAGAGATTAGAGTTAAGCAGCCACAAGCCAATGGATGCTGGCTGCAACTAGAAGCTGGAGGAAGCAAGAAACAGATTTGCCTCTAGAGACTCCAGAGGTAGTGAAGTCCTGTCAACACCTTGATTTTGGCCCAGTGGTACTTATTTTGGACTTCTGGCCCTCATAACTGTGAGCAAAAACATTTCATTTGTTTTAAATGGTTGGTAAAAACTGGATATTAAACCATCCAGTTTGTGGTAATTTTTTATGGCAAGAATAGGCAACTAAAACAGCACACAAAGTCCCATTACATGCCATAATCTTCAACTGCATGATTTCAATTTGGTCATACTCCCACATGAAGTCTAAAACATTAGCCATCACCAGTGTTATTCATATAGAATAAGAAACGGAGTTAAATAATATAAAACATAGTCGCTACATTTGTTCTTCTGTAGCTAGACCTGAGACCAGTGTTGGAGCATGTCATAAGGAAATTCCCATGGAATCACAGGTGTGAGTTGAGGGAAAGGTGGCAAAGCAGTTCAGGCCAGTAGAATGGAAATCTAAGCCACCTGCTTCTGCAGTTTACTTATGTCTTCTAGACTTGCAGGGTATCATTTATACCATTTCCATTTTATAATAGAGTGGTTCTACGCACTTCCAATTTTATGGTTTCATGAATTAGATAACATCAGTTAAAGATGAGCAATCGGGTTGCATGGTACCTTGAGTATCTATGGTCAGGTGTTTGTTCTCTACTGGGTCCAGTAACAAGTTAATGGTTCTTTTTTCTTTAGAGATTAGTCTGTTAGTGGAAGAGGGCATTTTACTGCAAAATTCTATGGGTCCACTAATTCTCCTATTGGAAATTTCCAGAGGCTTCATATAGAGGGCAAAAAGAACTTGTTAATCAGTTCACGTATTATAGTTTAGCCTCCTGGGGCACAGAATAAAGTGGAGAATGAAGTGGATGTGTGACTCTGCCATGGACGCTTCTAATACCATTGGGTTTGCCAGGTCACATAGTTTTTTCTTGCTCTAGGACTCACTCAAATCTTACAACCTTAAGGTTACCCACTAAATTTGTGAGAGTAGTATGCCTAAATGTGGCGTATGTTTCCTCCAAGATCCAAATATGCACACCAAGCATTGAGCTCCTTTCATTGTTTTGGGAAGTGCAGCAGTTCAACTCTCACTTTAAAGAGGATCTCCTGACAAGACCGAGACTGTTAGACCCCTAGGAACTTCATGAAAGTGACAGGTTCCTGCATTTTCATGTGTTTTATTTCCAACCCTTTGGCACACATATCTGTTATGTTTAAGATGCTTTCCTCTTCTGATTTAATAAGCCCAATGATCATGTTTTGTGAAATATCAAGGCAATCAAGTTATCTCTAGACTATATTATGACCAAGAGGAGATGAGTTGACATAGGTTAGGTAAGGCCAAGAGAATAAAGGCATATTGATAACCCTGCCATGCGAAGGAAATGGCTTCTTTTTATCATACAGAAAGAGAATATGCATTTGTTAAGTCACAGCTGTCAGGGGCCATATTGATTTCCCCCAGTAAAGATACTACATTGGGAATGTCAGATGTGATTGGCTTCATCACTTGATTAAGCTTCTGATAATATATCCTCATTATCAAAGACCCATCTGACTTTTGCATAAGCCACCAAGCAAGTGAGTAAAATGGGGATATTCTCTACCTCTGTAATTGTTCAAGTGTTCCAGGTAGCACATCCTCCTGGGCTGAGGTATTGCTTTCAGTTCATTATCTTAGTAAAGGAGGGAAATTCAAGGGGCTTGAATTTGGCCCTTATTCTGCAGTAGAACTCACTCCACATTAGGAAATTCTGTTACTAAGTTTTCTTATTCTTACTATATATTCTTGGCCTATAGAAATAAATCAATCTGAAGTCCCTTCAGATACATTCTGAAATGGACTTGGGCTAAGATTCTATTATCATATCTCCATTAAGTCCCAACTCTAACCATTGTGCCTAAGTGGTATTTTAAGTCTCCAGGGATTAGTATCATTTAAGAGGCAATGTCTAATAATTCCATAAAGTATGGAGTTTTCCAGTGCAGTGATTTTCAAGGTGTGGTCCCTAAACCAGCAGCATCTGCATCACCTGAGAATTTATTAGAAATATAAATTCTGGTGTCCCCACCCCCAAATTATTAAATCAATGGGACACAGGAATCTGTTTTAAAAGCCCTCCCAGTGATTCTAAAGCACACTAAAATTTTAAGAACCACTGCTCTAGTGCATAATCATTGTTAAGTAGTGTGATATTGTAAAACATTTGGTCTTCAACCCCACTTCCTGGCATACAACTCCTAAAATCCTTAGAATCTCCAAAGTGATGTGTTTTTGTGTGCTAATGATTGACTGATGGCTGGCAGCCCCTAGGCAGCTTCAGAATGGGGGTGGTCACTGGAAAGACCAAGGCAAAATTAGAGGGTTGGGACTTTGAGCTCTACCCCCCCAACCTTTGGGGAGATGAGCAGCTTAAGGTTAAGTTGATCACCAACAGCCAATAGTTTAATCTACCATGCCTACATAATGAAATCTCCTTAAAAGGCCCCAAAGGACAGGGTTCACAGAGTTTCTGGACAGCTCAAAATCCAGAAGTTCCTGGAGGGTGGTGTGCCTAGGGACAGCACCCCTTCTCCTATACCTCACCCTATGCATCTCTTCATCCATATCCTTTGTAATATTTTTTATAATAAACCAAAAAAAGTAAGTTTCTCTGACTTCTGTCAGGTGCTCTAGCAAATTATTTGAACCCAAAGAGGGGGTCATGGGAACCCCAACTTGAAGCCAACTGGTCAGGTGTTCGGGAGGCCTGAATCTTGCCACTAGTGTCTTGGGGAGAGGGAGAGGGCAGCCTTACGGACTGAGCCCTCAACCTGTGAGATCTGTTACTATCCCCAGGTAGATAATGTTATAATTAAATTGGAGAACACCCAGCTGGTGTCCACTGCACTGACTGCTTGCTTTGTGGTAGGGAGAGAAACTCTCCCCCTACATTTGGTCACAGAAGTCTTCTGTGTTTATTGCTCTCGTTGAGTGAGAGAACAAGAAAGAGCACTCTTAGTTTGTTTGTTCTACTCAGAAATAACCAGGGTAACTCTAAGGCAGGTGTGAAGGAAGGCTCATACTATATATCTGCGACTTTATTGCCAGATTATTGCTTATAGGGCCTGGCCTCTTTCTCAAATTGAGATCCCTAGGTCTGTAAACTGACTTAGGTCTGGGAACAAGGTAAGAAGAAGTGAATCCCTGCTACTGTAACCCAAGTAAATTTTATTCCCACCAGACCTCCTAAGATTTTTCTCCCTATATATGCCAATCAGCTCCTTATTTGGCTGCCCTTTTATTTTGTTTCTAAGGACCTCATGATCAATTAGCTGATGCCAAAGATCCTTGAAGGTCAAATATCCTGATTACTACTCTATCTCTGTGGCTTATTATGGTAATTGTGCCCACTTGATCTACAATGAGTAAGCACCCCTACTTGACCTCTAAGTCTCTGGCATCCTATTATCCCCATTGTCATCAAGCAATCCAATTCCATTGTACCACACCTTACCATCATCTCTGGCATAGAGAGTACAGCCACCGTAGAACATTATTTCAGTTTTCAAGGATAAGAGTTACCCTCTTTACCAATGCATTCCTTAAGGTCTTGGTCAAGGGCAACTCCTTAGGGCCCTTTTAGGTAATATAAATAAAGATTGGCTGACCAGGTAGCACATAAAAAATTCATTCCAGTATTCCTGTTTTCCCGAGACTTGATTTTTCTATATTGAGCCAGAAAAGTTATGTTATTCAACCTCATTGAATATAGACCACTATTGATTGAGTCCAGGCCTTAAATAACCAACCTAATAGACTAATTAATACCATTTATAGGTGCTAAGGACAACACATTAAAGCCCAAATCCTGAATGAATCAACTATTATCATCAAATTCAGCCTTATATTTTTTCTTCCTTGGTCTAACACCCATACTACTTACTCCACGTATGCTCTCCAGGTATGCCAATACAAATCAATGAAATTCTACAAGTCTTTCATTGTACAGGATATCTCTTCCTCCCAGACCCAGCCTTGTACTTCTCCTTCTGGCTATATCAGAGTGTAATGCTAATTATTGGCCTAGAGGCAATTAAGGATGGTAGAGGTTGATCCTAGGAAAGAATAAGCATCAGTATATGAGGCAACTACTCTAGACCCAGTCATTAAAAGATTGATTCCCTTAAATACTAGAGGAGAGGCTGTCTCTGTTGGAAAGGGAAAGACAAGGGATGTAAGAATTCAAAGTTCTCAGCTTCACTTTTGTCTGCCCAAATGTCCGTATTCCAACACAGGAGATCCTTCTCTTTCCTACCAGTTCCTTTACCTTGGTTTAAAAGACCTCATGGTTTTAATCAGCCACTGAATTTTCAGCTTTCATGTTCAAGCTGTGAGCTTGATCCCAGCCACATCATCCCAACTTCAGGAGATGAGGGACTCCTTCAAAGCTGCCAGAGACTTGATTTTTCCATGTATACTCTCAGTTGGATATTCAATTTCTCCCTTTCCCTTTGTATACTCTTTAGGGGCATCAAAAGAAGCCAGTAGATGCCACCATCTTTACAGTCACCATTGTTGCCATAGTGATAAGTGCCACAGCTACTTGACTGCACAATACCTCACCTGCCCCCTCCACTGGTGATAATTTGAGGAATCATAATACCACTGTATGCCATGCATTACTCATGTCCCATCCACTCCACTTCCCCAGCAAGAGGATTATCCAGGCACTCCTCAAATATGTGAAACACAATCCCGGAATTCCATTTGAGAGTCAGTTCTGGGGCCACTTCCAGTAATAATTACTATATTATTCTCAATAGACCACAGTGAGCGAGCCAAGAGAGTACTGTTTTATTTTCTGTCCCAGGAGGAAACAGATGGCATACTATAATTAGGATAATCAGAGGAGGGTTTAATAAAGAGATTTTTACAAAGATATGAGCAGGGGGTAGGGAAACCATAAGGGATAATGAAATACTCCAGTATAAGAACCATCAAGGTGTTTGTAACCATACCTAGTTCTGAAAAGGTAAGGAGGGAGATATGTACTAGAAACCGGGAAAGCCAGGTAGAAAGAGCCACTTGACAGGAGCTATGACATTTGGTTGAGGGAGCCAGACAGCCCATGGTAATACCACAGGGAGGGAGCCAGTAGAATAAATACCTCAACTTCTTTCTTCCACTCTACTGCAGGGCTTTCTATTTGGCAGAAACTAATCAGAGTCCAGGGGATAAGAGAACCCTTAGCTGTCTCCTGTGATTAGATCAAAGGGAACTGGAGAAGAAACATAAGCTATCCAACACATATTGATTACCCTCAATATTTCTAGCCCCCATATCTCTCATAAGGGTCAGACTTTTATACTCAACGCCTGTTCAACATTCCCCTTTGGTATGTACTAAACATCTTAAATTTAACACATTTAAAATGAAAGTCTTGGTTTTGTCCTCCTTCCCTTGCCTATACTTCACTCTCTTCTGTCTTCCCCATCTTAATAAGAGGCACCACAATGCCCCCAGTTACTCAGTCCAAAAATCTAGGAATCATTCTTGATTTATTTCCTTTCCTCACAGCGGATCTATCATCAAGTCCTGTCACTTCTGAGTCTAAAATATATCTCAAATCAGAATCCTTTCTTTACCTCAACCACCACCACCCTATTCCAGGCAATCATTATCATTAACCTGAACTATTAGAGTAACCTCTCAACTTGACTCGATGATTCTGCTCTTGACCTCCTACAATCTATCATCCACCTAGGAACCAGAATGTTAAAAATGTAAATCAGATCATTATTACTATCTTGCACAAAAGCATCCCATTAAACTTAATAGTAAAATCCAAACTTCACATCATAGCCTAGAATGCCCTATATGGACTGGACCCTACATACCTTTCTAGACTCATTTTCTAACACTCTGCTACCCCAACCCCCTCTCTGGCCTTCTTATTGTTCTTAGAAAATACTCTGAGCTTATTACCTAATATTAGGTCTTTGCATTTTCTATTGCTGCTACTTAGAATGTTTATCCCCTAGATCTTCAGCTAATTCTCTTATATCCTTCAAGTCTATCATGTCATACCATCAAAGGGCCTTCTCTGACCACCATATCTTAAGTAGCACACACTCCTACCATTTTCTATCCACTTATCTTGCTTTTTTGTCACTATCTGAAATTATATTACTTATGATTTTATTTATTCTCTATCTCCCCCACTAGAATATTAACTTCCATAAAAACAAGGATTGTGTCTGTCATGTTCATTTCTCTATTCTTAGTGCCTATAAGCTTCCAACATTTAAGAGATACTCAATAAATACATCAAATACATCAAAACACTATAAATGAGGTAAAAAAGTCCAATCTCATAAATAAGGACTTACTGCAAGGATAAGAAAATGACTAAGATAAGCCTAGCTTGCTAGTAAGGAGTCCAGGGTCCATGCCTAAATAGTCTTGTATTATATCTGATTTCACTTTAATGTGAAGTATATTACTCAGTTTTACTATGTATTTTGAATACATAAATAAAGAAATACATGCATAAATACAACATCAATTTAGTGCTTTTACATAGTGCAATATCAGTTTCGTATTTTTACATAGCTATTCGAAAACACTGATACTCAATGTATCCATATATAAATTCACCATCTCCCTTCCATCCAAAAGCATGTTGCTTCTCCTCTATGTATTTCTTACCCTGGTAATGGTACAGCAATCACTCAGTCATCAAGGCTAGAAATCTTGTAAATCTTTAAGTTCCACCAAGTCAAGTAAATTCAATATCCATAATATGGCTCAAAATTGTTTCTTCCTTTTCATTTTCTATGATACTTCCTTGGCTCAGGGCCTCTTGCATGGTTTATTAATACTTGATCATTGCAATGGACTGAATGTTTGTGTCCCCCAAAATGCATATGTTGAAACCTTAATCTAAATATGATGGTATTTGGAGGTGGGGGCCTGTGGGAGGTGATTAGGTCATAAGGGTGGAGCCTTCATGAATGGGATTAATGCCCCTAAACAGAGGCCAGAGAGTTAATATATAGCTTGCTCTTTCTTTGCCATGTGAGATTACAATGAGAAGTCAGCTGTCTTCAACCTGGAAGTGAGCCCCTACAAGAACCCCATCATGCTGGCACCCTGATCTTGGACTTGCAGCCTTTAGAACTGTGAAAAATAACTTTCCAATATTTGTAAGCCATCTGGGCTATGGTAGTTTGTTATATTAATAGTAACCTAAGACAGACATTAATCTTACCCATTAATTGTCTACTTCATTTCAAAAAGTGTGGTTGATTTTCCTAAAACCCTGGTCAGTCAACATTATGTGTCTCTAATCTTGATCATCCAGACTTTCACTTTTTGCATCCTCATATCTCATATCTCAAACTCACTCTGCACATTCTTATCTTATACCATGCCTCTATCTTGGAATTTTCTGCTTTCCTTCTCTCCAATTTAATTTTTCATTCATCCTTCAAATATAAACTTAAGTAGCATTTCCTTTATAAAATATTCCTTCTTTGCCCTAGTCAGACTTAATTGTTCATCCACGTCCTCTTTTATTTCAACGCACATTGTTTATGCCTCTCTTCTGCTTTGAATTATAACTATCGATATGCCTGTTTTAGTTACTGTCTTGATATTACTTTGAAACCCAGGACTATGTCTTTTTCACCCATTGATTTCCCCAGACTGTGAATTGCATAATGCTAGGCAATACATGTAATAGATGTGCAGTATACATTTGTTTAAATGAAGTTACAAATAAAGATTGGCAATTTTGCTTTATGCTATAAAGGATATCTACTTGAATTCTGTTGACAAATTCAAAGTATTTTTGCAACTTTTCTAGTGACCCCACCAAAGATGATGCAAAGACCTCAAACCTCCAAAGTAGCTTCTTACCTTTTAAAATACTTTTGAAACTACTCATTGAAAATCTACACAACCTCTTCAACTATACTGCCATTGATCTTAATTTTTCAAAGAAAAAGTTACTAGATTTACTTTTCCGATTCTTCATGGCAACTGAGAATAGTCTCAATGCATAGGCACATAGACATGCCAATTCTGGTGAAAGTTGTCAGAAATGGTAACAATCAAATCCTAAAAAATCCAGAAGTATGATTTAGTGGCAGATCACCTCTCTTTGAGAATCTTAGTAAGTCATAGCATTTTTTAAAAAGAAACAAAACTGTCTGAACTGGTCTCAAAATATTAAATATTAGTATAACACAATTAAGGAATCTATAGTTTATATGAATATAATGAAAAATTTTAAGTGATAGACAAGAGAATCACTTGTCAATCTGATTCAATAGTCGGAGCTAAGCCTCTGCATTAGTATTAAGGTAGTTTTCTGGTAGATTCTTAAGGGGACATATGCCAAATAAAAGGATATATTTTTATAAATGCAATATTCACTGGAAAACCTGTCTAAGAATAATGAGACATTGCTATTTATAGAATAATTAGAGCCTATGCCTCCATATATAGTGTTAAACTGTTTGGTGCAAATTGATAATAAAGAGTCTAGTATCTTCAGCTATCTCTATCCTAATAGTACTCACACAGACTTCAAGGATTCCTTGATTGAAAATAAAAGTTGCTGTACAAGGGTTTTAGATGCTTCTACACATATATTTCACATGTATACATATATTTCAAGTTTTGTCCATCACAATTTCTGGAGATATTGTTTCACTTGTAAGAATACATTAAAAATGAGTTTTCTGATGCCCTCCTAGGGGGCTCAGAGAGGTTGTTGTCAATGTGGTTGAAGGCATTCTCCTCCATAACAGATATAGATATTTTGGTTGGTAAACCTCTTTCGTTAAGATCCATTACAGCTACGGCATAGTTAGTAAGACAGAGAAAATACAGTAACACCAGCTGACAGATCTTCCAGCGGCAGAGCAATGCAACAGACGCTATTGATTTCCATTGGTATAAGATAATAGCCTTATTTTTAGATGCCATAAGCAATTAGTTAACAAGTAGGGATTCATTACACCTATAATTTATTCCACCTAGATGACTAGGCTCTTTATAGAGATAATATAAGTAAATTATCATTCCAGTCTTCATTTCAATACTTTTAAGCATTTTTAAAGTGAATTTAATGCTCATAAGTAGATATTGAGCAGAGAGAATTAGAAAATGATAATTTATATACTGAGGTTACCAGCTGTGTAATATTATTAGATAATCCAGTTTTGATCTCATAAAACTTCTCTCATTTGCTGATTAACAGTTGATATTTGTAAAAGTTACACTTTCCAGACTAATTTTGGTTAGGTCGGCAAAGCTGCTCTGATGCAAAGGATAGGTGTGGATTCACCAACACCCTAGAACAGAATTCTAGAAAAAACAACAGAGATGTTATAAAGAGTCCGACAGCCCATTTACAGGTGAAACAGGTGGCAGGTTAAAGAGGTAAAGAAGAAAAAAGAAAAAAAAAGACAGAAATAATGCAGGAGAGAGATTAAATTCTGTAGGAAGATGTTAAGAGATAGATGTTGATAATTTGAAAAATATTAACAAAACAGACAGGCACCATGGAAAAGAAAATGTACAAGGCAGATAAATTGGAAGAGATTTAGAAGATTAGAACAGTATGTCAGCTCTCTCATTGCCAGGAAAGAGCTGGAAAGGTAAGTCTAACAACTTCTGGAATGCCAGGAATTGAAAAGAGCAGAGAGTAAAAGGACAAAATTTATTATTAGTTTTCTGAGAAGAGTGAAGACAGGGTTAATACAGAGTTTTTTTCCCAGGTAAGGGGCACCGGGCTAGTAACCCTGATTTTACTACCAAATAGATCTAGCGTAGGAGTGATAGAACAGGCTTCAACCCTAGAGACCTACTCTAGGAGTGGCATGATAGCTCTTTAGAGTTAAGGGAATAGTTGATGGGATGCAAATTATGATGGCTTTTTGTGTGATATAAAAACTATACTGGGACCACCAAATGGGATTTAAATTGAGCCAGTGTTGCTTAGAGTTGTTACTTTAATTTTTTTTAAAGATTTGAGATATAATTAAGAAATGTTCCCTTTGACATATGAAGAAAAATATATAATATGTAAAATAATGAAAAATATTAAAAATACATAGGATGTGCAAACATTTCTAGCCTCCATGTTATATTTACAAAATTGTTTTTAACCCTTGAAGGGCTATGACCAAGTCATTTAAAATAGGACTTTTTTCCTAGTCAGAAATCTTACTGCTAACTGAGCATATTCAGGTATTCTGAATTTGGCTCTTGTAACTTTTTCCTCATGTTAACGAATGCATTTCATTCTGGCTGATTTTATTTCTTTCTAAATAAAATGTTTGTTTACATTAATACTGACTAAATTATAGCTTGCTTTCTTTTGCCCGAGTCTGTCACCATACAATGATAAGAGGCTTGCCAATTCCAATGATGTGTAAAGCATTGTCTTATTATTTTATATCTTTGGAAGGAATTCTAGGATTTGAGTGGATGCAGTAGCAACAAAAAATAATAATAGGAACTGAGAGAGATGATTTTACGTCACAAATAGCCTTTTAAAAAAAATCACGAGATGAAACTTAAGTTTATAATACCCAGCAAAAAAGAATACAAGGACATTAGTAATCATTTCACTTGTATTTTTGAGAAAACATAAAGCCATTTAGTATCTGATATTCTAAGTTATTGAATGACTGTTCTGTAAAAAGCTCATGTAAGAACACAGTCTGAATCACCTGGGAGCTTGTGAGAAATGGAGATTCTCAGGACCCACCCCAGACTTACTGAATCAGAATCTATATTGAATCTGCTGAATCAGAATCTACACTGACAACATTCCCAGGGATTTGCATACACAATAGAGAAGCCCTGTCGTAGCCTGTGACTGTTGTCCATAACGTAGCATGCCTTAGTTTTCCTGGGGGAGGAAACCCAGGCCTTGACTTTAGGCAGACTTGTGTTGCTGGCTACTCTGTACTACATGAACTTGAGCAAGAGACTCTACCTCTAAGAGCTCCAATTTTCTCATCTGTAAAATGGACTATTATAATAATTGTGTCCCCGGCTTGTTTGGGGAGTACTTAATAAATGCTCCTTTCATTCTTTAAAAAAAGAAAAAAACAAAAAAGGATAGCCTGAATAGGAACCATGCTCTCATTCCTCTTTCTGTAGTCAGAAAGTATTTGTGTAAGATTTACCTACTAGTGGTTGAAGAGCAAAATGAATATTTGGCTAATAGCTAACACATTCCTTAAATTTGTAATAGTGAAGATAAATATTGAACTAGGAAAATAAATTTGTAACTGAAATGTAAAGTCAGTTTAATACTGGATAGTCAATGACAAGCATATTCACAGCATAATTCATAATGAAATAGTTATGACATCATTAATGTCTTGCTATATTACGTTTATGCTCTATAATACTTTCCATAGCACCATGAATAGATGGTTGTTGAGTAAACGATATTTCAATGGTCAAAATGATCATCTGCCAGATTGGCTTTTTGCTTATTTCTTATTTGACAAAATGCACCTTACCTTAAATGTTTCCCATTCCAGTGACACTCATGCCCCGATACTTACATGGCTGACTCCTTTGCATCATCCAGGTTTCAGCTCAAAATGTGCCTTCTTTAAGCAGTCTCCCAGTTACTATTTTCTTTTTGTCTTAGCACCTGTATTAGTTGGCGAGAGCTGTGTCTCAGTTCACTCCTGCTGCTTTAACAAAATACCTTAGAGTGGGTAATTTATAAAAAGTAGAAATTTATTTCTCACAGTTCTAGAGACTAGGAAGTCCAAAATCAAGGCACGACCAGATTTGGAGTCTGGTAGAGGCCTGCTTGCTCTCTGCTCCCTAGATGATGCCTCGTTGCTGTGTATTTGCATAATGGAAGGGTGGAAGGGCTGAAGGGCAAAAGGGACTCCCTCAAGCCCTTTTATAAGGTTAGGTCACTAATCACATTCATGAGGACTCAACCCTCACCTCTTAAAGGCCCTACCTCTTAATACTATTGCATTGAAGACGACACTAACATTCAAACCACAGCCAGCTGCCATAACAAAATACAACATACTAGGTAGCTTTAGCAACAGAAATTAATTTTCTAACAGTTCTGAAAATGGGAAGTCCAAGATCAAGGTGCTGAATGGTTGGTTCCCTCTGAGGCCTGTCTTCTTGGCTTGCAGGTGGTCATCCTCTTGCCGACTCTTCACTCTTCTGAGGTCATTCCTCAGAGCACATACATGTCCCTGCTGTGTCACTCTGGGTGTCCTAATCCCCTCTTCTTACAAAGACACCATTCAGATTGGATTAGGCCCACCCTAATTGCCTCATTTTAAATTAATTATCTCTTTAAAGGCTCTATCTCCAAATACAGTCACATTCTGAGGTACTGGGGGTTAGGACTTCACATGTGAATTTGGGGGACACAATTCAACCTATAACAGCACCTATAAATATATACAATAATCCCTCATTAGAATGTTATTTAATAGTTTCATGACATACCTCAACCATATTGCTTATTTCTATGTCCCCAGCACTCAGATCAGAGCCTGGCACATGGTAGCCACTCAGTTAGCATTTTTTTTTTTTTTTTTTTTTTTTGAGACAGAGTCTCACTCTGTTGCCCAGGCTAGAGTGCCATGGCATCAGCCTCGCTCACATAAACCTCAAACTCCTGGGCTCAAGCGATCCTTCTGCCTCAGCCTCCCGAGTAGCTGAGACTACAGGCATGCGCCACTATGCCCGGCTAATTTTTTCTATATATTTTTAGTTGTCCAGCTAATTTCTTTCTATTTTTAGTAGAGACGGGGTCTCGCTCTTGCTCAGGCTGGTTTCGAACTCCCGAGCTCAAACAATCCTCCTGCCTCAGCCTCCCAGAGTGCTAAGATTACAGGCGTGAGCCAGCACGCCCAGCCTTCAGTTTGTATTTGTTGGATGAACAGATACATGAATAAGAAAAGCCTGTAATTACCAAATCTTTGATTCTTGTAGTTATCATTACAATTTCAATGATTTGAGAGTCAGAAGTCATGAAAAGAAAGCATTTAGTTTTTTTAAATCTTACAGATGCTCAGTAGATTATATTTCTTACACACACATCTCCAAGACTTTTAATTTATAATGAAAAGATATCTTATATTTATTGATTATATATGGGGCTCAGAAAGCAATGAGAATCTATGCCCTACCATCTAGACAGATGGTATAGCAAAGGTTTCAAGCTGTTTCAAGCTGCTCAAAAGGGATGAGAAGCTTTGGGAAAGGCAGGGCAGAAAATGTGAGATATTATTTTTCTCTACTAATTGATTACCACCT
Source organism: Propithecus coquereli (assembly GCF_000956105.1). Classification (NCBI taxonomy): domain Eukaryota; kingdom Metazoa; phylum Chordata; class Mammalia; order Primates; family Indriidae; genus Propithecus; species Propithecus coquereli. Next base: position 4,813,788 of record NW_012150729.1, on the reverse strand, counting down.
CTGTGAGCTAAGAAAAGTAATTCGTGACTGTGAAAGAGACCACTAGTTTCTTTCCAATGTCCATTTGCCTGTTCTTCTATATTAACACGATCCCGTGTTTTAGGTGAGTACATTGGTCACCCATTTAAATGACTACATTTCTCAGCCTCATTTGCAGGTGAATTTATGGCCATTTGATTTAGTTCTGGCCTGTGAGCTATAAGGGAAAGTGTCCAGTGATACATTAGGAGGGTCTCCTTAAAAACAAAAGGAGAAAGGGAGTTGAGCTTTTTTTCCTTTCTTCTTTCATCCTCTTGCCTAGGCATGGTGGATGTGAAAGCTAAGTTCTAATAACTACCTTGGACCACGAGAAAGAGGACCACATTCTTTACGGGTGGTGAAGTCCTAAAGCTGGAAGAAGGAGAGCCTGAATCCTTTATGACTTCATGGAGCTGCTGCAGCCACAGTGGACGTCCTTAATCTTGCATTAATAAATGTGAGAGAGAAATCAACTTGTTTAAGCTACTGTTACTTAGGGGTTTTCTGTTATCTTTTATTGTTTGTTTTTGAAACAGAGTCTCACTCTGTCACCTCAGGTAGAGTGCAGTGGAGTCAGCCTAGCTCACAGCAACCTCAAACTCTTGGGCTCAACAGATCCTCCTGCCTTAGCCTCCCAAGTAGCTGGGACTGCAAGCATGCACCACCACGCCCAACAAATTTTTCTATTCTTAGTAGAGACAGGGTCTCTCTCTTGCTCAGGCTGGTCTCAAACTCCTGATCTCAAGCAATCTTCCCTCCTTTGGCCTCCCAGAGTGCTAGGATTAAAGATGAGAGCCATCACACCCAGTCGGTTTTCTGTTATCTTAACTAATACAATGATTAGTAGCCTTTTAATAATATTCATTAAAAGACTGCATAATCTCATACTGAGCAGCGTCTGTAGTTCTTGGAATTCTTGGCTTGCCTGAAGGTTTTTTTCTTTTAAAGCCATCCTTTGAATGACTGTATCACTGCAGTATACTTTCCTCGCATTCCAACATATACCACACTAGAAAAGTTGCATTTTCTTCATCCTTGCGGGTCTTCTTACACACTCCCACAGCATTACAAATCAACCCTATGGCAGTACTTATCCCAGTGTATTATAACTGGCTGTTTACTTTTCTGCCTGCCTCACTGCACTCCTCCAGGACAGGAACTTTGTGCACTGTTGGATCTCTAGCACTTTGTGCAGGTCCTGGCCAAGTATTTTACCTACCTATTTATTTATCTATTTTCCTTACCTATCTACTCTAGGAGAGGCAGATTCTAGGCAAGTTTTATTCCAATTCCAGTAGACTAACTGAGTTGGACCCTGTTTGCCACACTGCAGTGCTATTTAAATGTTTTACAGAATTTGTAGAGCATTAGCAGTGTTTCTCAAAGTGTGGTCCTACACCAATATCAGCAGCATTATAGCTCTAATGGGAATGCTTATGAGGCTAGATACAATGATGACTATACACGATGTTACACAGTCATGAGGAGCCACTAAGGCATAATATTTAAGAACAAAAGATTTGAAATGAAAAAGTCTGAGATCCAAATTCCAGCTTTATTATTTACCATCTGGGTAAACTAATAATTCTACATCACAGAAATATTAACAAGATTAAATGATTTAATAATTAAGTCATAAATATATATATTATGTTTTTAAAGTACCAAGTTCCCATGGTATATGGCACATAGGCAATGCTCAATAATTATTAGCCACATTGACTATAGTTTGCTACTAGGAGTTGAGGGTAGACTTCAGTGTCTCATTTATTTCATCTTCCTATCTAGTACAGGCTGTAGGTTTTCTTGATTTGCACTTTTATTAACCCTTTACCAACAATGCATTATATAGTATATGGCTTTAAGTGGTAAAATTTGGCAACTGCCTAGACTTCTGATTTATTGATGAAAATCAATGACCCATTGTAGAGTTTCCCTTGTAAAGTCTATTTATATTGACTTTGTGAAATAGTATGTTTGTTTTTATGCCTAACTTCTATTTGTAAAAACAGGTATATTATAGAGAAACTTTATATTTCAGACCTCAAATTTTGAACACATACCTATGTATTAACTTTAAATATATTTTCTAAAAAAGATTTTTTTTTCTGGAAATTATGCATTCATTTTCATAATGCAAATAAAAATTATTCTTAATGAAGTCAAGTCTACCAAACAGTTTCCACTTTCTATTCCTCAAAGATCAAGAAAAATGGTGCTTAGTAAAGTGGCACGATAAATTTCATCTCAAACTTACACTGGAAAAATATCAGTCATTTAATACTTAATCTGTTTAACATAACTCTCTCAGTGAGAACGAAAATGGGGAACTAGAAAAAATTTAATGTGACATATGAATAAATATTTTGTAACTGGTTTGTAATTGCTTTTATGCATTCATCTTATCTTTTGATGATACTGTAATCCTATATTTTGGGAATCCAATCACTATGAAGAAATAGCCAAAATTCATTTATAGGACTTTTCACTAAAATGTGTAAATAAATATGAAGCAGAATAACATTTTCTCAAATTGCCATCATAATTACATGAGAATTACATTTATTTAAAAAAATGTAGATTGAACTTTAATTGGTTTACATTTAAAGATTCTTTGATCTGCGATAACAGTAATATATATTAACATGTTGCATTTTAAAGTGACATTGCTTTTCATTAATCAAGTGTCTGTATGGTTGATTAATTTGTACAAGGTTTAAATTGCTATGAAAATTTATCATTCATAGCCATGATCTCCATTTACATATATGTTAATTATGGTAAATGTAATCTTTTCCTGAATCCTCTGGGCTGCATACTAAAAAGACAAAGTGATCAGAGCGACTACTTTTTCTATTACAAAGTGAACTCTTACTGGTACTCAGTGAAGTCTGCTGTAGTTGTCAAAGCCAGACTAAAAACATTATATTTTCTGCTAAAGGCAAGTCCAAATTCTAAAGATAGTATTTCCTTTTCAAGTGATTTCTTTATTCAGCAGCTATAACATTTATGCAAACAGACTTGCCATGTTTATTTACCATAGTATTTAGTACTGTCTCCCAGTGGTGTCACCATTTATGACACTAAATTCCTTCTAAACCCTATCCCTATGGGGTTTTCCCAGAGTACTGTGTAAAGTTGGAAGCATATGCAGGAAGAACGGGGCTGCCCTTACCCACCCCACTATTGGTTTTTTTCTACTTTTCTAGAGGCTTTTCCTAAATTCAGAGCACGTTAACCAAGGATTATTTTATTATTATTATTATTTTTAAATACTTTCCATTTATTTCCCAATGGTGATCTTTTCTCTTAACAATTATTGATTTGGAAAAATTCTAATATAAGTAAAAATAATATGGTGACTAATGTTTTAGAGTGAAAGTGATAGGCCTTGCTAAGCAAATGTTGGAAAATTTAATTATTCCTATTAAATATCTATAATTTTATGCTTAAATTGTTAATATTTACATAATATATTCACTTTAAGAGAAGCCTCATTTCTTAGTCACAACTTAATAGAATTAAAATATCCATCTTGGAAACCTTTGCAAGCGTAGCACCTCTGACTACCTGACGAGGCTATTTTTAAAGACACTTATTTGGCAATTTTCTTATAGTCAGCCTAATCACAGGAGAAACAAACTAATATGGCACCTGTTCTGATAGATGGATGTTGTACCTTTCATCCCCTGATCCCAGACCCTGCAAGACATTTTTCAAAGAAGCATCACTTCCCTCACCACAGAAATGCATCCACGTCTAAGCTGGAAACAGCAAAAGCATAGGGCAGAAGATGAAGAATATATTATACAACTAAAATTACAGAGAAATTTTAAGTAGGCAGAATATAATTGCCCAATTTGGAAATTAGCCAGGACACAGGGTTTAACATCATCTTTACTCTTTTGAAAAGTGCCATGGGATTTTTAATAACTGCTGGTGGTCAGGACCTTGGTTTTACCCTCATCCATTAGACGACACCTCCAGCAGTGCAGTGCCCCCTCATACCATGCTGGGGCATCAGTTCAGTACTGACTCAGTGAAAATTGTGCCACCTACTGAATCATCCACAGCTCATCTTAGAGTGTCCTGGCTTTGAGATTTTTCTCTGGAGAGCTGTTACGAGAGATGGGACCAGGCTCAATGATGCTTAATTTATGAGATCTCAAGGTTTTAAATGGTTAAGATCTCAGACCTGAGTTTTATTTTCAACCATAACATATTTTTCAGGATTTTTCCATACTTACGGTCCATAATGATAGTCTTGATGGTTAAACTCTACGTTATACACATCTCTCCTTTGAAAAGAGGGAATAAAGGCAATAATATATTGATACATTCAATGAAAAGCAGATTCCTTCATTTGTAAAAATCATTTGCAACATATTTGATCTTTTAAAATGGAAAAAGTACTACCCCCCAAATCCATGTAAACTATATAACTAAAAAAACTCTACAAGGAGCTTATTTTTCTTTCTGGATTTTTAACCTAGGAATAAATACTTTAAAAGGCAAATGCAAACTGCAGAGGGAGTAAACTTCACTGGCCAAATAAATAAAGTACAATTTTTGTCAAATAAAACCTTTATCCCAACTTTCCTACAAAAAAACCTTGCCACCTACAAAAGAATCTCACAGCATGATTGTTCCAAGAATATCTGAAACAGAATCAAGACTTTTGGACAAAATCTGGTGTATTAAAAGGTAAATGATAAAACATTGATGCTTTCTGGCCTCTGTGCTTTATTTTACTAATTTATTAATTTTCTTCATCCACATTAATGTGTGTACATTGTGTACAAATTTTTTGAAAAACTGGGCTGTTGCTATTTTCAGAAATCTTAGTCTTTAAAATGATTTCAGAAATTCTTTTTTGGCTGCTAAAAGTATCAGTATCCTGGAACTGAGAAACTGTTTCTGAAAGTGTTTCTTGAGGTGTTATTTCTGGAAATGACATTGAGTAAATCCTGTTGCTGGTGTGTGAGGAAAAAAGGAAATAGTTGGAAATAGTTATAAAGACTAGATTGAGACACTATAGCTAAGGCTGCAAAATAGTTTCCAACATATCCCTGTGTTTTCACTCACTGTTGCTGGTGCCAAGGTTTCTCACATAAACACACACACACACACACACACATTCTCTTTCTCTCTCTCTCTCTCTCATATACAGTAATGGGCCTCATAAAGACATTTCCTTCCAGCACAGACTAAATACATGATGGTGGTCCCATCACATTATAATACCATATTTTTACTGTATGTTTTCTATGTTTAGATATGTTTATGTACACAAATATTTATCATTGTGTTATAATTTCCTACAATATTCAGTTCAATAACATGCTGTATAGGTTTGTAGCCTAGGAGCAATAGGCTATACCATATAGCCTAGGTGTGTAGTAGGCTACACCATCTAGGTTTGTTTAAGTACACTCTAGGATGTTTGCACAATGAAGAAATTGCCAAACAATGCATTTCACAGAATGTATCCTTGTCATTAAGTGATGCATGACTGTACATATAGTAGTCCCTACTTATCTGGGGGGTATGTTCCAAGACCACCAGTGGAAGCCTGTAACCGAGGATAGTACCGAACCATATACATGCCAATTTTTTCCTACACATACATACCTATGATAAAGTTTAATTTACAAATTAGGCATAGTAAGAGATTAACAGCAATAACTAATCATAAAATAGAACAATTATAACAATATGCCCGCATCACTACTTTTGTGCTTTGGGGCCATTATTAAGTAAAATAAAGATTCCTTGAACACAAGCACCAGGATGCCAGCATAGTCAATCTCATAACCTAGATGGCTACTAAGTGACTAATAGGTAGGATGCATACACAGTGTGGATACATTGGATGTGTCCGGCAGGACAAAGGGGGATGGCAGGAGAGTTCATCAAGCTACTCAGAAAATCCTGCAATTTAAAACTTATGAATTGTTTATTTCTGGAATTCTCCACTTAATATTTTCTGGCCACATTTGACCACAGGTAACTGAAACTGTGGAGAGCAAAACAGCAAATAAGGGGGGATTACTATACTCTTCTATTTTCTATTTCACCTTTCTCTATCGCCTATTTATTCTTTTAGGAATAATCTATCTTGATCGATCCTTGTTAAATAAAAAAAAAAAAATCTTTTTTAACTCAAATAACTTATTTCCCAAATGTCCCCATGTTGTTCTGCCATGACTTGATTATTCTTTCCTAGTAAATTAATAACTCACACACTGTAGGGTTGGAGATCAGGGATGGAGAAACTATTTCAGGAATCTTATGTCTGATTTGGTGACCTGCTACTACTATGATATAGATATAGTTAATATGCCTCTGTAACAGCCTCATTGGCTACCAGATGGGTAAATAAGTCACTTTTTCCCCATTAATTATAAACATAAAAATCACAGGTGACAGATATTCTTCCATTGTTAAAATAGAAAATCTGAGACGCAGAAATTGTCTGAGTAGACCGAACAGCTCCTAAGTAATCCATGAAAAAGTCTGGGTAAGTTGTGGGCTGCTATGGTTATGATGTAATAATTAATGTTGGGATGACCATAACTTTCTAGATTTGAGTTAGAAATAGATATTGTCCTTTAATTTCCAATCAAATGAAACAATGCATTAGATTGTGATTTTTTTTCTGTTTAAGTACAGTACTATTTTATTCTGTACTTTTACACATTTTTTCATACATAATAGAGCTGTTTTGAACTGTAGTACATTTTTGTTTCCAATGTTATTTTTCTTTCCTCTGAATATCATTCTCGAAACCACTGTTTCCTTCCCTAATGTTTTTCTCCTTACTCTAATTTCTAAAGATAATTGTGGCTAAATGTGATTACCACCCTCTGGGGGCGGGGGGGGAAGAGACAGGGAGAGAGAGAAAGAAGGATGAAAGAAAAGAGAAAAATTTAACCACCTTTGGAAGTAATCAGCTGAGTTGTAATCTGCCAATATTTCACCTAACAAACACTAGGCTCTATTTCTATCAATGATTACTGGATATGTGTACAAGGAAGAACACATTTGTCCTCTTAATCTTTTATATGTAGGACTCTTTCCTAGGTATAAGGAATAAAAAAAATACAAATAGAAGACAATCTTGGATGCTGAATTTCCTACATTTCCCCAATTATTATTAACTGAAATTTTCATGTTTCTCTAATGTATTTTCCCCATTAAAGAATTAATTTCTTGTCAGTGTACTTCCAATGATTGTAACATGATATGGTTGATTTTGATAGTCAATACTTCAATCTCTTCTTAGATCATGAAAATGAGACTTCATTACAGACAAAAGACATATGATTCCCTACACCCAATATGTGAGCCAAATATCTTCCTCAGTAAAATTCTTCTAGTCCTGGAACCAGGTCATCTAAATTTTATGGGATGTCTTAATTATAAGATTTGATATATTAAATATATTTTTCAGGTTAAATGTTAAATATACACATCGTTTGTCATTCAAGCTATATTAAAGGTATCACGAATGATTTGTTTTTGAAATGAAACAAAACATTCAATAGAAAAACCAAAATATTATAAACATAAACAATTATAAAAATATTATCAAATTAATAAATCCCTATATGTAGTGGGTTGAATAGTGACCCTCCCACCCAAAGATATGTCCACATTAAATTCCTAGAAACTATGAATGTTACCTTGGGTGGAAAAAGGGTCTGTGCAAATGTAATTAAGTGAAAGGTCTTGAGATGAGGAAACCATCCTGGATTACCTGGGTGGACCCTTAATCAAATGACAAGTGTTCTTATAAGAGATACTTAGAGGAGTGACACAAAACAGAACAGGGGAGGGTATTGTGAAGACAGAGGCAGAGACTGGAGTGATGTGGCCACAAGCCAAGGAACACCAACGATTGCAGGCAGCCACAAAAAACCAGGTAGGGGGATTCTTTCCCAGAGCCCCTGGAGGAGGATGGCTGACATCTTGATTTTAGGCTTCTGGCCTTCAGAACAAATTTTGGTTGTTTTAGGCCACGCAATTTGTGGTAATTTGTCATGGCAGCCTCAGGAAATGAACAAATGATATAATCTGTATTGCGATATATTTAATACATTTGTTGTGGTAATGGTAATGATGGCATAGGAAAAAAAAAACAACAAAAAATCACCTAATAAAACTATTACACAGAAGAGTAACAGCATGAAAAGTTTATTTCATGCATTTTATACAATGTTATTAGAATACAGGGTATTAAGTGATATAAATTTTCTACTAGAACTAATATCCAGCTATAAAAGCTAGTAACATATCTTTACTTTTCTTAAAGTGAACCATACAATAAAACTTTATAAACTTGGACCATAAGCATCCCAAAGGCCCTGAGGTGAAAAAGAGACGACATGTTCCAACAACTGAAAGCAAATAACAAAATCCAAAAACTCCTTGTGTTTGGAGTGTAGTGTAGCGTGAGGGGAATACAGTATTTAGAAAAGAGGCAGAGGAGATGGGATGGAATCAAACCATGCAGTTCGAGGCTGTGTAATAGCCCAAAAGAGGTAACAGTGTCCTGTATTAAGTGAAGGAGACCATGAACTCTTGGGACACAGTCCCTATCTTGTTGACTTTTATACCTTTAAATCCAAACAACGTTCTTGGGACATATTAATAGTTGATACTATTACATAGTCTGAATGGGCAAATTAATTTAAAAATAAGATTTCAGGATGTTTAAAATTACTTGGCAACAGTCTATTTTTTGAGCATCCTCAAATACCTACTTGGTTTTGATTCTTTCTACCACATGGCAAGTTACTTAACATCTTTTTACTGTTATATCTGGCAAGTAGCAGTAAACACTGAAGAAATAATGCCAAATGGACAAATGAAACACCCAATTATTTTTCAGTGGAAGTTTGGGTGGTCCTTTGGTACTAACTAGAGGGGGACCTGGGATCAGGTAAGGGTTGAAAAGTCTGAGCTAACTGGGGCTATATCATATGCAACCGGCATAGTTAGTATTGGCCTTAGTGACATGGTCTGTGTGTCAACAATCTTCTTCACAAAATAATTCTGGGCTGCAAGATTTTTTTTCCCCTAGCCTGTTCTTCATATCAGGTCTCATATTATTGTTCCACCAAACTTAGGATATCTGCTGCTGCCATTGATTCTTAATTATAACATTAAAATTTCTTACAATTGACAAACTAATTATTAATATAATTAAAAATACTCCCTCAAGGCATTTTACTAGGCAATACTTCGTTAGTCTAATTCTAGCAATCATTTGCACACCAATGAAATAAACTTACATTTTAATGTAGTATTTATTTACATTTTTTCACTAATTAAAGCTGGTTTTCAATTTGTTAAATTCAATATTTTATAATAATGCTGTTACATACAGAAAACCAGAATTTTATAGCACAACCAGAATTTTCCTTTTGCTCGTGAAAGAAAACCAGTTTCTTAAAATTACAAAGAATTCACAGAATTCACAGAAGGCATTGTTATATTTGAAATTCAGAAATATTTAGACAAGAAAATAATTTTTCATATTTGTATAAGTTGTTGAGGCTCATTTCAGTTGCAAACTGACCCAGCCTTTTATAGTCCCATTATTAGTGTCAAAATTTTTTTAGAAAAATGAGTAGATGAACTTTGGGTGATAAAAAAAATGTAAAAGGGTGGATGAGAAGGTAACACTTAATGGAATAATAAATCTTAAGCAAGTGAAATGGCTTTTCTGAGAACCCAAACCAAAATTTGCACTCGAGTGTTCTAACTCCTTCTTCCGTGCTCCTTCCCTCATAAGAGGGTCTCTTAAGGGTTATGCAAGATCAAGGTGTGAGTGATGCCTGCAAAAATTGGATCTGAAAACCATGGCCCAAAGAATCTTGATACAACCTAGTGCAAAAACTGAATACAATAGACCTTCCGTAACTGTGTATCCTCAGAGTCAACCACTCGGGGGTTGAAAACGCAGCACGGTATTTGGAAGATGCAGAATCCCCACTCTCCACATGGAGGACTGATTTTTTGTATCTGCAGGTTCCACAGGGCAGACGAAGGAAGGTGAGCATATGTGGATTTTGTTAGCTGAAGCGGTCCTACAACCAATTTCCCTCAGACACCAAGGGATGACTATATAGTATATTCTCTGCAGGCCATATTCT
>NW_012150729.1:4776118-4803560 GCF_000956105.1 Propithecus coquereli | reverse complement strand
AAAATATACATATATGACATGAAGATATATATGAACATATATGAATAGACAAATGTATGCATAAAGAAATACTTTAAATACCACACAATTTCAGTTTCTCAACATTACCACATAAAATAATCCTTGCCCAACATCCAGAAAATCCTATCCTTTTGGAAACAAAACTATTTCTTAGAATTAAAATTGTTCACATAAGAATATCAAGTATTTACATCTGTACATCTTGAGAGTGATATTCAAGCTTAGGCTCAAGCTTTAAGGTTATAACAACAGTGTAAGCTCTAGGGATGGAACAAAAGAAGGGAAAAAAACCTCAGAAGTTCCCAGAGGTAGTTAGGGAAAAAAAGGAAAGATAGAATGGAAGAAATGAGAGACTCAAAGAAAAAAGAATGAAGATTCAAGGATGGGTAAATTTCCTCTTTACTTAGCTTTTCAAAAGGTTTGTGATAACCAGCTTTTGTGTAAATGGATTTGATGGCTCTGGGTTGAAGGTGACTGACAGCTGAATCTAGGCCCCCTCGGGAGTGTCACCCTGGGGATTGCCATTGTTGCAGACGGTTTCTTCAGACTGGACCAGAAGAATCATTATCTCAAGGGAACTCTAACAACAGCTACCCCCAAGCGGCCTAGGAGCTAAGAGTAAGCAACTTACTCTCTCTCTTGAGCAGTAATTACAGCGGTAAGGCGAACAAGGGGTGTTACTGAGTCGAGCTTAAGTCTCTCTCCAACTCCCAATTAACAACAACAAAAAAAGTATACAAGTATCCAAAGATTTTCCCAAGCAAAAATGTCAGAGAGATTCCCTCATCCTTTGTTAGCTGGAAAAATAAACAGACCGCTGGGTCCTCCTCAGGAAGTGCTTAACTGAAGAGGGTATTGTAGGTAAATGCTTCAGAGGCTTTCTTTTTTAGTAAAGCTAATGTGTTTACTTTGGGACTACTTCAGCCGAGTCCAGTTTCTAGCGGAAGTCAGCTAAAATCTGGCTGAAGTGCTTTAATTTCATATAAAACAAATCCTTTCCACACCGTACTGTCACACTAGCAAGTTAACAGAGACATTTGACCCATCTAGTCACAATAGTGTTCTGCCGCCAAATGCCGCTCCTTCCACGCTCCTCTATGGCAAGACACACACCACAGTAAGGGGCCTGGAAAGTAGGCCAGTAGTTTTTCTTCCCCTAAACGTCTAAAAAATGTTCCTTTCGTACCCTCAGGGTAGTAAAGGGGTTGCCATAACCAGACTAGTTATTTGAAAAATAAAAAAGCTGATAAACCTAACAAAAGGTTATTTATACCCACAATTCCTGTACCTCACGGGCTCCTGTCTCCACCTGGGTTTAGTGTCCATCTTTTCCGGTAAGGGGCGGGACTTCCTGTCCAAAGAGGAACCAATCAGAGAATGGAATGAAAACTGCCGGTCATTTTCTAGGGTAAGGAGCTCTGTTGGCTGTGTTTCTGTTTGGTTGAATGCTTTTCTAAACTGAAGAGACAGATAAAACAATTATTTCTGAAAATATATCTTCATTTACATTAATGAAAATGAGCAAGTTTTAATTTTCCATGACTTGCAAAATAATTTGGAGAATCACTTTTATGGTGTTTTATACAACAAGATAGAACTTTCCTTGCTAGACTCACTTAGCTCTCTTTTCCTACTCTGGGTGTATGTATTTGTGTTTATTTTTCTTTCTCTTGCTCTTATATTCTCATTTCTACATCAAAATACCTTAGAAAGTAAGCTGCATGAGACTCGAGGAGTAGCATAATGTCTGACATAGTGAGAGATCAGTATATACTTGCTAAATTTTGATTCTGGCTTCGAGATGCATTGCTTTTAATTTCTTTCTTCTCTCTCTCTTTTCTGTAACTTAATTTTATGTTTTTGATTAGGTTTTGTTTCCTTTTTTAAAATTGTTGTTATTAATAGGTTGTCTTGGGATCAACTGGCCTTTGTGGGTTATTCTTATATGTGGTTGTTTACAGAAATGTTTGCTTTATTTTTTAGTTTTGTAGTTGAAGAAATTGACACCAGGTACTGAAAGGAGGATTCTTGAACTTGGGGCTAGGATTTTGATTGGGTCATGTTTAAGCCTGGCAAATTATTAAACATCTCTGAACTTCAGTGGGCTTACTTATAATTATTTTTACAGGATAATTTGTGATGACTTAAGGAGACACCATGTATAAAAGTCCCTAGCTAGAGGTAGGTATTTTGTAAGCAATGCCTTGGGCAAGAGAAAACATTTCTGGTAGTAAAATAATTTCAAAGTAACAAAGAAGCTTAAGAACCTAACTGGTAAATAAAAATTCTCTGCTCTACTTTCAATAGAACTACTGATTTGGATATAACTCTAGGAACATTACTTAACTACTATGTCTATTATCATCATTTGTAAAATGGGATAATAAATTTTATCTGCCTTGCAAAGGCCCTGTGTACATTAGATAAATAGTGTAAAACACCATGGTGATAAAAAGTATCCTATAAATGTCAACTTTTATTATTCTGTTTTGTATGATAAAATGCTGTTTTAGACAATAGAATGAGTTGGTATGCAAAACATTATTGTGTTAATTAAACATAGGATTGTGTTAAATCATTAGGTTAATTTTCCCTGACCATTCTGCAGTCCTTATATTAGAATTACTATTAACTAACACAGCTTGACAAATGTTTCCATTACGGGATGTGTACATGGTGCTATTTTCAAGGAAGAGAAATTGTTAGAAATACATTTGTTAACAGGCATGGTATTCAGGAGCTTTTAATGTAGCTGTTAGATCAGAACTGCTTGTGGATGTTTCACTGAAGTCTGAATATAATGACCACAATCAGGTCTTAGTTGAGCACAAAATATCTGGGCCAGGCAACCCCAAGAAGGTTACAAATTCCAACTCAGTAGGAGACTGACCTATTCCTCAGAAAGATCATATTGCTGTACTGCTGTCCTATTCCCCCACCAAACACACATAAGTGAGCTGCAGATAAAAGTTGAGTTTTCAATGTTGGGGGTTGAGGAAGGAAGAAGAATTTATGGAAAAGGGAAAGATGGTTTATTAACAACTGCTTATTAAGGAAATACAGCGTAGTAGTTAAATCAAACATATTATAGTTTGGCCTTGGAAATTGTTATCATTGGCTAGCTGTTTTCTTGCCTTTGTGACCCTAGAAAGCTATTCACCTCATTGCCTTTATTTACTTACCTGTAAAAAGTGTGCATAGGTATTCTCTTAAGTAAAAATGAATTGTTATTTTTAAAACCCCAGATAATAATTCCCCTGTGGATAATATATGAGGAATTTAAATTCTTAATACTTCTCTCTTTCTACTTACAATATGCCTCCTAAAGGAAGAGTAGATTGGGTTTGGGCAAATAGGGGAGGAGAAATGACTGTCATCTGGGGGAATACCTTGACTGCATGATTACTCCCCTCCTATTCTCACTCTCCTATTAATTAAGTAGCTAATTAATTAATTAATTTGTTTCCTTATTTCTGTTGAGGGAGGGTAATGTTAAGACTCCCTGGTGAATCCTGTCTTCACTGAGGTGCTTGTCAATTTAAGGTTTCAGAAGAGAATTCTTGAGGAAAAGTCAGAATGAATAAATACAGCCTTCTCTCTTCTCTTCATTTTTAGGGACGAAGAGAGGTAAATATATAATCATTACACAAATTAGGCTTCAGTTTATGAGCAGTTTAAAATGACAATTAGAGCCAGAATGGTGTAGAGAAAAGGCCTCTGGACTTGGATTCAGAAGAACTTGGCCACATCACTCATTAACGTGTAGCCCCTTGGACAATTCATTTTACATCTCTGAGCGTCTCAATTTGTCTTTGTAGTGCGATATGTCCTTTATTTTATACCTCACAGGATTGTTATTGAAATCAAATAAAATCATATGTATAGAAGAATATACACACAGATATTAAATATATATGGAAAATCACAATACAGTGGTTTTCATAATATATCAATACAAGGTCAAGGACACTGAGGAGGAATGTCAGGAGGCCAGCCAGATCTGTGCTTCCCCCTCTCCAAGACAGCAGCTCTACTTTTTTGTTTTTGGAGTTTGATTCATTTATTTTTAAATATTTTTAAAAAGGAAAATTGTAAGCTTAAGTCATTCACTCAGTAGTTACAGGAAACCCCCGTACCACTTGCCCCCATCCCCCAGCACCTAGGTACTGAATTTTGTCTTCTGATAAGACCAAAGAAATAGAGGGTGGCTAGAATAAACAACTTAAGGCTGGGACCTGGGCTGGACAATATATCTGTTTGAGGTGTGGGAACTGGGTTGTTCCTTTTGGGTCTGTATGCCTTTGTCTTGTCATTTGTTTTTTGAGCAGATGATACTTTTTCCCCTCCTTTTAAAACCATGAGTCTAATCTCTTGACCCATTTCAGGAGGGAGCCCCTCCTTAATCTTGATATACTAGTTAAAAGGCATATCAAGAAAGCACGTAGCCCTAATTATAAGAGATGCATAGGGTTGCTGAATTTTTCTCTGACTTTCAGCTTGTGGGTTAAATCACCAAATTTCAGGCTTGTTGCTGCAAGGATGGCTGAAATTAATAATTTTTTAAAAGTAGATTCATTCCTGCTGTCCTTGGGTAAGGGGGAAGAATAAAGGGGTTCCCAGAAGCCACCTGTGATCCAAGGGTTTGCATTTTTTTTAACTTGGGAAAAGTTGTATAGTTCTCAGATTTTCAAGATATAGAAGACAGCGTGAAGAAGGGAAAGATGTTATAGATCCCTGTTCCAAGGCCTTCCCAATGTCTGTGGAGCTGTCCTCAGCCCTGTACCTCAGTATTTGTTGATGCCAAAGACACAAACCCCATGGACTTGGGGCAACTAAGGCAGCAGTACACTGAGCAATGAGGCCGTGTTGATGGGGAAGTGAGCAGCATCATACCTGGTGTAGAAGCTGGCCCAGAGGAGAGATGCTGAGGGGCTTGTGGGAAAAGGGAAACTGGAGCTTATAGTCCATCTGTTCCCTGTGTGGCAGTAGCTGAGCCTTTCCTTGGTCAGGGGTCTCAAAAGGTGCCCCTTTCATCATATGCAGGAAGATATGTATTGCCGAGTTATGGATGACTTTGGTCAGGGTCCAGAAAACAGGCATGTTGAAGAAGGGGATGCTGGGTAGGACCACAAGCAGCAGTCCTACCAAGTGACGTAGGCCAGCCTGATGCCCCAGCTTCTCTCCATTGCTTCGCTATATGCCATCCCCACTTTCGTCCTACCGGCTTCAGAAGCCCGTTGGCTGGGGCGCTGCGCTCACTTCCACATCTGTGGTCTCCAGCCGTAGCTCTACTTTTCTCTATTTCATATGCTGTTGACACATAAGATTTGATTTCATTGATTTTAAAGGTTCTGCTAAGGGCACAGTTTGAAACATACATGCAAGAGATATGTACTCTTTAATCATGGTATTATCAACTGCATTGTGTTTAACACTGTGCAGAAAGCTTTGAAAACATCAAAGACATAGCTAAGGATTTTATTGTGAGGTGGACAGGTGACCATATTTTAATACCTTTCAAAATTTTTGGATTCACTGTACTAGTTTAAACTTTTTAAGTTTACTCTATTAAAAATTATTGATGGTTCCAAAGAGCTTATCTAGAAAATTACAGAAAACACAAGAATGCACAAGCACAGATTCCATTAGTCATTAGTCGCCAGAATGATGATGTCACTGCATGTCATGTAGCCTCTGGAAAGTCCACTGAACAATTATGAGAGAATGAAAGTGAAAAAACAAACACTGTCTTAGTATTATTATGAAAATAAGTTTGACCTCAAGAACCTTAGAACCCCCCTGGGAAACTGAGACCAGACTTCGAGAACCACTGACCTATTATTTTGATGGAAACACTAAGGTACTGAATTATACATTAAGTCAGGTATGTATTTTTTTCCCCTCTCTGCTTCAGGCTCAAAGGAAATTGGAATGATGAATGAGATTTACTTCAAGGAGATTTCATAAAATGTTTTCAGTAATATCTTCATTCTTTAAATCTATGTCTTAAGAACCTTAAACATGTTATGTTGGGTTTCTTTCATTGAAGCATAACAGCTACCCTATCCTCCCTTGAAGCAAAAAGCAATCACAAATTTCAGTCAAAATGGAATTTAAACTTCTTGTTTATCCATTTACAAAGTGTTTGGATTGGTTTACTTTTTTGTTTTTAATTTAGGTCTATGTATTCTGGAAAATGAGTCTTCTCTTAGTTAATAAAGTGACTTTTAAGAACAATGAGGCATTGGGCATCACCTCACCAGAGGATGTATACACCTTCCTTTAACAAAGTGGCTCCATTCTAAGTAATCCTATGACAAAGCATTGTAGTACAGTACTTGAGTTCTTTAAACAACTCATTATAATGCTTACTTAACATTTCAATGTTACATTTTAATTGGTCACAATTGGTTCTTTTTGTCTTTAAAATTTATTTAAAAAGTTATCTGCCCATTTATAAGCAAAGAGGAAAGCTTGTCAGCTCCCAAATGTAGTTTCTCTTTAAGGACATCTGTAGCCTGAGTAGTTTTAGACCCTCCCAACAGGTCTCCTCTCAACTGCTCCCTGTTTTTACATCTCTCAAGAGGGGTTAATTCTTTACAGCTGTATCCTGCCTTCCAAGAATCTCACATGTGCAAATTATTAATCTTTTTCTATTGCTACAGTAACTCCCTAGGCCATAAACACCCCCTACCTAAAACTGGCCCTTTTCCAAGAAAAACTTTGGTATTCTTTCCCTGAAAGAATAATTTGACCTCCTTCAGTTTACATTGTTATTTAGAACAATTGTCAAGATATTGAAATAGAAACTTACTTCCAAATAATTATTTAGAAATAGAAATTTAATCTGTAAGTTTAAATCTCTATTCACTGTTGTATATTTTGAGTCTGAATTTTACATTCCATTTATTTAAAAAATCAGGCTGCTTATAATTTTCGAGAATATGTTTTTCAATATTTTTTTATTGATAGATATTGGTAGATATTGTGCTAAATATATCACATAGGTGTATGCATGTGTTTTTTTTTAATAGAAGAAAACGGCATGTAGTCTTCCCTTCAGTGTAAGGAAATTTTATTTTCCCAAATGTGACTTGCATGCATTTCTATATCATGCATGGTTTGGTATATAAACACATTTGTAAGAAAGAAAACAATTAAACTTAGGATATTATGATGAGATCATTTATATTCCTCTACATATATGTTGACCAATCATAGCCTAGCTTCTCAATTTAATATGAAATATACTTAATTCTAGATTTCATATTCTTAAGGACTCATAAGATGACCACTGCTTAGCCATTTCTCTCTGCTCCTATAATCTACATTTTGATTTCCTCTCCATTCTTTAGCTACTGGTTAGATACTCTTATGACACCTCCAGCCTTCAAAATAAATCATTTATTTTAGAAGTTAGATATGTCATAATAAAGCACTATTCAGGAATTGCATTTCTCAGTGATTACATGCCTCTAGTGGTGTTCCCAGGCACAAGGCAGAAGGGCCAGTGATTTTTACCACCTGACAAGTGCAATAATCCCCCAGAACTGCAAGGCCTGAAGCATCTTATTGCTGTTATGAAACAGAATTTATAAATAAAAATAAGGAAAACAGCCAGAGCTATGCACTTCCTGGGCTTTACTGACATTGATATGACAGCCAATCAGAAATTTCCATTTATGCCAAGATTGCCAAACCAATAATTTTAGCAATAAAGCCCATCCTAAGAAATATTAAAATGTTTTGCCTCTAATATTTATTTAAACACAAAAGAAGTTTAAAGGTAAGTTCATTATAATTTAGACATACAATCATTTTAATATATACAGAAAACCTCCCTGTAGACCAATTAAAAGGAGCTTCCAAACAATACTAACTCTTAAATCACATGATATTATAACTCAAGCAAGTTACATTTCAACATTTTTAGATAAGCTGTGTAATAGAAAGAAAAAAAAGGATTAGGATAATAATGACATTTGAATTGCATTTTGTATTATTTCAAATGCATTTTAACAGGCTTTGTGACTGAAAGAGGGAATAAGAATGCAGAAGGGACAAACTTGTGTAGATTATTTTTTCATTACATGCATTATTCCAGTTTAAAAATGTCAGTTGCTTGTCATGTTAACTAAGAATGCATTCACTATTGTACATATCTAAAGCTGGAGTTAAACTGAGAATTTTGCGAAGGACAGATACAAAGAAGTGATTTTTTCTTCTCTCTGTATATAAAAATAGAACTTTCAGAAATGTCATGGCTGACACATTTAGCTGCTGGACATTGAAAATCCTCTTTCTGACTCACAACCTGTGACTGGAACTCTGTCAGAGTAATCAAGAGATGTTATACTGTAGAGCACAACCAGTAGGGAAGGCTTTGCTATTTGGCCTTGTTTTTAAAGCAAAAGAGATTTAAATTTGGATCATAACATAAATAAATATTTCTCATACTCCTCATCTTTAAAATACAGAAGAGAATTAATTGTGTAAGGTATTCGCGCAGCTTATTATCTAATTTAACCAGCATTTTATGAGTATGTGTGCTACTGAAACAATATAATATGCTAAGGGACTTACATGACTGAATAAATGCCTACTGGATGCTGGATTACTTTTCTGAGATTCTGTTGCAATTAATGATGACCATGACAAAAAAGGTCAATAGAATACAGTGAAGCTTTAAATGACACAACCCAACTTCAGAATTTAAATTTTAATTCTTAGGTAATATTTGGCTCCTTTTGATCTTGTATGTAAGTGATTAGAGTACCTCTTTTTCAAAAAAGATCAAGAGAATTGTGGTGCACATATTATGCCCCAGGACTCTTAAAAATTCAAAAAAGCTGGGTATTCAGAGTTTTAGTTTGTGTACAAATGTTTCCACCAGTGCATACTTTAAGATTTTTTTTAAGATTTTGTCATAATTGTCAATTTAGTGGAAATGGGATTTGATTGAATGGACATTAATATGAACATTCATGAAATGGATAAAATCAAACTGAGGTAAGTTCGTGGTAAGTGCTCAATTCTTCCCAGTTCTTAAAATTACCTTAAGGTGTATCTTGTTGACTTTCTCTCACCTTTTGGAGATAGCAATATCTAAACTTTTTGAAGTGACTGAATGACCTTAAGATATTTAGCTGATTATGAGGATGTAGCTGATTATAAAAGTACTACTATCATTTACAGTAAGATATTTCAATTGGTAATTGATTTAGGCTCCAAGTTTTATATATTTACACTTGTCAGAGAGGGTATCTTTAATGAAACTGCAGAACCTTTTCATATTCATGCAGATGAAAAGAAGGTATGTTCATTCTCCCCCATGTCCAGGTTTCTCAGTTCTGGTTGACTATAGGGCAAGCTAGGAAGTAAAAGTTTTTCTGGTCATACGATGACTTTAGAGTTGGGTGCAAATTATGCCTCTGACAGTTACTAGCAGTGTGTCTGTGGACGAGTTATTGAATCTTTCTGAGCCTAAATTTTCTCATCCTTATAATGGGCATGATACTTAGCAACTCATAAGTTATGAGGTCTAATGAATCAGGTAATGACATGTAGAGACTAGCACAATGTCTGGCATCAAATAGTTACTTAGTAAAATGGATTACTCTTTCCTTCCTCAAGTCCATTTAAAAATTTGTTTTGCCCTTCCTTGTCCAAATTCTGAGTGCCTTATTTTTCCTATGCCCACATTTCCCAGAGATCTTATGGTTTGCCCGTTAGTCCAAGTTCATTCAAATAAGCCATATCTCATACTCCAGTTTTCCTCGAATGTATTTGTCTACCAGAGCATAACTATTCTCCTACCATCCTCTCTGGTTTTAATCTTTTTTTAAATAGAAGCATACCGTTCTAGGGGCTAACAGGTTAATGCATTATTATAAACTTGAAGAGTTACAGGCTCTTAGAACTTGAAGGGACTTGCTGGGTGAGAGTGTGCATACTCAAGAGTGAAGAATAGAACCAAAATGAACTAGAGGGAGCATGCATCTGTAGAGGGCACTTGTTGTGAAGCTCAAGCTCAGTATTGCCAGGTGGAAATTAGGGCCCTGTGTCAGGCCAGATATTTGGGTATTTCAAGAAAAAGAAAAAGAAATCCAGATTTTTACGTAAAATATTTCAGATAAAAAATTTGTTTTGTTTGAAAACCTGGTCTAAACAAAATATATCTGCTGGCCATATCTAGACAACAGGTTACCATTTTAGAACCTCCCATAGATCATTTGATGCTAATAAGCTCATGATACGATGAAGACATTGAAGCCCAGAGAGCCAAATAATTTTCCCAAGGTTAGTTATTGGCAAAACAAGGAGTACACCCGAGGTCTCCAGACCCATGGTTTAAGAATGCCACCTTTGGCCACTTCTGCCTCTTCATTCTTCTTAACAAAATATGATGTTTTGGAAGTGCTTTATTTTCTTCAGGTCAAAGGTATAATATTAGGTCATTAAATATGAAATGTCCAATTTCAAATCAAAATTGTAATTTATTATATCTCAAACAAGCAGTAGTGCAATCAAAGTATCTGCCTAAACTATCTACCCAATATTGCCCTCTTAACGTAGCTTGTTTATACCAGCAACGAAGAAGCCTGGAGAGCAAGTGGTGATGAAATCACAAAAGGTGTTTTCCACAGCTTGTTAAGAATTGAATATTTTTCCTTGCAAGAAGTGGTCCAAAGCCTGGAAGAAGTGGTAGTCAGTTGGTGCAAGGTCTGATGAATATGGTGGATGACAGAAAGTTTCCAAGTCCAGCCTCTGTAGTTTGAGCAGCGTTGTTTGTGCGACATGTGGCCCAGCCTTGTCTTGTAAGAGGATTGGCCTGTCACTATTGACCAATCTCGGCTGCTTAATATCAGGCATCCTCATCATTTCATCCAGTTGGTTGTAGTAGACATCTGCTGTAATCAATTGACCAGGTTTCATGAAGCTACAGTGGATAATACCAGCGCTGGACCAACAAACAGACACCATTAGCTTTTTATGATGAATGTTCAGTTTTGGGCTGTGTTCTGACACTTCATCTTTATTCAACCATTGTGCTGAATGCTTGCAATTGTCAAAAAGAATCCATTTTTCATCACATGTTACAATACGGTGTAGAAATGGTTCGCCTTTATGTCATGATAGCAAAGAAAGGCAAGCTTTGAGACAATTTCTCTTCTGATGCTCATTTAATTCATGGGAACCCATCTATCCAGTTTCTTTACCTTGCCAATTTGTTTCAAATGGTCCAATATCGTTGGAATAGTAACATTAAACCTTGCTGCTAATTCACACGCAAGTTGAGATGGATTCACTTCCAGTAACAACTTTCAGTTCATCATTATCCATCTTGGTCTCAGGTCGCCCACATGGCTCATTTTCAAGATTAAAATCACCAGAATGGAACTTCTCAAACTGTCGCCATACTGTGCATTCATTAGTCACATCCTTTCCAAATATTTCAAGCTGTCTGTGCTACATTGGTTCCAGGATAGAATTCATATTCAAAAATAACACGAATTTTTGATTTATCCATGGTTTCACAAAAATTGCTCTAAAAAAATTTGAAAGATAATCACAAACCAAACCACACTTGAAAGACTGAGGATGTACCTTCACAATAAAAATAATACAAGAAGTGTCAAAGTAAAATGTCAGAGATACCAAATGTCAAACTTAGTAATTAAGGAAATTGGACATTTCATATTTAATAACCTAAATGTAAATTGTTACACTAAAGAATCATCTAGTTTCTCTAAGTTTCTAAATATTGCAAGTGAATCTTGTGTGTAGAGGATTCGATCAAAAAACTATTACTTTAATATTTTTTAAAAGTTTGTATGGATTCTCCAAATATATGAATTCACTTTCCTATCAACCTTTACCACATTCTTGAGTTATTTATACTTCAGAATTATTTACCTTAAGTATATTATAATGTTTCTAATGATATTTTAGTAAAATGCAGTAGAACAATTTAATAATACTTTAAAAGACTCAAATACACAATTTAAATCTTTCTTTGACATTGACTTGAAATGCTTCACATTAGCTTATGTCTATATGTAATTCACTTAGTCAAGTTTAGACTTTTAGAAATTCAAGGATTAATAAGTATGGACATATTCTTTTGGAGAACATCAGCATGTTATTTCTGTGTTATAAAAATGAAAAAGGACTCCTTTGTTGATTTGTGGATTGAGGTTTCTATATTCAAGGCATCCCCAAACTCTAAAATCTAAAAGCTGATTAGCAGTTTGTGAACAAAGTTGAGGTATTTTTGGCATTTTTACCTTAAGGTAAATTATAACCCAAGTTTAAAATTCTAATGGGCAATCTTCTCTATATTATTATACATAGCTAAGCACCAGTCGTTAAATCCAAATCCTCTTGAGGCTTCTCATTTGAATATTTGAATTTTAATGTGGCACACCTACATTTTCAACACTAAATCCAAACCCACCCTGTGATGTACTAATTGAACAGAACTGTCCATTCCAATTGTAGGCAATGGGGATTAGGGTGCTTACAAATGAAGTCCATTGATCAGGTCACACGGTATCATTTCAGGGCTGTGAAAAATTGCTACCTCTGTTTCTGCCCTTACCTTGAGGTGTCCACTCTTCCCTCTGACCCCAACTTGCTTCAAGATTTTTAAATTTGCTGCTAACTAAGGTGGATGCATTTTCTGACCTTATGGTGGGAATAGAACAGAACTCTCTCAAGTGCTGTAGGAACTAATTAATATGCATATGATTCCAGGAAGGAATCATTATTTTATGGATATATTTAAGAGAGAGTATGGCAGCCATAATAGTTAATTACTGAGGACACACCCAACTAAAATACAGAAAGATGTTTCTTATTTAAATGCAACACTTTATGTAGATATAATATTTATTTAAAATTTAGTAGATAATAGAAAACATCTATTATCTAATATTTATCTAATATCAGTATTATTTAGACACAATATTTTCATTTTATAACTTAAAATACCTCACATAAATTTGTGAATGTGTAAGTATGAATATATGAAGTTTTTATACTATTCTTAAATTGTCTTTCTTCAATTGACAAGTACAGTAGTGCCAGTATCTACAGGGTATTGGTTCCAGGACCATCCAAGGATACCATAATTAACACATATTCAAGTCCTGAAGTCAGCCTTGTGAAACCCAAAGATAGGAAAAGTTGCTCCTCCATACACACCAGTTTTGAATCCCATGAATACCGTATTTTTGATCCACATTTCATTGCAGATGCGAGACCCACCAATACAGAGAGCCAACTGTATTCTTTGAAAAAATCCAAATGTAAGTGGACCTGCACTGTTCAAACCCATGCTGTTCAAGGGTGAACTGTAGTGATGTGAACAATGAGCTTAGAAATTACAAAACTTCAAGTCTTTTGGGAATTTAAAACTTTACATGGGATTAAGGTGATAAAGGAAACAGCTGTCGTTATTTTACTTAATTTAATGCAACATATACTTATTGGATGATTATGAAAGGAACGAAACACTGTAACAGACATAAGGAACACCATGATAAATAAAGGACGGCCTCTATCTGAAATTTGCTTTCTCTATTGGACTTTACTCACCTAGGCTGGGACCTCAGTTGCTGATGGCACAGGGCAAACCAGAAACTCATAGCCAAAAGAGAGTATCAGAAGAGGGTACTGATAGCTAGTAGGTGGTTATCCAAGAAAAGCAGCCAGTGTCAGAGTGCACCTGGCATTGAATATAAGATGAGACCTTTGGTTCAAGAATAGGACCAGACCCTAGATGTTAATATGCGGCAAATTTTAGAGGCAGGGAAACAGGAACAGGGCAACAAGAAAAAGACTGAGTTACCAAACTGGGGATATAAAATGGAAATCTGAGCCAAAGATAGGTCAAATACCCCATTGTTTGACTTGAAAACTTCCTCAACTTGCTCTCCAACCCGCACAGGGTAGAAGCCTATTGAGGTGTGTGAGAACTTCTGTTTAATCATTGAATGACTACTAAGTTATGCAGATACATGTGAGGGTGAGCCATGGGCTTCAAGCTAATAATTAAAATTAGAGTAAAAAATACTGGGTAGAGCTATCAGCAATCACACTCTATAGGGGAAACAAATTCTACAGATTAATTCCAGACAAGACACTAAAATAAATAAGACAAAGCCAAAAACAAAGGTAAAACCATGCAGAACAGCAATCCTTGGGGAAAAAAAATCCAAGGTTGATACACTATGTGATCTAAAATATTCAATTTTCAACAGCAACAACAAAATAAAGAAATGTGACTCACACTCACGAAAAAACAGCAACAACAAAAAAGTAGTTTCTGCAGAGGCCTAGATCTTCAATTAATCAGACAAAGATTTCAAAGCAGCTATTGTAATTATTTCATATAGTTAAATGAAAATCATGTTTAAAGAGTTGAAGGAAGGAATGATGATAACTCATGATACAGGAAATCTTAACAAAGAAATAGAACTATTAAAAAGAAATAAATGGAAGTTCTAGAGTTGAAAAATACAATATTGGAAGTAACAAATTAACTAGATGAAATCAATAGCAGATATAACATGAACGGATATAAGATGGTAGAAGAAAGAATCAGTGAACGTGAAGATAGATCAATAGAAATAATTCAGTATTAAGAAATATAGGAAAACGATTGAAGAAACATGAATAACATATCTCAGAGACTATGTGGTAACATTAAGTGTGCCAATATATATGTAATGAGAGTTCCACAAAAAGAAGAGAGAAAGGGGTATAAAACATATTTGAAGACTAATGGCCAAAATTTTTTTTCAAATTTGATGTGAAATAATATATAAATCTAAGAAGCTCAGTATATTCCTAACAGGATAAAAACAAAGAGATTCATGTACAGGCCAATCATAGTCAAATATTGAAACCCAGAGCCAAAGAAAAAGTACTGAAGCATAGAAGAGAATAACAATAAGATTAATGGCTGATTTCTTATCCAAAAAACTGGAGGCAAAAAGGTAGTGTAGTTGCATGTTTAAAATGTTGGGGAAAAAAAGAGGGAATTTGTTGCCAGTATATCTACCTTAGAAGAAATAATGGAAATTCTTTGAGTTGAAAGGAAATGATACTCGGCAGTAACAGGGAGAAATAAAGGAAGATTGGCAGAAGATATATGGATAAATACAAAAGACTGTATAAATATATTTTTTCTCTTTTTATTTTAATTTTTCTAAAAGAGACAATTGTATAAAGCAATAATTATAACACTATCATTGGGTTTCTTACATATAGGTATAATATATGTGATAATAGCACAAAACGGATGGGAGGAAATGGATCTATATTGGAACAAGTTGCTACTTTTTACTGGACTTAAGTCATATTGACACTTAAGTTGGTATTTATATAGATTTTGATAAATTAAGATGCATGTTTTAATCTCTAGAGCAATTGCTAAGAAAATATCTGTTAAAAAGATTATCAACAGAGCAGTTAAAATCATAGCACTAAATTATTTAACACAGAAGAAGGCAGTAAAGGAAAGAGAAGAATACAAAGACATGACATAAATTTTAAAAAATAACAAAGTGACAAATGTAAATCCAATCATATAAATAATTACATTAAATAGAAATGGATTGAACATTCCAATTAAAGTAGAGA
This sequence comes from Propithecus coquereli, assembly GCF_000956105.1. Taxonomy (NCBI): domain Eukaryota; kingdom Metazoa; phylum Chordata; class Mammalia; order Primates; family Indriidae; genus Propithecus; species Propithecus coquereli. Next base: position 4,787,891 of record NW_012150729.1, on the reverse strand, counting down.
CTGTTAGATGGAATAATAATGTAAGAATCAACTATATATGCTCTATAAGAGACTCGAGAGTCAAAGAAATAAATATGTCAAAAGTCAAAAGATAGAAAAAGATATATCATAAAACAGTAATCATAACAGATATGGAGTAGCTATATTCATATCAGACAAAATAGGATGTAAAAGAAGAATTATGAGAAACAGAGAAACATTTCATAATAATAAAATGGTCAATATCAGGAACATATAATAATTACAAGTGTAAATACATCTAACAACAGAGACCCATACATTAAGCAAAATTAGACAGGATTAAAAGATAAATAGACAACTCAAAAATTATAGTTGGATATTTCAACCTGGTGTTAAATTCTCCAACCACTATCAATAAAGGATAGAACAACTAGACAGAAAATTAGCAAGGATATAGAAGACTTGAACATTTCTATCCACCTAATTGATCTAACTGAAAATTGTAGAATGCTTCATTCAACATGAGCACAATACATATTCAAGTGCACACAGAATATTCTCTAGGATAGACCATAAAACTGGACCATGAAACAAATCTCAACATTTTTAAAATAACAGATTTCATTCAGAGTATGTTTTCTGACTACAAAAGCATTAAATAAGAAATTGGCAACAAAAGGAATTTTAGGAAAATCTCAACTATTTGGAAATTAAGCAACACATTTCTAAATAATCCATGAGTCACAGTAGAAATCAGAAGGAAATTTAGAAAATATTTTGAAATGACTGGGCATGGTGGCTCATGCCTATAATTCCAGAACTTGGGAAGGCCAAGGTGGGAGGAACACTTGAGCCCAGGAGTTCAAGACCAGCCTGGGCAACAGAATGAGACCCCTTTTTCTACAAAAAGTAAAAAAAATAGGTGGGTGTGGTGTCACATGCCTGTAGTTCCAACCACTTGGGACACAGAGCCAGTAGGATGGCTTGAGCCCATGAGTTCCAGGTTATAGTGAGCTATGATCATGCCACTGCATTCCAGCCTGGGTGATAGAGTGAGACCCTTCTAAAAAAATAATAACAATAATAATAAGAAAGAAAGAAAGAAAATATTTTGAAATGAATAAAAATGGAAGCATAGGATATCAAAATATATAGAATATAGCTAAAGCACTGTTAAGAGGACAATTTATAGCTTTAAATGCCTATATTAAGGAAGAAAAGTCTCAAATCAATAACCTAACCCACGACTTTAAAAAATAGAAAAAAGGAGAATAAACGGAACCCAAAGCAATCATTAGAAAGAAAAAAAAGATCAGAATAAAAAAAATGAAAAAATAGAAAATAGAAAAATAACAAAGAGTATCAGTGAAACCAAAGATTGGTTCTTTGAAAAGGCCAAAAGATAGATACCTTTAGGTAAGGTGACCAAGAAAGAAAGAGAGAAGACCCAAATTAGCCAACTGTGAAAAGATAGATGGAATATAACTATTAACCTTAGAGACATAAAAGGGGAATTAGAACTGAATAACAGGAAAGATTTTAAACAAATTTATGCCATTTTTAGAAATTGCCAAGTTTATCTTAAAACTTCAGAGGAAATTCAAAGAACCTAAAATAGCCAAAATAGTTTTGAGAAAGAAAAACAAAGTTGAGAGCCTTATATTACCTGATCTTAAATCTTATTTATTATAAAGCTACAGTAATCAAGACAGTGTGATATTGGTGTAAAATCAATGAAACAGTGAAACAGAATTTAAATTCCAGACATAAACCCTTATGTATATGGTTAATTGATTTTCAACAAAGTTGATAAGGCAATTTAATGGAAAATTGAAAGTCTTTTCAAGAAATGGTTCTAGGAAAATTGAATATCCATATGCAAAATAAATGAACTTTGACAATTACCTCACACTATACATAAAAATTAACTCAAATGGATCATAAACCTAAATGTAATAGTTAAAACTATAAAATTTTTACAAGAAATCATAGGAGAAAATCTTTATGAGGTTTAAGTAAACATTTCCTAGATAAGCTACCAAATGCAAAATCCATAATAGAAAAAAATGATGATAGGTTTATCAAAATTTAAAGCTTTTGCTCTTTAAAAGACATCATTAAGAAAATGAAAAAATGAGCCTAGGCTACAAAAAAAATTTTCCAAATCATAACTGATAAAAGATTTGTATCCTTAATATATAAAGAATTCTCACAACTCAGTAAGAAGACAACCCAATTAAAGCATAGGCGTGGTAGCCAGCCTCCAAATGACGGTCAGTGATCCTTGTCTCTTGATATTTTCTGTGTGGTGCACTCCCACGTTGTATCACAGTTGGACTGTAATCAATAAACTGCAGCAGAAGTGATGGTATGTCACTTCTAAGATCCACTGAGGCTTGGACCTTGTTCTCTCTATCTTGGATCAATCATTCTTAGGGAAGCTAACTAACATATTATGAGATGTCCAACTAACAGTCTTGTGAGAGAGCCATCTTAGAAGTAGATGCTTCAGCCCCAATCAAACCTAATGATAATTGACATCTTACCTGTGTTCTCATGAGAGATCCTGAGCCAGAAACACTGGCCTGAGCCAGATGCTCCTGGATTCTTGACCCCCAGAAACCATGTGAGATATAAATATTTTTGTTTGCTGTAAGTCACTAAGTTTGGAACAATTTGTTCCAATTCATTCCAAATGAAGCAAGTGATAACTGGTACAATAGATAAAAGATTTGAATGGATACTTCTCCAAAGAGAATCTAGGAATGGTTAACAAATATATGAAAAGAGAACTAACATCTTTAGTCATTAGAAAAATGTGAATTAAAACCATAATATGATACCACTACAAACACACTAGAATGGCTATAATAACAAATATGACAGTACCAAGTATTGGTGAATGTATGGCAAAATTGGAACCCTCATACACTGCTGGTGAGAATGTAAAGTGCAAAAACAATTTCTTAAAAAATTAAACAAAATTTACCATAAAATCCAACAAATTCTTTTATTTATTTATTTATTTATTTGAGACAGAGTCTCACTCTTTTGCCCGGGCTAGAGTGAGTGCCGTGGCGTCAGCCTAGCTCACAGCAACCTCTAACTCCTGGGCTCAAGCGATTCTTCTGTCTCAGCCTCCTGAGTAGCTGGGACTACAGGCATGTGCCACCATGCCCGGCTAATTTTTTTTCTATATAGTTTTAGTTGTCCGATTAATTTTAGTAGAGACGGGGTCTCGCTCTTGCTCAGGCTGTCTCGAACTCCTGAGCTCAAGCAATCCGCCCGCCTCAGCCTCCCAGAGTGCTAGGATTACAGGCATGAGCCGCTGCGCCCGGCCCAACAAATTCTTTGATGTCTACCCAAAAGAAGTAAAAACATGTCCACACAAATACTTACATGTGATTTTTCGTTGCAGCATTATTCATAATACCCCTAAACTGGAAAATAATCTGAATGTCCATCAACTGGCGAATGGTTAAACAAACAATGAGATATTTTTCAGCAATAAAAAGGAGCAAACCATTAATATATGCTACAACACGGATGAGCATCAAAAATATTATGCTAAGTGAAAGAAGTCAGACACAAGAGACCACATATTGTGTTATTCCATTTGTATAATACTTCCAGAAAATTTAAATATGTAGAGACAGAAAGCAAATCAGTGCCTGAGGCTGGGGTTGGGAGTGGGAATTGACTGTAAATGTTCAAGGGGGTACTTTTTGGAGTAATAAAAATGTTCTGACATTTGATTGTACTCATGGTTGCACAACTCTATAAATTTATTAAAATCATTGATCTGTATATTCACAATGGGTGAATTTATAGTAAATGTATTATATCTTAATAAAGCTGTTAAAAATAATATGAAAAAGGTACAAAGTATGATGGTAGAGAGAGAACTTAATTCTAAATGAAGGCAGCTAGGAAAAATTTATGAATGTGTAGAAATTGAGGTAAAACTCAAAGTTGAAGGACTTGTGGTAGGAGTGTAAAGAGAATGGCAGTTCTAGTCAGAAGAATGATTAAAAATGCAAGGCTGTTGGAATAAAATGTCTTGACGTGATTAGGAGGCTGTTATCTGTAGTTGGAAGTAGGTAGAATGAAAAGCAGGTTTGAAATGACAGCCTGGTTTTGACTTCACCCTACAGGCCATGTGGAAGAACTAACTGCATAATCTCCAGCCCTGACCTCTCCCTTGCACTTCAGACTTAAAAAATCTATTTGCAAGTCTTCTCCACTTGGATGTTCCCAAACACATTAAACTAAATGTACTCCGAATTTTTTCCTACCCTTTTCCCGTATTTTCTTTCTCAGTTGATGACTATACCATCCATCCAGTTGCTCAAGATAGAAACTTAACTATCCTTTGTGCTTCTTTGTACCTCAATATCTAATCAATAAAAATATTTTAATACTTTATTTCACTTCCAAAATTCTCTGATCTTTCCGTTACTTCATCTGTCTACTACTACCAGCACTGACTTAGATCAGACACTCATTTTTCTGTTTCTCTGCTATTGAAATGATCTTTGAGGTAGTTTCCTTGTTTATAGTCTTGTCTCCTTCAAATAAATCTACAACGTAGTTTTCAGTAATTAATTTGAAATTCAGATCTAACCGTGCCATTCCCTTCTATTGCTTCTTATCATCTAATAGACATAGTTCAGGTTAAGTCAACCAGACTTTCCATTTTCTGTCCCATGACTATCAAAATTTGTCCCCTGCTACCTCCTCAGCCTGTCTTACCAGTCCTTACATTTTCATACCCTATCTTACCTCTCTGCTTTTCTCAGTCTTCCCCTGTCCACCTATCTCTACTCATAAGGCTCAATTCAGTACCTTCAGGGAGCTCTCTCTGAACACCATCTCCTTAGAGCTAGATTAGATGGTCTTGTCACCGAGTTGGGCATTTCTTTGTCATTATTTGTTCCATACTGCATTGTAATGAACAGTTTATTTGTCCCTTTCTCCTTCTATATTGTGAATACCCTGAAAATAAAGCTTTTGTTCTTCTTGCCTTTGTAATCCAAGAATCTGCCACTATATGTGACATATACAAGAAACATAAAACATATTCATGGAATGACATGGATAGATGGATGAAAGTATGATTGCTGGCAATGTGGAGAATGGATTGGAGAGTGGGAAAGCTTGAAGGAATGACATCAGTTTAGAAATGGTCCTGGTGAGAGTTAATGAGTTTCCAACTTTTAAAGAATTTACAATAATCACACAAACATGTTTTATGAAATTTTAAAAGTCGATTAATTTTTACTGATTTTGAATTTGACAAGAGTCAACAGTACACAATTCAAAGTAAGTTCAATACTGTGCCACAGCAACTGGCAGATGTGAATCTGAAGCATGACACTGCGCTTTGTTCTGAGCTCGGCATGTCAAACCTCTCTATCTCAAGTGCCAAATATCACTGATTAGTGGTGGCTATGTATAATGCTGTGTTGAGAAAGATTTTAAAACCAGAACTGAGTTCTGTAGAAAAGATTTCTGTGATCAATTATTAACGTGTGTCATGGGTACAGGAAGGTGACTACATGGGGTTAGAGAATTTCCTAACCATGTCATTGGTCCTTGTCCTATTTAACACTTATATGAATGACTTGAGAACATAAAATACATATTTATTTAAATTGCAGATAACACAAAAGTAGGAGGAATATAAACATGTTGGGCAGCAATCACATCAAAATGAATTTGTAGCCAGTAGCATTGCTGTAACAAAACTAAATAAAATTAGAATAAATGTAGAATCTTACACTTAGGTCAGAAAAATCAATTGTATGATTCTTGGATGTTAGAAAGGTGGTTTTACATAATCATGAAAAATACTTAAGAATTTTATTAAACAATAAACTCAATAGGAATAAATAGCACTAAGAGGCAAAAAGTATGGTGTCCTGGCTAAGAAAATAATAATTCTGGTACATTCTGCCATGACCTGACTTCACTGGGGATTTATATGTGAATTTTGGCATTCACTTTAAAAGAAACTTTGAAAGGAAACATGAAACCATATATTATTGGAAAAATTCAATGAATTTGAGTGAAAAATGGAGCATTATCATATAGAAGATGGACTCTACTTATTCTGGATCTGAATTCTAGAGCAACACTGGAAACATGAATAGAAAAAAGAAAAGGAGGCTGAAGTTTAATTCTCAGGATTCAAGGAGTCTGAAAATAGAACTGACTGCCCTGAAATAAGTACATCACTGAGGTGCTCATTACAGACTAGAGAGACATTTGCCAGGAATCTGTTATATTATTGGTTTCTGTCCAGATCTAATAGAAAGGTCTACACCTAACACATGGTGATTGGATTTTTTGTGTGTACATTTACATTATATTATAGAACATTATTGGAATGAGATGCTGGTGATCTAGTTCTGGTTCTGGTTTTGTTACTAAAAATGTAGTGAGGGTGATCCTGTTAAATATGAATTAGATTATATCATTTCTCTGTTCAGAGCCCTGCACTGGCTTCCCGCTTCTTTCAGAGAAAAATCCAAACTCTTTCAACACCTACAGGGTCCTACTCCTTTCTAGTCTTTGTCTCTCCAATCTCATCTTCTATTTTTTTCTGCTCCAACTCCTGTTTGTCTCGTATGGAACAGCCACACTGACTTTGGGGCTATTCCTTAAACATGCCAGACACCTTTGTTTGGCTTGAGATTTGTTTAAAATTTTTACAGCAGAAATAAAGAATTTTAACTTGAAATTTTAGATTTGGAGACAGTCTTGAAATATTGGAAAATCTGACACTATGGGATTCACATCTCTACATACAAATATCAGTTGAATCTGCACATCCTTTAAATGGCACGTGAGCTTTCTAGTTCACCACAGGTCCCAGCCAGGCCGAGTCACTTATTATGAAATATATTACTGGCTTTGATCCTATAAGCATTAGAGTTTGAAATCTCAATGTTTTACATGATGCCAGTGCATTAACAGTGCTTCTCAAATATTAGTGTGCATAAGAATCATGTGGACAACTTGTTTGGACAAAAACTACTGGGGCAATCCTAGGTATTCTGGTTGGGTCCCTAAAATTTGCATTTCCAGCGAGGTCCCAGGTAATGCTGATGCTGTGGTTTAAGGAACAAACTTAAAGTGGCTCTATATTATAACATTTTCACTTACAGTAGTATTTCTTCAGAGGAATATTTTTTTTTTTTTTTTTTTTTGAGACAGAATCTCACTCTGTTGCCCGGGCTAGAGTGAGTGCCGTGGCGTTAGCCTAGCTCACAGCAACCTCAAACTCCTGGGCTCAAGTGATCCTTCTGCCTCAGCCTCCCGAGTAGCTGGGACTACAGGCATGAGCCACCATGCCCGGCTAATTTTTTCTATATTTATTTTTAGTCGTCCAGATGATTTCTTTCTATTTTTTAGTAGAGACAGGGTCTCGCTCTTGCTCAGGCTGGTCTCAAACTCCTGACCTTGAGCAATCCACCCGCCTCGGCTTCTCAGAGTGCTATGATTACAGGCGTGAGCCACCACGCCCGGCCTCTTCACAGGAATATCTAGTTGCAAAATCAATAATCTGGAACTTATGTTCATATCTATGTATCTGTATAGTTAAATCCTGGTTATTACTGGGCTTTTTGTATACAAGTGGTAGCAATTAAGCTGTTTAGTCCCCTTATACCATCAGGCCAAGAGTTTTTTGTTCTTCTCACTTCCCCCAGGGTGCTCCAATTGCTTTCTGATTTTAAACCTGAGTTACAGTGTCATGAATTGGTTCTTCAGAATGAACTAAGCAGTCATTAGCGTTTCAATAGCAATTTCCATCCAAGTTATTTTGAACATGCCATCTGGTACCAAATATTGATAACTTCATAGTAACAGAGACACCGAGACTGGTGGCTGGGAGGTGATAATCATCATCAAATCGTACTTATGGAACACATATGAGGCCCACATTTTAGACAAAGCTGGGACTAGTGTTTAGTCTCTCTATAAACAAGAAGCAGAGCCGGTGACACATTTGAGGTATGGAGGGGACTGAATAACTTGTCCAAGATTTCACAGCTGTCAGATACCTGATTGCTTTCCAGCAATCCTGTCCTAAAACCATAAACTAAAAATCAGAAATCAATTAATCAATCAAGTAATGCCTGAATGTGGATTAGAAGCGAAATTGCTTCTAATTCTGCCCAAACGGAATTACTTCTTCTTCTACTTCAGGTTTTGCTCCACTTGCGGTGGGTCAGACCCTCAGCAGGGAAGCCACGTGGTTATTAAATCCCTTCTGGGATCCTTGCAGGCAGCTGGGGAGCATCTGCCAGGGATGCTGGGATGGGGAGTGCCTTCAGGAGCCACATACTGAAATGGTGGGAGCTGCTTCCAGGAGTGACCATGAAAGACCCAAGGAATATTTCTTATTCTATAGGATTGTTTAGGGTAATGTCTGAGATCTCCCCATTGACTTCAGGAATTGGGAAATAACATGGTATTCAGGAACAGTGCCTGCTGACCTGGACAGCAATCCTAGTAACTCTTTAGAGATCAGAAGTGGGAATGGATATGGTTCAAAAATTAAGGCTGCTTCTTTTGGGAGAACTTCTTTCCCCATCAAATGATGGCAAAGGCACAATTCTTTCAAACTGCGTAGGGATAACTGATCAAATTTATTCTCAGGGGCCAATACTTCTTGAATTATCACAAATATGGAGCAGTTACTGACTCGTACTCCACTTGCTCTAGTTGTGAGAGAGAATTCCTACCTGTGGTCTCAGAGGGACTTGAAGCATACATTCTTTTTTTAAATTTATTATTTTTTATTTTTTAAAGTTTTATTTTTAGTTGACAAATAATAATTGTGTATATTTGTGGGGTAAAGTGTGATTTTTGATACATGTTTTCAATGTGGAATGATTAAATAAGGCTAATTAACAAATTTATCACATATTTATTCTTTTGTGGTGAAAACATTCAAAATCTACTCTTTAAACAATTTTTTTTGATTTTTTTTTTAACTTCAAAATATTAAGGGTGTATAAATGTTTTAGGTTACATGGATCACTTTTGTAATGCCTGCGTTCTGGCTAAAGGTGTGCCCATCACACAAATAGTGCTCATAATGTCAGGGTTGGGTTTTTGAAAGAAAAATGTGGTCTTGGTTCTTTGGCACTTTGCTGGAAGAATTGGAAGCAGGGCCAGTGCAATGGAGGGAACACAGACAGGAAGCAATTCCACACAAACAGCTTTCATTGTAGAAAAGAAGGAAGAAAGAAGAATGCTACATAATTGTAGAAAAGAAGGAAGCTACACAAAACAAAAGTATGTTCCGGAGAGAGAAATGGGTAAGCCTCCACGAGTGGAGAAAGATTTTAAGCACTCCCAGGTGGTTTCCTTTTATTGGCCTGGTGTGGAGGAGGGCTTACGGAAGGTGTACGATGTTACCAGATGATTGATATAATGGTTGTCAGGTGTTCTGTATTTTCCTGCAGTCCCTTCCCCTGATTGGTCCACAATTCTCCACCCCTAAGAACCACTCTCCTGGCCTGTATCTATCACCTGCAGATTTGATCCCTGACTAACATGATCTACAGTTCCATCCAGGCTACATGGATCACTTTTGTAATGCTTGAGTCCCAGCTAAAGGTGTGCCCATGACACAAATAGTGTTCATAGTACCTGTTAGGTAGGCTTTTCCCTTCCCCTCCCCTCCTTCCCCCTCCCCCCTGGTTGATTTCCACTGAGTTTTACTTCCCTCTGTGCACATGTGTGCTTATCAGTTAGTTCCAATTTAATAGGGACTACATGTGGTGTTTGTTTTTCTATTCTTGAGACACTGGAATAGAATGGTCTCCATTTCCACCCAGATTATTGCAAAAGTTATTAATTCATCTTTTTATGGCTGAGTAGTACTCCATGATATATATATATACATTTTGTTAATACACTCATGAATTGATGGGCACTTGTGTTGATTCCACATCTTTGCAATTATTAATTGTTCTGCAATAAACATTAAATGCAGGTGTCTTTTTAATGAAAAGCCTTTTTCTTTCCTTTGGGTAAATACCCAATAGTAGGATTGCTGGATTGAATGGTGGGTCTACTTTTAGTTCTTTGAGGAAACTCCATGCTGTTTTCCATAGAGTTTGTAATAATTTTCAGTCCCACCAACAGTGTATAAGCATTCCTTTCTTTCTGTAGCCATGCCAGGATCTATTGTTTTTGGACTTTTTGATAAGTGCCATTCTAAGATGGTAAGATGATATCTTATTGTAGTTTTAACTTGCATTTCTCTGATGATTAGTGACATTTAAGCATTTTTAAACATGTTTATTGGCCATTGGTCTTTCTTCTTTTGAGAATCTTCTGTTTATGTCTTTTGTACACTTTTTAATAGGATTGTTTGTTTTTTTGTTGCTCATTTGCTTGAGTTCTTTGTGAATTTGGTTATTAGCCCTTTATCGGATGTGTAGCTTGCGAATATTTTCTCCCATTCTATAAGTTGTATAATTGCTCTGTTGATTGTTTCCTTAGCTGTGCAGAAGCTTTTTAGTTTAACTAAATCCATTTATTAATTTTTGTTGTTGCCATGATTGTCTTTGGCGTCTTCTTCATAAATTCTTTGCCTAGACTGATATCCAGAAGAAGTTTTCCAACGTTCCAATTCTTCCAGTATCATTTATTGAATAGGGCTTCTTCTCCCCAGTGAACGTTGTTGTTTGTTTTGTCAACTATAAGTTGATTGTAGGTAGATGGTTTTATAGCTGGGTTCCCTGTTCTGTTCCGTTGGTCTATTTCTCTGTTTTTGTACCAATATCATGCTGTTTTGGTTAGCCTTGTAGTATAGTTTGAAGTCTGGTAATATGATGCCTCCAGATTTGTTCTTTTTGCTTAACATTGCTTTGGCTATTCAGGCTCTTTTCTGGTTCCAAATGTAGTGTAGAATTATTTTTCCTAGATCTGTGAACTATGACTTTAGTAATTTGATGGGGACTGCATTGAATTTGTAAATCACTTTGGATATTACGAATATTTTAACAATGTTTATTCAACCTATCCATGAACATGCTATGTTTTTCCATTTACTTGCGTCCCCTACAATTTCTTTCTTCGGAGTTTCTCTTTGTAGAGATCTTCCACCTCCTTGGTTAAATATAATCCTAGGTATTTTATTTTCCTTGTAGCCATTTTGAATGGTATTGAGTCTTGGCTTCACTGTTATTAGTATATAGAAATGCTACTGATTTATGTACATCAATTTTGTATCCTGAGACTTTGCTGAATTTATCTGTCTGTTTCAGGAGACTCGGTGGAATCTTTGGGGTTTTCTAGATACAAGATTATATCATCAGCAAAAAGTGATAGTTTGACCTCTACTTTCCCAGTTTGGATACCTTTAATATTCTTCTCTTGTCTGATTATTCTGGCTAGGACTTCTGGCACTATGTTGAATAGAAGTGGTGACAGTGGAAATCCTTTTCTTATTCCAGTTCTTAGGGGGAATGCTTCCAAATTTCCCCCATTCAGTATGATGCTGGCTATGGGTTTGTCATATATGGCTTTTATAATCTTGAGATATTTTCCTTCTGTGCCTGTTTGTTGAGGGTTTTTATCGTGAAAGAGTAATGGATTTTGTCAAATGCTTTTTCTTCATCTATTGAAAGCATCATATGGTCTTTGTTTTTGCTTTTGTTTATGTGGTGAATTGCATTTGTTGATTGATATATGTTGAACTATCCTTGCATCCCTGGAATGAAGCCTCCTTGGTCCTGATGAATTATTTTTTTGATGTGCTGTTTAATTCAGTTTGCTAGTATTTTTTTTT
>NW_012150729.1:4731462-4774855 GCF_000956105.1 Propithecus coquereli | reverse complement strand
TCAGCTTTGTCAAAGATTAGATTACCATATGCAGATGGTTTCATCTCTGGATTCTCAGTCCTGTTCCAGAGGTCAATGTCTCTATTTTTGTAGTTTGCTAGTATTTTATTGAGGATTTTTGCATCTATATTCATAAGCGATATTGGTCTGTAGTTTTCTTTTTGTGTTGCATTCTTTCCTGGCTTTAGTATCAAGGTGATGCTGGCTTTATAGAATGAGTTGAGGAAGATTCCCTCCTTCTTGATATTACGGAATAATTTCTGTATTATGGGTACCAGGTCTTCTTTGTAGGTCTGATAGAATTCGACAGTGAATCCATCTGATCCAGGGCTTTCGTTGTTGTTGTTGTTGGAAGGTTTTTTATTACTCTTTTGATCTCGCTATTTGTTATTGGTCTGTTCAGGAGTTCTGTTTCTTCTTGGCTGAGTCTTGGGAGGTTAGGTGTTTCCAGGAACTTGTCCATTTCCTCTATGTTCTCTTGTTCATGTATGTAGAGATTTATGTAGTATTCATGGATGATGTTTTGTATTTCTGTGGTATCAGTTATAATATCACCATTTTCATTTTTGGTGGACTTATTTGGGTCCTTTCTCTTCTACTCTTGGTTAGTCTAGCAAGAGATCTGTCAATTTTGTTTATGTTTTCAAAGAACCAACTTTTTGTTTCATTAATCCTTTATATTGCTTTTTTTTTGTTTTGTTTTCCAATTCATTTAGTTGTGCTCTGACCTTCATTATTTCTTTTTTTCTGCTGGTTTTGGGTTTGGTTTGTTTTTCCTTTTCTAGTTTCTTGAGTGTTAAAATAGGTTGTCAATTTGTGAGCTTTCTGTCTTTTTGATGTAGGCATTAAAGGCTATGAATTTTCCCCCAAGAAATGCTTTTGCTATGTCCCAAAGATGTTGATAGTGTGTGGCCCACTTGTCATTTAGTTCAAAGAATTTTTTGACTTCCATCTTAATATCATTCTTGACCCAGTAATTGCTCAGCAGCAGATTGTTTAATTTCCATGACTTTGTGTAGGTTTGAGTGTTTCTCTTGTAATTGATTTCTAGTTTTATTCCACTGTGGTCTGAGAAGGTATATGGTATGATTTTGATTTCTTTTAATCTGTTGAGACCTGTTTTGTGACCTAAGATATGATTAATCTTGGAGCATGTCCCATGAGCTGCTGAGAAGAATGTATATCCTCTACTTTTTGGGTAGAATGTTCTGTAAATGTCTGTTAGGTCCATTTGATTTAGAGTTTGGTTTAAATCCATTCTTTCTTTATGTATTTTTTATTTTGAGGATTTGTCAAGCTCTGACAATGGGGTGTTGATATCCCCAGCAATGACAATGGTACTGTCTATTTCTTTGCTTAGCTCTAGTAAAATTTGCTTTATGTATCTGAGAGCTCCTGTGTTGGAAATATACATGTTTAGGATTGTTATGTCTTCTTGTTGGATAGCTCCCTTTACCGTTATATAATGATCCTCTTTGTCTTTCTTTACTGTTGTTGGCTTAAAGTCAATTTTATCTGCTATGAGAATAGCCACTCCCATTCTCTTTTGATTTTCATTTGCATGGAATATTTTTATCCATTCTTTCACGTTGAGTCTGTGTGTGTTCTTTTGATTTGGATGTATTTCCTGGAGATAGCAGATACTTGGGTTGTGTTTTTTCATCCATTCATTTAGCCTATGTCTTTTGAGAGGTGCATTCATTCCATTGATTGATAGAATTGATATGTTCGATGTTAATCTTTTCATCATGTTGGGTGGGCCCTTATTGTTTTGTTTTACTTATTGTTCTATTGTTCTATAGGAGTTGTGAGTTTTCAGGGGTTTTTTTTTTAGATGAATTTACACTGGTGGGTATCTGTTGTGCTGATCTGGGTATAGTACTATTCTGCGTATTTTGTGCAGGGCAGGTCTGATCATGGCAAATTCCCTCAGTGTTTGCTTGTCTGGGAAAGACTTAATTTCTCCATCGATTGTGAAACTTAGTTTTGTGGGATACAAACTTCTAGGCTGGGAGTTGTTCTGTTTAAGTCAATTGAAGATGGAGCCCCACTGCCTTCTGGTTTATAAGGTTTCTCCTGAGAAGTATGCAGTTATTCTGATGGGTTTTCCTTTGTAGGTTGTTTGATGCTTTCATCTTGCTGCTTACAGAATTTTATTTTTCATTTTGACTTTGGCCAAGTTGATTACTATGTGTCTTGGAGATGATCTGTTTGCTATGGATCTTTCCTGTGTTTGATGTACATCTTTTATCTGTATGTCTGAATTTCTGGCAATACCAGGGACGTTTTCCTCAGTAACTTGCTCAAATAGGTTTTCCATGCTTTTAGTTCTTTTTTCTTCTCCCTGCGGGATACCTATAATTTGAAAGTTAGTTTGCTTCGCACGGTCCCATATCTCTCTCAGTGATTGCTCAAACATTTTTATACTCTTCTCTGCCTCTTTGAATGACTGGGTTATCTTGAGATCCTTGTCTTCAATCTCTGAGATTCTTTCTTCTCCTTGGTTTAGCCTGTTGCTAAGGCTTTCTGCTGCATTTTGAAATTCCCTAAATAACTCCTTCATTTCTTTAAGTTCTATTATATCCTTTCTTATGTTGTCTAGCTCTCTAGCAACTTTTTCATTGATTTCTTGAAATATTTTCTTGGCTACATTTTGTTGGTTTTCAAATTTCTCTTCAATTCCATTCATCTTATTTGCCATCCATATTATAAATTTTATTTCTGTCATTTTGGCAATTTCCTTGTGGGTAGAGTCCACTACTGTAGCTCCGTTGTATTCCCTTGGGGGTGTCAAATTATCTTGATTGTTTCTTCATGTTTCCAGGGTTCTTTTGCTGGTTTCTTCTCATCTAGCTCTCCTCTCAGCTCTGGTTTAATAGAATTGCCAGGTACCTATTTTCCTTTGCAAGGAACTCTATTGAACCAAGTCTAGGAGTGATGGCTGCTCAGAGCTGGAGTGTCCTGAGTGAAGTGTTGGACCTTGGGAGGTTCTGCTGACCCAACAGTAGTTATCTGGACTCAGTAGTGTGGTCTTGGGGTCCAGGCACAATTCTGGAGAATCAGGGATGGAGTCACACATCCAGCAGGAACCCTGGAGCTACAGAGGCAGGGTCTCACTGAAGTTAATGCAGAGAGGACTCAGAATTCAATAGTTAAGATGAGGGAGCAGACATCAGGGGACTGGACCTTATAACTCTAGGAAACTAGCAGAATCACTTTTGAGGTAGCAGGCGTTTGGACTGCTGGTGGGTGTATAGGCAGGCTGAAGTCGTGGGCTTTCTTTGAAAGACAAAGGTGGTTGCATGCTTGTATGTACAGAAAGAGTTAAATTTCCTTGTGCATCTCTACTGAAAGTGACATAAAGTAGGTGGGTAGAAATGTTAGATGTCTCCTGAAGGGAGTTAATCTCTGCTAGTATTTAACTTCTAAACTTTCATGGGTGTTGAAATAAAGATGCTATAATACAACTAGCACTTGGTGCAGTGGTAAATACTGGACAAGGAGACTGAGAAAGATGTAGTTCAAACTCCTGTTTTCCCATGTATTAGTTTAGGCAGGTAATTTAGCAAGTGTTCTCATCCATAAAAATGGTTCCTATTTTGTTATTGGAAAGATTAAAGATAAAGTGTATTATCTGGCATCTAGAAGTCTTCTCAAAACTACCCTAATGGTAGTTATTATTTGTAAAAGTAGGATGTAGATATTAGAGCTTGAGATTGATTTATGGGAATGGGAGGCCTTATTTTAGAGAGACTGGTTAGATTAATGAATGACTAACATCATAATGCATGAACTATTTTTTACCTCTTTTGCAACTTTTAGTGGATTCTATATCTATCAACTGCTACTCAGCTACAGGATTCCAAAGCAAGAACCTATTTGGCAGTCTGAACCAGAGGCTCAAAGAGATGAACACAGGCCTTCAGTAAGTAGAGATAAGCCAGAAAGCTCACATATGGCAGAGTTAATCATGTGTCCTTGGACTAGTGACTCACCTTCTCTGATCAATGGTTTCCTCATCTTTAAAATGGCGAGGGCTGTGGCTTTACCTTTTCCATAAAATTTCTAAAGTTACAAAACAAGCAGAGTGAAAAATAAAAAGTTCCTCTCCTCGTCCCCCATCTCATTTTAAGAATTTGAATAGAGGGACAACACTTGTTAATGATAAAATACTAGATCTTCGTTCAGCCTTTCACAGGGGCCTCATACCATGAATTGCAGCAGATACTTCAATAGCATTTGGTCTTAGGAAAAGAAGAAACAACTGGAGACAGCTGGTGTGGGCTCCTTCCCTTGTTCAGACTCTGACTTGTTCAGCTGAGCTTTTCTTGCTTTCCTCATGCAGCTCAGAACCAAATGAATAATTAAACTCTTAAGCCAAGTAACTGATCTTCAGCAAGTGAATTTGTCATATGAACTGTGAGAGAATTTAGTTGAAGTGGGTATTGCATGCAAATCTATTATTTTACAGAGCCCAGAGGTTTCTACAAACCCTATAAATATTTCTTTTTGAGTATGCAGTATATTCCAGTAGGTAGAAGGCTACCTTAATAGCCTAAGTAGTGTAACTTCCAGATTGGTCCCAGGGGCTCACTCAGTCTCAAAACCTGTAAGCTCCTGAGGGCTTCCTTGGGCAAGAGCTCTACCTCAACATATAGAATGGACATTCACTGCTAGGTGGACTGTGACATCAAGGTAAAAGGAGAGGACTTTTTTTTTTTTAATTGAAGACTGCTAGAAAGAATCCTGCTTGCAAGTATTATTTCAACTGCATTGTGTGGAATTTCCCCTTAAAGTGTATTCCTTTTTATTTTAAATCATTGCTTTTTCAGAAATCCTCTGTTAGAATTTAGATGCCCACTGGGACCTAACACATTACTTTGCTATCAGTTGTTAGCATGTTAGAGGATACAACACAGGAGAGAAGAAAGTGAAAAATAAATTTATTTACTAGGCAGAGGATCCAAACTGTAGGTGCTGAGAAAAGCCTGGTTGTCTTGTTAAGAGAGAGGAAGCATAAAGGATGCTGAGATGGCTATAGCGCTTGAGCAATTCTTATGACTGTGCTGGTTCACAGCCAGTGGACTTGGGGTGCACATGACCCAGTGAGACACCAGCCTCTGCAACCAAGCCAGTGCCTGTGTCACTCCTCTGCCAACTATACACAACATGGCTCAAGGAGATTCTTCTCCCACATGAGGAAAGGCAAGGGAAGAGCTCAGAGTACTTTGTGTTGCAACTTAGCTACCAGCTCAGCCACAGTAAAATAAGGTGCCAAGCAGACTCCAGAGGTCCCTGAATATGGACCTTATTTCATGTACATCATTTCTCTTGAAAAATTCTTCAAAAATCAGACCCGAATATTCAGAGATTTCGGGATATCTCCTAGTTCTACAATCTTATCTTTAGTTACTTCCCAAAATAGGTACTCTGTGTTAGTGGATAATTCTTCTCATTAGCCTGATTTCATTATATTTATTCCTGATTTCAAGGATTTTTCATGCTTTCCTCGTGTCTAGGAGGCATTTCCCCTTCATCTTAACATACCAAATCCCAATCCTGTTCATCATTTAGTGCACAATCCAGTGTCTATTTCCTCCATAAATTCTTCTCTATGCCTCTAAAACTATATTTGGAATCTTAGGCAGAGTTTGGCCAACTTTCTGTTAAAGGGCCAGGTAGTAAATATTTTAGATTCATGGGCCACAGTCTCTGTCTGAACTGCTCAACTCTGCTGTTATATTGCAAAGGGAGCGTGGATAATACATCAAAGAATGATTGTGGCTTGATTTCAATAAAACTTTATTCATGGACACTGAAATGTAGGGTGTCAGCTTCATGGGCGTGTGACTTGTGTAGTTACTCAGAGTCCTGCACTTAGAAGGACCCATGCTTGCTTTAATACTCTACTGTTGTCATCTGGAAATTCTCAATAATTTTTGAGAAAGAGTCCCCACATTTTTATTTTCCAGTGGGGGCTGAACATTATGTAGCTGATCCTAGGTGGGAGTATATATTCTATTACATGTCAAGACTTACTATAAATATATAAAAATGAAAACGGTGGTTTTAGTGCAGGATTAGATAAATAGTTGGATTTGACAATTCTAAAAGTAGAGTGGAATTCAGAAACAGATTCACACTTCTATGAACCCTTGATTTATTATAAAAGTGGTGCTCCAGAATGGTGGGGAAGGACTATAAGCTGGAGCTGGAACACATGGGTATTAATATGGGAAAAAAATGAAACTGGATCTCTAACCCATACTTCAAAATTAGCAAAGATGGATTATTGACCTAAATGTGAAAGGTAAAACAAAAATGATTTTAGGAGATCATAGAGGAGAATATCTTCTTTACCTCAGGCAGGTAAAGGTTTCTTATGAAAGACACAACAAACAGTAATCATAAAAAATAGATTTATACATTTGACCACAATAAAATTATGAACTTCTCTTCAAAAACCAGAAAGGGAGAGAAAGAAAGAGAGAGAGAGGGAGAAGTGTGTGTGTTTTGGAAGGGTGGGAGTTGGGGGAGTTGGGGAAAGAAGGAAGAAAAAAGAATGAAAACAAAACAAAAAAATTGATTCAGTATATGAAGCAAAAAGAGAAGCCAGACACAAAAGAATACATACTGATTGAGTCCAATTATATAAAGCTCAAAAATTGACAAAATTAAACTATACTGCTTATGGCTACATAATTGGGTACTAAAACTATAAGGCAAGGTGAATAAGTAGTTTTTATAACTGGAGAGCAGGTACTTCTAGTTGGGGGGTACATACTTGGAAAGTAATATGTAGGGTTTTCTGGAGAGCTTGTGGATTTTATTTCTTAAGTGTGATTGTGGTTTATGTTTAATATAATTTCTCAGAAATGTGTTATGTAACTCACAGTTTAAAAAGTTTAAAAAAACTTAAACTGTAATAAATTTTTGCCTCTCAAGAATAGTTAAGAAAAAAAAAAGAATAGTTAAGAAATACAATCCACTAATTCATAAAATTGTTCAGCTAGTTAAGATACACTTTATGCACAGAAAATCCTCCATTTATAAACTTTTCAAATTAGGAACTTTTGTATGTATGGACAGTGCTATACTAGCAAAAAGGCATCAAGGCCAACTACCCTGAACAGATATCCTAACTGTGCGTGTGATCGTTTTCTCTGGGTTATCATGCTTGTGTCTTGTTTATGGAGTGTGTGCTTTTGGGAAAGCAGTGTGAAGCATCATGAAATGATTAACTTGAAACTATTACTTACCTTGAGTGCACTACACAGAGTTGCTCATATAAGAAGCAACTTGATGGCAAATCAGGATCCATAATTCAGAGTCTCTAAACTTGTGACTTTTGGTTTGAGGGCCATGTTTGAAACTGCTGTTTTTTCCTCTCTCAACATTTTACTACATACTGCATGTCATTATTTTCTGCTCTTATATCTATTATTTCCTTTCTTCTCCTTTAATTTGCTCTTCTAGGCTGAATGTGCTCTTCTTTTTCTAGTTTCTTAAGGTTGAAGCTTAGTTTATTGATCTGAGACCTTTCCTCTTTCTTAACGTAAGCATTTAATGCTATGCTATATATTTCCCCCTAAGTCTGGCTTTAGCTGTATCTCACAAATTTTGATCTGTTGTGTTTTGTTTTCAGTTTTACTCAATAAAAGATATTTTCTAACTTCTCTTGTGATGCCTCTTTGACCCATATACAATTTAAAAATGTGCTGTATAATTTCCAAATATTTGAGGGTTTTTCCAGACATCTTTGCATTAATGATTTCCAGCTGAATCCTGTTATGATCCAAGAACGTACTTTGTATTTTTTCAACTTGATAGAAGTTGTTTGGTTTGTTTTATGGCCCAGGATGTGGTCTATTTTGGTAAATGATCTATGTGCACTTGAAAAAAAATCCTCTGTTGTTGAATAAAGTGTGATATAAATGTCAATTAGGTCAAGTTGTTTGACAGGTGTTTTGGGAGGTCTCTGTATTTTTACTGATTTTTCCATCTAATTGTTCTATCAATTACTGAGAGATGAGTGTTGAGGTTTTCAACTATAATTGTGGATCTATTTCTCCTTTCAATTCTGTCAGTTTTTTAAAAATTGTGGTAAAATACATTAAACAAAATTTGCCATTTTAACCATGTTAAGTATACAAGTCAGTGGCATTAATTATACTCACACTGTTAAACAACCATCACCATCATCTGCTTCCAAAATCCTTCCATCACACCGAATAATAACTACAGCTATCAAGCAGTAACTCCCCATTCCTCTCCTCCTCAAATCCTTGATGACCTCTAATCTACTTTTTGTCTTTATGGATTTGCCTATTCTAGATATTTGATATAAGTAGAATCAGATAATATTGGTCTTTTGTGTCTGGCTTATTTCACTTAGTATAGTGTTTTCAAGGTTCATCCATGTTGCAACATAAACCAGAACTTCATTCTTTTTTTGACTAAATAATATTCCACTGCATAGATGTATCACATTTTATCTATCCATCAGTCAATGAACATTTGGATTGTTTCCAGCCAAACTATTGTGAATAACGCTTTAATGAACATTAGCATGTAAGTATGTGTTCAAGTCTCTGTTTTCACTTCTTTTGGTTATATGCACAAGAGTGCTAGGTCATATAATTCTATGTTTAGCTGTTTGAGGAACCACTACATTGTTTTCTTTAGCAGCTATACCTTTTTAAATTTTCATCAACAATGTATGAGGGTTTCAATGTTTTCCTATTCTCACCAACACTTGTTCTTTTCCATTTTGTCTTAGTAGGGGTGAAGTGGTATCTCTGTGCAGTTTTGATTCCATTTCTTGAATTACTATGAATGTTGAGCATTTTTTATGTACTTATTGGCCACTTCTATGTCTTATTTGAAAAAATGTAGATTCAAGTTCTTTGCCCATTTTTAAACTGGGTTGTTTGTTTTTCTACTGTTGGGTTTTAGGAATTCTTATCAGATATATAATTTTTGCTGTTCTGTAGGTTGTCTTTTCACTTTCTTGATAATGCCTTTGATGCACAAAAGTTTTTAATTGAGGAAAATTCAATTTGTCTATTGTTTCTTTTGTTGCCTGGGCTTTCGTTGTCATATCTAAGAATGAATCGCCAAATTCAAAGTCACTAAGAATTACTCCTGTGTTTTCTTGTTAGAGTTTTATGGTTTTCTATGGTTTTCAGCTCATATATTTAGGTCACTGATCAATTTTGAATTAATTTTTGTATATGGTGTGAGCTAGGGGTCCAACTTCATTCTTTTGAATGTAGAAATCCAGTTGTCACTTCACTTCTCTCAGTCAATTCTATCTTCCTACCATCTACTACTTGGCTTGTTCTCTTATATTATGCCTCATCTTGCAGTCTCTCAGTCACTGTGCAGACATAAATACGTACCCTCCTATGGTGGAAATCTCCCAGAATGGGATAGGTGCTCAGCCTCACTCAAGCCTCATTATCCACCTCTACACAGGCATAACCTCCTTCATCTCTACCTCCTGTAAACCCTTGTACTGTAGGCAAGGAATTATCCCATACTGTAGTGACCCTGTAGTTTGGATACTGGGTTACAAACTGTGCATCTATAGATACCACCCTCAAATTTAGGACCTGATACCTTTTATGTTCTTTCCCCCACCTTACCCTATTGATTGCTAATTATTTCATAGCTCACTTAGTAAGATAATGTATACCATATTTCTTATCAAGAACTTATTGCTAAGTATATCATTTAATAATAGCTAACCTCTATATAGTCTATATTCAGTAATAAAATATTTATTAACCACCAAATACTGTGCATCTAGGAATACATTGGTGAACCAGAAATAAACAAACAAACAAAAACCTCAGGATCAAAACCCCAAATTCCTGTTCTTATTGATCTTACATTCTATTTTTTTTTTTTTTTTTGAGACAAGTTCTCATCCTGTCACCCAGGCTAGAGTGCAGTGGAACGATCACAGAGCACTGCAACCTCAAACTCCTGGACTCAAGCGATCCTCCTGCCTCAGCCTCCTGAGTAGCTGGGACTACAGGCATGTACCACTACTCCCGGCGAATTTTTCTATTTTTTATAGAGATGGGGTCTCACTCTTGCTTAGGCTGGTCTCAAAGTCCTGACCTCAAGCAATTCTCTTCCCTGGGCCTCCCAGAGTGCTAGGATTATAGGCATGTGCCCACCCCATTTTACATTCCATTGATAGAGAAATAAACAATAGTTAAGTTAATGAATATTGTGAGGAAAATTATAACATGGTAAAAGAAACTGCACTCTTAATGAATTCTCTGGTTCAGGTAAATTTGCAATTTAAACAGAGAAGTTGTCATTAAGATAATGACATTTGTGTGAAGATTAGGAGATGATCTGAGTGCATTACAGGTGGACCGACAGTAATGCAAAGGCCCTTAGTTGGTGCATGCTTTGTATATATGAAGAGCTATGAAGGGACCACAGTACCAGGAATATAGGAATAAAAGGAAAGGAAGTAGAGGAAATCAGAATAGTAATGGCAGAGGGGAGGAGTGAGGAGACAGATGCTGTGTAGACAATTTTAGGCCATTTCATTTCTAAATATAAATGTGCATAGCCCGTTGATTACATCCAGATATTATCTAAACTCTCAATGTGAATTAACCTCTGAGGACTATTCCAGGACTATTCTAGTTATCCATAACACACCAGGCCAAAACTTAGTAGCTTAAAAAAATAGCAATTGTTTATTTCTATGAATCTGAATTTTTGGCAGGGCTTAGCTGGGCTAGCTGGGTTTGCTCAAATGGTTATAGAGATCTACTTATAACATGTTTTGTTTACATGACTGGCAAGTTGATTCTGGCTCTTGGTTCCTTTGGATGTAGGCTTTTCCATGAGACCCCTTGGGCTTCCTCCCGGTGTGGTGGCTAGGTTTCAAAAGCAAGTATCTCAAGAGAATCAGAAGTGAAAACTGCCAGTTTATTAGGTTCTTTGCCTGAAAATCAGCACAGTGGTCACTTACGGGTCAAACACTTAACAGAGCCCAAGGGGAGGGAACATAGATGGCATTTATAAATAGGAGGCATATCAAAGAATTTGGGGGCCATGTTTTAAAATAGCCATATGGGCAGAAATAAATATCAAAACTCAGAAATGAAGTTATGAATTTGATGCCTGGATGATGATAGAGATATAATAGAGAGATATCTGAGGCAGTTGCTAGAAACGCCATGATCTGTTGTTTTTCTTGATGTGCATAGAGAATGGATTCATGCAGTTTTCTAGGTGCATGACACATTTATTTATTTAGTGATTATTTAAAGAAATGCATATATTTTTTCAGGTTATCTGAGAAGGCCCTTGACCATTTGGATGCATCCAAGAAAAAAATGTTCAGATTTAGGTTTTTAGTTGAATTGACTGAACATAACCCAATTTCCGGGAAAGCAACTACAAAAACCCTCACTTTTAAAGGAACCTTCTTTTATATATGCCTAGTATTCACAGCTGCAGAATTATGCCATAACAATAAGGCTGATTGTGCTCTCAAAATGACCAGGGGCTGCAACATAAGTAAATAAATAATAAGTTCCTGTTTAAAAATGCCTTTAAATGCTTCTAATTTATGAAATTGCTCAAGTTTGTATAGTCTACACATGAAGAAAAATGTAGACAATTAAGCTTTGATAGTCATATTTCTGATATTGGAGTGGCTTATAAACATTGCAGATGTCTTCAGGAATAGAACCGATTGTGATTGATTCTGAAGTCTGTTTGATCTTTAGTTCATTTTACTAGAGGAAAGGAAAAAAAAGGGGATGGATTTACCTTTCCCTGAATACCAGACACTTGACTGAGTAGTTTTGATATATTATCTCATTTATCCCTCAAACAACCCTCTACGGCAGGCATTATCAACCCTATTTTTACAGCTGAAGAAATGAAGGCCTAGAGAGACTAAGTGACTTGCCCAAAGTGACACGAAGTAATTTTCACAGATAAGATTCGAGCCCATGGCTGTTTGGTTGCAAAGCCCTTGTTCTTTCCAATATATGAAACTACCTCTGGAATCAGAAGGCTGAACTTCAAAAACACAAGAACTTGAGAACATGACACTGCTCAGTTTGATATTAACAGAAGAATTGTGAGGTATTAAAAATGTTGCTCACTGAAGCTAATGCAGTCATGCATTAACGATGAGGTTATGTGTCATTAGGCATTTTTGTCATTGTGTGAACATCACAGAATGTACTTACACAAACCTACTTGGTATAACCTACTGCACACCTAGGCTATGTGGCATAGCCCAGGGGAGGTGAACCTTTTCATGTTGGAAGGCTGCATTAATTTAGCTGTAATCAAATAAGGCCACATTCAAAAAACTTCAATTATATGTACTTAAAAATGTACATTATTTTGTAAAAATCTAACTACTATATACTTAATAATTTCAAAAAATGAAAACTATTTGTTAATTTTAAAGTTAACTAACCTTTTAATGACTTCGTCGTGTCTGCTTTTTGCTGGAAATCATTTGAATATTTGGTTGCAGCATGGAGGTCCAGTTTCAGCTGATCCTCCAGATGTGTATCAGTCATTTGTGACCTTAAGGGTGTCTTGACTTAAGTTAGGTAGGACAATGGAGGTTTGCAGCAGTAAGTGATTGAAAAGCAAGAAAGTGTTTTTCAGGCATGTTGTCAAAGGCTTGGGTATTCTACTGCATTTTTTCATATTCCAGCTGGATCTTTCTTAGCATCAAACAATGATTTTAAAATGTCATTCTACTGAGAGCTCAATCAATTCCATCTGTAGTTCTTTAGGTGCCTTGGGGATATCGACTAGGTGAGGCTGAAATGCTGATTTGAGTGTGATGTCATGATTCTCAAAGTCAGTGAAACTTTCATTGTATTCTCCAATTAGTAGTTCTATAAATAGCTGCATATTTTTCAAATGATTCACATGTATCCTCCTGCTCATCAATGACCTTTGTTTGCTAACTGGGGAAAATGTTCATCTGAAATTTCCTTTTGAAGAAGAAATGTTTTGAAAAAAGATACATTTATTTGAAATATTTGGATTTTTTTTTTTGCCACATATCGTGTATAGACTTAGTTATACCTTGCAAAGAAATATTGAAGTCATTTTGATTTGACATGATATCACACAGAAATGCTGCATTCCTATAGAAATCTTTCAATAATTCACATTGCTTATTCTGTTCTTCATAAAATTTAACTATCTGTTCTTCCAGAGATAAAATTTTGGTTAACACCTGTCCCTACAATAGCCAATGCATTTTAGAATAATATGGCAAGTCGACCTTGAACACCTCATAGTTCAACTTTAGCATGTTATGAAACTGACAATGCCGTGTTGCATTTGCATGAATATAGTTAACAATACTTGTAACTTGTTGCAAAGTGTCACTTAAATAATAGCTTTAGCACAGAGATTTTGCTGATGCAAGGTACAATGAAAAGAAATTAGAGCATCTGGATTTGTTAATACTTTTTAAAATCTGTGCAATAAATTCTTCATATTTTCCTGCCATGGAAGGTACACCATCTGTACATACATTCACTAAATTTACCAAGTTCAGTCTAAATTCACAACATTTATCTTGAAAGTTGTTGAAGATATCTATTTCTTGTGTTCTGTTCTCAAGAGTACCCAAAGAGAGTAAACCTTCGTAGCAAAGAACATCTGTTATAATCCGAATGAAGTATAACACCTGCACTGAGTTAATAGTATCAGTTGATTCATCCAAAGCAATTGAATATATATATTTTCCTTTTGAAGTATTGCATGAAGTTCTTCTGTTAAGTTGAAGGCTAATTCATGCTGCCAATCAGCTATGATTCTCCTTGAAAGAGGCAGTTGTTTGTACTTTGAAATGTTATCAGAGTCTAAGCATCCTACAACTTTGACAATGCATTCTTTCACAATTTTTACATCACTGAATGGCTTCCCATTTTTCCCCAAGTATATAAGCTACTTAATAAGTTGCTTCAGTAGCATTATTTCCAGATCTTATTGCTACTTGAAAGAATTGTCTTTGTTTTGCTTCTCATCTTTTGATTTCTGCAATATAACCATTTGTGTCTCTCCCTATAACTTAAAATATTTGTGGTCCTTATGAGTGTTATAATGCTGATGAGCATTGAATTTCTTTAATTTTGATACTGCAGTATCACAAAGCAAGCAAATCATTTTCTCTTTAGCAGAAACAAGATTATATTGCAATTCCCAATCTTCATGAAAAAATGTTTTCTTCCTTCAGTGTTCTCTTAGTCTTCTTTGACATGATGGTCTATTAAGCAGACAGAATTAAAAAATACCGTCAAGTTGTGCGAATATTCACAAATTCCACTTCAAACAGAAACACATCGCACCATTGTCAAGAGCTGATAACGGACTGGTATACTCAGCCTCCGTAAACTCTCACCAACCAGCCTCGTGCAGTAGTGCTGCCAGTCAGGTGAGGGAAGTTAGAACCAAATCATGTGCGCAGAGGCCAACAATTTAGCCTTTATGACGTACTGATGTTCTAACTGTGCGAGTCAATCTGGCAGGATTATTTCATTGAAACTTATTTAATTCTTTGGTATTTTAAATACATTGATTTTTTTTTTTTTTTTTTTGAGACAAAGTCTCACTCTGTTGCCCTGGCTAGAGTGCCGTGGCATCAGCCTAGCTCACAGCAATCTCAAACTCCTGGGCTCAAGCAATCCTTCTGCCTCAGCCTCCCAAGTAGCTGGGACTACAGGCATGCACCACCATGCCCAGCTGATTTTTTCTTTCTATATATTTTTGGTTGTCCAGCTAATTTCTTTCTATTTTTAGTAGAGACAGGGTCTCACTCTTGCTCAGGCTGATCTCGAACTCCTGAGCTTAAAGGATCCACCCGCCTCGGTGTCCCAGAGTGCTAGGATTACAGGCGTGAGCCACCGCATCTGGCCTAAATACATTGATTTTAAAAATAAAATATAAATATAAAAGATGAACAAAGATGTATTAATAAAAATGAAAGGATTTGTTCTGTAAAATTTGGATTCAGTCAAAAGGCTGCACTTAAGCTCCTAGAAGGCCACATGTGGCCCTAAGTTTGCAGGTTCCCCACCCCTGGCATAGCCTATTGCTCCTAGGCTACATAGCTATGTAGGGTATTACTGTGCTGCATACTGTAGGCAATTGTAACACAATGGTAAATATTTGTGTATCTAAATCAAAAAGTTACAGTAAAAACACAGTATTATAATCTTAACAGCCCACCATCATATATGCAATCTGTCCTTGACTGAAACATCACTATGTGTCACGTGACTGTACATAATTTTACATTGTTTCTCTTTTAGGACCATGAACACTTCATATACACTTCTATAAGAAAGTATATACGAATGAATTGACATAATTAACATTTTCATTTTATTTGTGAGATAAGCACAAAATCATGGTTTGAGGAGGCATACTTTAGCTGTGATGGGCTTGGTCATCACGTATGCTGAAATTTCTGTTGCAAAACTAAGCCGGGGGAAAGAAAAGAAAGCTGGCAAAGGAAGCAGTGAAGATCAGAGGCTGAGAAAAATGATTCACTTTTAGTGCTAGCCTTTGGTAGAGAAAGCCAATAGTCCACGATGGTCTCCAAAGGAACCTGGTGAACCTGAGATGATGCAGGCTGATGTCATCCATTATCCAGCTGGAAAAAGTTGAGGTGATGGCCATGTTCAGCTGCACTGTCTTTTGATTCTGTCAGTCATTGGGAGAGAGAACTGGGCCATTGGTAGGGACATAAAGAGTCCAGCTTTTCCTACTCTGACAACAGATAGGCAGGAAACGAAAGACTCAAATACAGGGCTGAAGTTTAGGGGTGAACTCTAATTCCAGAGGGAAACTGGAGTGCTGAAAAGAAAAGGTAAGGCAGAAGCCTAGGCATACAGACTGGGGAACATGGCAGACCTAGGAAAAGGTTGTATATA
Source organism: Propithecus coquereli (assembly GCF_000956105.1). Lineage (NCBI taxonomy): Eukaryota > Metazoa > Chordata > Mammalia > Primates > Indriidae > Propithecus > Propithecus coquereli. The sequence continues at coordinate 4,758,896 of NW_012150729.1, read as the reverse complement.
ATGCAATAGATACATGAGTGCCCATACTCAATGCAGGCTCATCAGATACCATAAAACTAATTCCAGACTCTGTTGGATTTCCAGATTCCAGATTTTTACTGGCTGTGAGCCTGAGCTCACAGAGGAATACTCTGTCTCTCTTGCTTTGGCTTAATTTAAAAGTTTAGGAAATAGCATCCTGTAGTTTGGATGAAGTCAGAAAAGGTAGCAACTGATTGAGCAGAGCAGTAAATATTATTAAATGTCATTCAATAATTCCTTCATTTCTTTATTCATTAAGCAAATACTTATTAAGGGTCTTTATGTGTATAGATAGAGAGAACTTCATTACTATATAACATATTTTAAAATTTAGACCAATAAATAACTACAAATATTATCATTCACATAAACCATATATGATTTCTTTATTTGATCTAATACTTATTTCTGATCAATCAACAAGCATACAACTAGTAAGTGCCTATTATGCACTAATCCCTTCACCTGATCAACAAATCCTGTCCTTCATGATCGTTTTTTTCCATCAACACTTCCTCATCTCTCATATGCTTTTATTCTCTCCTTTAAAACTCTCTTTTTTCCTTCAGCATAAAAGATGTTCAAGTGTCTATGAAACAAAAGAAGAATCCTCCTTTGACTCTGATCAAACATTAAAATAGTGCCTAGCAAAGCAATATAAGGAAATGAGAAACCCAGAAAGGTGGAGAGTGGAAGGGGATTGGCCTAAAAACTTACCTGTAGGGTACAATGAACACTATTCTGGTGATGGCACACCAAAAGCCCTGACTTAAGCATTATTCAAGGAATCCATGTAACAAAAACACTTGCACTCCCTCAATTAGTATTTTGAAATAAAAAATAAGTAAAATAGTGCCTAGTATATACAGGACACAGTTCTAATTGTTTTATATACAGTAGCTCATAAAAACCTTATGAGATACAGAGTATGATATTCAAATTTTCTGGATAAGGACACTGAGGATCAGAAAGGTTAAATGGATTGTGGTAGATCACACAAGTACTAACAGGTTGAGCAGGGGTTACACTCAAGGAGTCTGGCTTCATAGTCTGTGCTTTCACAACCATGTCATGCCCCCCTCCTGAAATCCTCTTTACCTTTCTTGTCTTAGATCTAATTTATGCACTTCCCCAGATGTGTTTTGGCCCCTGCTACCTCCTAGGTCCTCGGCTGCTTGCTCAATGGAGAGCCTTCACACCCATGGCTGCCACCGCACCTCCTAGCTATCAGGGACTCCCCTAGGATCAGGGCTGGGTCTTGGCATGGCACAGATTTCATTTGCTCAGGAAGGAGTCACAGCTTTTCCACAAAGGACTGAGAGGCCTTGATCCACAAAGGCTGCAGCTCCTTCTACCACTCAGGACTCAGATGCAGGGTGGGTGCCACAACTTGGGAGTTCGAGGGAGTTAACACCTCTTAAGGTCAACTTTGATCAATGAGAGACAGGAGAAGTAGGGTAGGGCAGTTAGAGATCCAGCTGATAAATTCCTCTTTCTTTTCCTTCCTGCTGGATTGGTCCACATTGAGGGTAGTTCCATATGGCCTGTCTAGACACCAAGCAGCTGGCTGTAGTTTCTCATGAATTCGTACACTGTTCAAAATGCACCTCTTCATATTTGCTTTCCCTCTTGTCTGCTTTATGTTCCTTTTTCCCCCTCACTCTTGCTGCCTTTGGATTGTACCTTGCAATAAAACATTAGCATAAGGCTCCGTTTTCTAGGGGTCATTAAGACTCTGCAATGCCTGCAATGGTTTTATTCCACTGCAATGGGCTTATATCCCTACTTCTCCATTCAAACTGCTTTTTATAGAGATTACAAGCAATCTCATCACTAAATTGAATGAACTCTTTTCAATCTTTATTTTATTTGAACTTCCCACTATATTTAATATTTTTAACATTTCTTCCCAATACTTTATGATATGTTTTCCTGTTTCTCTTCTCACCTAGTCAATGTTCCCCCAAAAAGAAACAGCAACAACAGCAAAAAAAACCAACAAAACAAAACGTAATCAACCTGCTCTCTTTGCAGTGCCTGCATTGGTACTTAAAAATAAGTGAAATTGACATTCTTTGGTATTCATTCTAAGCAAGGAGATGACTGGCTATTTCCAAGGTTGACTTAAATGTCACTCAGAGTTCTCTCTACAGACACTGAACTAGCCTGACCTACAGCTTTGGTTTTAAAAGATTATGGAAATTGGGGGTGTAAGGCTGTATGTGTGTGTGTGTATGTGTGTGTGTGTGTGTGTGTGCGTGTGTGTGTCGGGATGGGGGTGGGTGGGAGGGGAGGCTGGGCAGAGGGAAACTGCAGATTTAGTTCCAGAACGATCAAGATTAAAAGTAGAAATCCCACCAAGGTAGATAGTTTTTGTTTTTTAGTGTGTTGCAAATCATCTTGTCATTTAAAAGCCAATTAACGTTAGCCCTGTGGTATAGCTTCAGTACATAGTGTTTTCTACAAAGAACCAAAGAATTGTTCCTATCAGTAAAGTTGGAGAGTGCTGATTTTAGGAAACAATCACTCCTCCACAAAACTGTCATTGATACATTCATTAGGATAAGTGAGTCTGCCATACACATAATATCTTTCTATTTTAATTGTACAATTCTGTGCCTCTAAACCCACCAGGGTTTCCTACTTAGAACTGCTGTTTGTGATAGCCCATCAGTGAGGTAGGAGATGTAAATACGCTGAAAATAAATGAAGTGACACTCATCTTATTAATTTTTGGTGCAGCACAGATACAATGTGAACAAACATCAATGAAAGGGAAGACATTTTCATACAGCGTTCATATTAATATCTCTGAACTGTCAGCCATGTTCTTGTCTGCCTTAGATTTCTTCCAACTTTTCCAACTATAGACTCATCAAACCTGCCCCTGGTTCACTGGAATGGTTCCCACATGTCTGTTTATACAGTTTTTGGCTATATCATAATAACATATACACATCACCTTTTTGCTGGATGATCCCACGAACATAATTTTCAAAAGACTCAAGTCCCCCATTAAGATCTTTTGTCATAATGACAGTTTGACAGAGGCCATTTGTATAAACTCTGGCCTCCTAGACTTCATGATCATTAAGAGTAAAGTCAGGAAAACTGAGATAGAGGTACTTGGGGCATAGTAAATCGGTATGTAAGTGTGAAAATGCTTTTAAGGTTATTTTAAACATGCATAATTTATAGAGTAGACTCAGTGTATAATTAGGTGGTTCAGAAAAAAGGTAATCTACTTTATGCAATACAAAACATTTTTTGGATTTATATAAAAATACGTATTACAGAGCATTTTATGTTAGGAGTTATCTGTTTCTTTATTGAACAAACACATTGACTATACCTGCTATGCCAGGTGTTATGGACTGAATATTTTTGTCTACCCTCCCCCCACCTCAATTCATTTGTTGAAATCTAGTCCCAATGTGATGGTATTCAGAGATGGGGCCTGTGGGAGATAATTAGGTCACAAGAGTAGAGCCCTCATGAATGGTATTAGTGCCCTTATTAGCAGAGCCCAAAGAGCTAGCTTGCTTTCTTTCTACCATGTGGCAGTCTGCAACCTGGAAGAGGGCCCTCGCCAGAACCTGACCATGCTGGCATACTCATCTTGGACTTCCAGTCTCCAGAACTATGAGAAACAAACTTCTGTTGTGTATAAGCCATCCAATATGATACTTTGTTATAGTTGCCCAAACTAAGACACCAGGCATAAGCCTGGGAGCCGGGGAGGCAATAATCACAAAGATAGACTTGATTTCTATACTCAGAAAGCTGGCATAGTAGTTAAAGGTATAATCAGAGAAATAGCAATGAATACACAAGTTCTCTACTGGGGAAAATGGCCTGGGAGAAATGTATGGTAACATGACAAAGAAGGTGGGGGAGTGAGTAGAGGAATATAAGGTAAATACAAGGATTGTTAAAAATTGAGGGACACAAAAATTAAACTGTAATTTCAATGATGATTTTTGGAATTTGGTGTAGAGAACACCAAATCATCACTGGCAATGCCTAGAGTCTGCAGACTTATATAGTCTTTGGCATTTATCCCAAATAAGAATATGTGTTCCTGGTTGATGGAAGGAGTCAATGATAGCTTAAAAGTCATTTATGGCATGTGTTTGACATCTTGAGATGCTTGGAGAGGAGTAGCCAGGTGATGCAGAGACATTTTTGAGGAAGGGAGGAGAGGAAGAGGAGGACAGTGGAAACACTTTGAATGGTTTGAGTTCAAGTAAAGATGATTGTGGGCTCTGCTATGGAGCCCGATGCAGAGTCTTTCTGGATCCATCAAATTTTTGAGTTAGTCTTGACATGATAGAAGACAGATTGAATGCAGAAGTCTAATTTGTTTCATTGCAAATAAAAATATCGAGGTCTATTCTTATTCATTTGCCGAGCAAACCATTTGTAAAAAATTATTCTTCTATGCCTATTATTAGATTTCTGAATTTTTAGTTGTTTTTTTCCCTACAGTTATACTTGCTAGTGCTTTGCCTCAAACTAATCATGATTAATGATAATTTAGTCAGATATGATGACACACATTGTTAACTTTTATCCCAGAAAATGGCAGTGACAATGATTGAGAGCAGAATGCTAGGGAGATTGATCAGGATGGAACTTGAGACCTGGAATTCCAATAGAAATTTTCTTCTGTACTTGCAGCTCCTTCCTCAAGTACACTCACTATTTGACTTCTTTTCCCATGTTGACATGAAAACTTGGCTCAGAAGGATTTAACTACCAAGCCCTGGGTATTCAGAATGTCTTCCTAGATGTTATTTTCTAGATGACTCTTGAGGGCATTTCTTCTGCCTCTTCTACTTCAGCCTGCTCATTATTCAACACTTGTCTTGTTAGCATCTATTTTCTACATATATCCATCTTGATGGAATTGTGTTTTGATAAAATAGTGCTTTAATCCTAGTAGACTGGCTATATTCCAGGACCATACTGTTGGTGATTCATTCACACCATTCTGTGTGAAGAATGTGACAACTTTCCTTCGAACACATTGCAGATTCAGTAGCACCAAGGATAAGAGATGCCAACTGCAGAGCATCATTTTGGCATGTGTATGGAGAGAGAGAGAGAGAGAGAGAGTATGTGTGTGTGTGTGTGTGTGTGAGAGAGAGAGAGAGAGAGAGAGAAACTATAGAGAGTAGAGTTTATACTACGTTTTATAAGAGAAACCAAAAATAATTTAAAAATATACTCAGAATATATTTGATGACTAATGGCACAATTTCTCATAAAATTGAAGATCCATATTTCACGTTCAGGAATAGACATGCTATTTCCTTTCAGCTATAGACAAAGCCTCTTTCAGATAAGACAGTATTTTACCTTACAATCATACAACGTCAAGCCAGAGTCATTGTTCTAAAGGAACGGAACCTTCTGCCACTTCAACAACCCCTAAGTGCTGACTGTTAACTCATTTTTCTTTTCATCTTATGTGACTGTGACAAGAAACAAATTCACAGAAGTGGAGTTATCTGTGATGGTGAGCCATTGGATAGATGACCTTGGGAAAATTAATACACAGATCTGTGCCAGAGTTGCAGTTAGGAACATGGACTTTAATCTGTTGCTAATTCATAATATTCCAGATACAGAGATTGTTTTAAGGGATATTTGTTAGATTTGTTGTTATTGTTGTCAATGTTTGTTTATACCTCTGAGACATGTGGTTTCAGTAATTTTAAAAATAATTTTACAATTTTAATTAGAGGAACCCAGACGTGTGTGTGTTTAATGAGGCTTAAAGCAGAAGTCTTTTCCAGGAACAAGGATATGGTTACTTTGACATTCATTTCCGCTTAGTTTCGGAATGCTTGGTATAATTTTTCCAAGGCGGTGTATTTACATTCTAATGTTATTTTCATAAAAGAAAGTGAATTTGTACTTTTCAACCCTTTGCCACCTCTACTTCACCCGTTTGCCTAAACTCCTTTTAGCCATATTTTATAATTTCTCTACTCCCAAGGTGTATATTGCCCTGCTCTTCTCTTTCTTCAGCCCCTATATATTCGTTTTTGCTTACTTATGATTTATATTCTGCATTCTCCCTTCCCAGTTGACTTTTTGTTTCTGTTCCTTTAAGTATCAGTGCAGGCTCTGCCATACTGAATAGAATGAGCCCATGAATTTCAATTCGATCAAACATTCATCTGGCTTGATTATTATTTCCACTTAATTGACAAGTTGACTAAATTTACTTAATTGATTAATAATTTGATCATATGCCTTTCATTGTCTTATCTATATTTGCATTTGTTGTTTCACTCATGCATCCATTCAGCCTGTCATTCAATCCACCTTTCATGTATCAAGAATATAAAGCTAAGTGTGACATGTCCTTGCTAATGAAGAACTTAAACTCTAATGGCATATTGCTTTGACTGATAATCTCTTATTGGCTAATAATAGTAGTAATAATAGCTAATATTTCTTAACTATTATTTATGTGTCAGGCATTGTATTAATTATTTTATAAGCATTGTCTCATTTGATATTTATGGCAAGTTAATAAGGCATGAATTACTTGGCTTTATTTTAATATCAGGGACCAGATGTTCAGAGAAATTTAGTAACCCATGCTAAGTCACACAGCTAATGAGTGGTAGAGCCAGGAGTTGAAATTAGGCAGCCTGAATCTGGGACCTCATCTGTACTCACTGTACCCACATAGCTTAAGGGGACAGGCCAGGATGAAATGTCTGTAATTTTCTGCCACCAAACTTGGCCGTTTATTGCCGTAACATCCATGCATGTTGATCCCGACAAAGGAGAACTAGATCTGTAGGGTACGGAGTCTGGGGATAAGTAAGGAAACTTGAGATTAAATATTTTTAAATGATATTTCTAAGATGTGATTAAAATAGCTGCATAGATAGTTAATAATATAACCTCTTTTTCCTTCTAATTTTACATACTTCTACTTTTAATTTTTACTTTAACTAATGCTTTAGAGATGTAAAATTTATTTTCAGTATGAAACTCAAATATTTAATCCTGACATATACAGAGATCAGGTAGGAATAAAATTTAATTTCCAGGAATATGACATGGTTTATAGAAGCTTTTCAAAACCATATTTATTATAGCTAGAGATTTCATAACCACAGTTTTTCTTTTCCTTTGGAAATTTTATCTTTGAATTTCTATAATGGTATTGTAGCATCCAAAGACTTCTGATATTTTTGCCAATAACCATATGTGTACTTATATGTGAATATATGGAGGTAATGCATTATTAAAGGATAATGAGCCACATTTTAGATTTGCTCTCCTTTTGAACGTCTTAAATGAAGCTTTTTTTTTTTTAAATTTAAAGAAAGCACAAAGTTGGAATTCAGATTATTCATAGAGATCTGAAAAAAAAATTGCCCTTGGTGACTGTATGGTTTTCTATACTCATTCATACTTTAAGTTGCTATTATGTAACACTTAGAATGTATATTGCTTGAAAGGTTGAAAATTTTCTGATCTTTTGGAATATAGGTAAAAGAGGATGTCTTTGAATGCGACCTCTTGGATCTGTGTAGTTTCAGAATGATCTTATAGTTGTATGTTTTTATAGCTTTATCACAGAGAAAAGAAGCTAGTTTCGGTTAATGTATTGCCTTTTCAGTTTTCTTATTTACAGTATTTTTATTTCAGCCTTATGAAAGTCTTAATTAAACTATTAAATAAATTTTAATATCATTATTTAAAATACAGAAAATCATTCTGAATGTGTTGTATATTTGGATAAAATATATCTAGCTTTATACTAAGAGTTGAATCAAACTCATACTCTACAATCAATCAATAAATATTTTAATGAATATATACTTCTTCTCCAGCAAGTCAAAGATAGAGAAAGTTTTTACAAAGGTGCCCAAATTCTCAGAGAGCTGGGGCATCAATGTAGTTATAGAGATGAGGTATATAAACCGAGAGTGATTAGGAGGAAATATTGTGTCTGAAATCTTTGAGCTGGTAGCCCAATTTTCTAATACCTCGGTTTTCTCACTGATGAAATTGAGATGATAATTTTACCTCACTTAGATGTAATGAGGATTAAGTGAGATAGTATATTTTAAAAAACTTCTTCTGAGTCAAAATAGTTGCATAATTCTTCTTTTACTATGTAAGATGGAATACCACTCTCATGTGTTATTCTCTTAGTAGCCTTGGTGCCTAAACATATTATCTGGCACAAACCAGGCACTAAATATATATTTAGTGGATGAATGAATGAATGTTCCTGGATAATGTAGTGCAGATTATAATGGTTTTGTAATTAAGAAAAAATGCAAGGTAGTGAGCCTGAAGCATCCATGGAAATATCTGTGGTTGAATTTAGATTTAATTTGGAACTTGACGGTAATGTAGTATTTAGATAGGAGAAGAGGAACGGGAAAGGAATTCCAGGAGGAAGGGGTATCATAAACAAACATACAGAAATGAGAAGAAAATCAGAATGCAGAGCATTCTAAGATGGCATAGTTTATATCCATATATGACAAAAAATTTATTAATAAAATAACAAGTTTTAGAATTAGCCCTCATTTTAAAAATTATATATGTCAAACCTCTAAAAATTAAATCCTCAAGTTTTTTGCTAGCTTATAACTACAGATAAAAAACTCAAAACATTTTAGAATAGCATTCGTTTCTTTAAGGAAAATTATCAAAACTAGCATTCTTTGTTATTTCTATGTGAAACATTATTTGCTGTTTATAATGATTATTGTTCTGAAGTGGAAAATTGATTGGAAAACCTTACACATCTTCCTCCCTATACATCAGAATGACTTCTTTTATATTTTTTGTTCTAAGTTGAGTTTCTGTGCCAGCTGCCCAAGTTCACGATGGATGCAGGTAGGTTTTTAGATTTGTGAATTGGAATAGAGAACAGCAGCCTCTGCTTTACATTTAGATTCAATATTTTCTTCTATGTGTGAATCTACAATTAAATAGCTAAAATTGAGTTTGAACAGTAACTGTCAGCACAGTAATTTGGGAGCAGGCAAGTGGGAGTGGCCATGTAAATTATTTGAGGACACATGAATTGATTAATGGTCAAAGTAAAATCAATAATGAGCTTAAAACAGAACTAAAGAGTGCTCTTCTTATACTATGATTTGGAAGGCTTTTGATTTTTAGCATTAGGTGACTTTATGGTCACTTGTTTTTTGAACCCTCCCTGTGTGAGTCTGACACAAACATTTTGCATGTCAAGAGTTGACTGACACTTTATCTGTATACATTTTAGTGTCAAGGCTAAATCCATCAATGAATAGAAAGTCTTTCAAATGATAGTGTATTTGTTTACTGGTGTCTGCTGTCTGCTTTGAGAGTATTAGATCATCAAAAAGATGTTTAAAATCTAACTTTAGTCATGGGAATAAAACAAAAGACAATTATAGTTTATTATTTTTTAAGGTCCAACCAATATTATGTTGATTCTAACAGTTGAATAAGTTATTAGATTTAGAACTAATGTGGCAAACTTGGCATGTTCTATTATATGATGAGCATTAATGGACTTTAATTAGTCTTGTATGGATGTAACATTTTTTATATAAAGTGTGAAATCATTGTTACCAGAAATCTAATGTTTCTTGCATAAATTTCCTTTTAATTCTTGGTAGAAATTCATTGTGAGATATTCAGCAATGCTTTGAGAAATACAAAAACTCAGATGCAGAAAGATCATATCATTTTGCTCTATTATGATAACACCATATCCTTTCTGCATATCATAGTTTTCAAGGCATTTTTACTACATTATCTCATGGAGGAGAAGAAAGATCACTGGACAAGAAATTGAAAACAATGACCTAATCTTGGTTCTGCTGTTAAATAGACAGGCTTGGAGTAAGTCTCCTAAGTTTCTGAGCCTTTCTCATTTATAAAATGGAGTTTGACTAGATCAGATCTCAAGGGTGTTTTTCTTGTTGCAAAATCCTTTTAAAAATCACTCCTAATGTAACCTGTGCAAAAGGTAAGATGGCTACCTTCTTTGCAAATAAGAAAGCTGAGGTTTAGAGAGCTTCTTACATAGTTAGGAAATATTGGAGCCAGGCCTAGAACCCTAGAAATCTGATTGAATGTTTTGATATTACAGAAGGCATCTCATAAGATTTTTATTCTTAAATCTGCTTTGGCTAATCTATTAAATTATTTCCCTAAATACTCAAATACTTATACCTTAAATGTCATCAATATTTTTCAACAAAATAATTGGAAAGCTATATGTTTACACACATGATTTGTCAGTTGCCCCTATAATGAACAAAGGGTGATCAGATATGGAGAAGATTTTGGGCTTTCTTGAACAACCAATCATATTGAAGCAATGATAACTAAGGTAATAGAATGAGGCAATAAGAACTAACGTTTAAAACTTGCCCTTTGCCCTTAAACAGTATTAATTTCTTTTACTCTACCCCACCAAACAAAACAAGAGGAAAGCAAACAAATACATTAATGTCGATAAGCATTTAACTAGACTAAACGCATCCAGGAGCAATAACGTGTTCTGCTTCCCAGTTGACATGTACCTAACACCTAACACCTCTGAAGACAGAGGGAGATCTTGATTTTTGTTTGTACTTCCTGAGGACTGTTATTTGAGCCTGTTCTTCATTTTCATTTTAATTTTTTTTTAGAGACAAAGTCTTTCTCTATAGCCCAGGCTGGATTGCAGTGGCACGATCAAAACTGACTGCAGCCTGGAAGCCCCAGGCTCAAACAATCTCTTGTCTCTGCTTCCAGAGTAACTGGGACTGCAGCACACATCACCATGCATGGCTAATTTTTTAAAATTTTACGTAGAGACAGGGTCTCCCTATGTTGCCCAAGCTAGTTTTGAACTCTTGGTCTTAAGTGATCTTCCCATCTCAACCTACCAAAGTGCTGGGATTACAGACGTGAGCCACCATACCTGGCCTATCCTTAATTTTTTAAAATGTTCTATTTATAACTAACTCACAAATTCCTTTCATATTAGTAAGTGACATTATAATATAAGCATTATGAGGGCAAGAATTTTTGTCTGTTTTGTTCACTGATGTATTCCCAGTGCCTAAACAATGTTAGCACAAAGTAGATACTCAATAAATATTTGTTAAATAAATACATAGTCTCCAAATCAATTCTTATTTTTAAAGGAAAGAAAGAAAACACCATGTCTTACAAACTAGAGTGCAGCATAAACATTTGTGAGTAAAAGTAATTTAAATCAGAAAGACTTCTTTTTTTTTTTTTTTTTTTTTTGACAGAGTCTCACTGTGTTGCCCAGACTAGAGTGCCGTGGCGTCAGCCTCGCTCACAGCAACCTCCAACTCCTGGGCTCAAGAGATCCTTCTCCCTCAGCCTCCCGAGTAGCTGGGACTACAGGCATGTGCCACCATGCCTGGCTAATTTTTTCTATATATTTTTAGTTGTCCAGTTAATTTCTTTCTATTTTTAGTAGAGACAGGGTCTCGCTCTTGCTCAGGTTGGTTTCGAACTCCTGAGCTCAAACAATCCCCGCGCCTCGGCCTCCCAGAGTGTTAGGATTACAGGCGTGAGCCACCGCGCCCGGCCGAGACTTCTTTTTTAATCGTCCTCCTCCTCCTCCTTTTTCTTCTTTTTCTGAGAGAGGATTTTTCTTCTTTAGGGTAGTATGAACAATATTTGAGGCTTTGACTTTTCTTTGTTGTTGTTTCAACATGTCACTTGCAAAACAGTTTTCAAAATAAAGAAAAACGAAATTTACTTTAGGTAATTATAACATTGTTCCCCAGAAAGTTCATGTTTCTTCTTCCTTCATTATTTATGTGCCTCTCCCTTTGCCATATTGTTTGTAGATAAGACAAATGTAGAAATTACATTTTTGCCCCTACTTTTCCCAACTTCTCAGCCTTACCAATTATTTTTTTCTCCATCTGCCCTTATTCCGACTCCCACTCATAATTCCAATTTTCTGATTGTGTGCTTCCCCCTGCATACGCTCAAAATGCATTTGACATGAATGATGAAAAATATAACTAAGGGGGTGAGGGCAGGTCAAGTACCTGGGGATCTGAACCCAGGTCACCATCTTTACACTGTGGTCTGTGTTTCTGGATTTACACAGGTGAAATGTTGACCTAAAAGTACAGTGTATGGAACAAACTACTACAGCTTTAAGCTGCGGAGGTTTATCAAAAAGGAGCCGAAACAAAGGCAAGCAGATGGCTAAAGATGAAGGTCACATCAGATTGAGAAGTTTGTCAAAATGTGATGACATAGGTAATCTGTAAACTGTTATTGCGCCTAGCTGGAGGTGCTGAAAAACATTTTGAAATTACAAAAAACACTGGAGTCCCCAGCACAGAGGCAGGAATGATAGCCTGGAGTGGTTCTGGTCTATGGATGAATGCCAGATGTGGAAAGCGACATATCTGGAATTAATGATATTAAACATGCTTTTCTTTTATGCTCAATAATAACTCTATTATGATTGATACAAACCGCAGACACTTTATCTAGTACAAATGGAATCGTCTGTCATTGACTATATTAAATCATCAATTTCTGCATGATGAGGATCGTTTAGGGTAACTAATCATCTGTCTCGTTCTGAAGTCTTTAAGGCTGATCAGATAACGTTTTGAATACTGCCTGAGCAACCATGACAATCTAACCCTTCCATGTAAGGATTGAGAAGGGCCCATTATGCCGTCAAAGCCTGTGGAAATATCACAGCTCTTTCTCTACATAATACCCTGCTGTAAATAAATCACTCTCCACCGCAAACTTTATTGATCACAAGCACTTCCATGCTTGTGTCTAGTGAAGTCTCTACAGAATAAAATGCTGCTTTATATTTTGTCTTGTCAAAATATTAAACGGCTCTGTCAAGCGGAGTCAGGCCAGCAGTGATGGTGTAATTCTGCTGTAGCCCTTCTCATTCCCTCCTTCTATCTCAGCTGCCAAGCTTACAAAGCAGGATTTTTTTTTTTTTATAAACTTTCCAATTATAGTCTCCTAAGATTATGAAGCCTTAAGATAAAGTGTCCTAATTTAGAGTAGTGGAGTACTGAACTACTAGGAAAGCGACTGTTAGATAAAACAGCATTTCTCTCAAGGAAAAAGATAACCTGGCTTATTTATGTACACAACTTTAATGGGCAATGGCGGTTCAGCAGAAAAAAAATCTCTTTTATTTTACCTCACAAAATGGAAGGAGGGGTAGAATCTAAATTAATTTGCGCTAAAGTGCGTATTATTCATACTTATGAAATTATGTGTTATGATCTAAACCAGCTTGTGGGGGGCAGAGAGGAAGACTGAGTTGAAACTAAAGTCCACCATTAATGCAACACATGTTTTCCAAATGGCACGGACAGGGCATGTAGCCACTAAGTGGTATCACATACTGTAATATGTTTGTGGCAACACTCAGGAACAACAAGCAGATTCCAAGTGTAATTTACTGCCTGCTAATGCTGAATTTCCTGGGCAGCATATGGTTTTAATGCAATCTAAAAGTAGTTTCCTCTTTTGGCCCTTATAAAGGGGTAGAATTTTGCTTTCAATAGGGCAAAGAAAAAGACTCAAATCACTTAGAGAAGAGCACAAGATTTAGTGTACCAGGCCATTAGTGCTGCTTGGAGGACACTGGATTTGATCTTTATTCCCTTTCGGAAGATCATTAACTCTTTTAGACATTAAGCAAATAACCTCTTCCAAGGCTTAGAAGAGTTTACACACCACCATAGAGAGGATTTTGCTTCTGTCTTGCCTGTTTCTGAGCCAGATATTTATTGGTGCTTCTGTTTGGTCATTTTTAAAAAGAAGTTAAGCTGGATGATGAATTGATAATCCCAGACAGTGAATTTATTTTGGAGGCATAAAAATTGGACACCACAAAAACTGAAAGCACAAGTCTAGCTGTGGACCTCTGTGTACACGTCTGTTCCTGACAAAAAGAGATTCTAGAGAAGAGAGGAGAACAAATTTTAGCTTAGGGACAGGGTTAAACCCACGGCATATTTCAAAGAAGCAAGTAAACAGCTTTTTTGATGGTAATAAATTTGAACCATCAACAGCCTTAGCTTAATTCAAGTTCTAATTCATCTCCATAGTCCCCTCACCAGTATTTTTTAAAGTACTATAATGGGCAGTAAACCTCAAAGATAGTGGAATCAATCTTCAACAGTTCTTTTCTTTAGACAATGGGGAAGTTGTTAAATCCTACTGAGTTGTATAGTCTCCTTCTAAGTAACTATAGCCATGTATTTTCTTGTGAGTAAAATAAAATGGGCAAATGTATTTACAAAGGTACTGCCAAAAGTATTTTGCTTAACGTTGGAGCCATTTCCCTCTTATTCAGCAAACATTTACTCACTCTCTCCACACACTGGTTACTCCTCTCCTCACTGGAAAAGCCCCTGACCTTGAACGACTGCAGGTTTATTGAGGGAGATACACTTGTAAACAAGTAACAACAGTGCAGTATGAGAAAAGCCAGGGTGTGGGGACCACCTACGTCTGTGTGAGTCTTTGTTCTGTATTTAACCATAAGATGTATGTTAATTATTTTTCATACAGCAGTTTAGCAGTTACTGGTAGTTTATACCTGCTAGTTTTCTTACAACAGCTTCTTGGATTTTTTTCCCTTCCCTGATCTAACCTTACTTCCACCTTTACCTGCCGAGGGGTGGGGACATAATGCCTCATCAATATGGTCATTACAACCTCTGGCTACAAATATTTATCTGGGGATGGATGGTAGTCACACAGTAAGGAAGGGGCAGAGTCAGGTTTTTACCTAGGTTTGATGGCTCCCTAGTGCATGTTCCTAACCACTATGCTTTACTGTCTCTCAGTCCATCCAATGCAGAGGAGACTGGATGGATGAAGTACTGAAGGTAAAAAGACTCAAGCCAGTCCAATGAAATTTGTTGCTGGGACTTTTACTCAAACACTATTTTTCTGCTGATTTGCTAAGCTGGTATGCCTGGGGCAGTCCAAGCCCCATCATTAATGAAGAAAGAAGTCCCCAAAGGAGGAAGCCAAACAAAAGAAAGAAGAGCTGAGAGATGGAGACATGGAGGAGGAGTAAAACACTGGAGAGATTAAACGAGGTGGGTGGTATCGTTTGATTCCATGGATTCAACCATTCCTCAAACATCTATTCCTGCATTTTGCCGTTACTAGAGCCAACAACAACTGGCTACTCTTGCTGAAGCTAGTTTGAGTTAGTTTTCTCCACTAATTAACAGTGTGTTAAAGAGATACGTCCCTTTAAGGCTCAACTGGGAGAAAGTAAAAAACTACTTCAAAAGGATCTCAGAAGACCACTGAGTCAGATTCGATGGCAGAGACTGCAAGAAGGAGCCTCCAAGACGAAGTCATCATTTATCTTCAAAATGGGACTCTAATTTTATACTAAACTTGGTATTGGGTCAAAGACCTTTCTTTAATTAGGATCGAGCTGATAACTGTACACTGTAATTTCTATTAGAAGATTTTTAAAAAATCTATTATCTAAATATTTGCTTTCCTTTTAGTTAGTGAACCAGTTTCTCTTAGCTTCTGGGTTTCCCCTGGTTGCACAGCAGATACTTACAGAAGTCGTACAAATCCTCTTCCATACGTGAAGGTATCATTTAATATCCTGTGAGGAAGCTCTTTTCAGACACCAGGAAATCGGTTATTATATCATCCCTGAAAGTGTTAATGCAGTTTCCTCAAGTACCTAGCATACTCCTGGGGAGTAGCTTACACTGTGGGAGAATCTAGGTCAATGTGCACGACTGAAATAGCTTAACAGTGAATCCAATATGAATTGAAAAAATAATGAGATGAGATCCTAGCTATGAGATACCCTGACTGGACTGATATTGGGTCTGAAAATCAAGCATCTTAGGTCTTGGAATAGGTGTATTGGTCAGCACGATTTTCTTTCCTGGCCTTGTTGAACTGTTTTAAAGGAGCATGGGATGCTTAGATCTAAGTTCAGCCAAAGAGGCTGCCAAAAAGACAAGAGAATCCTCTCCACAGAGAGGCTGGATTGCAGTCTGGAGGGGAAATAAAAACTTCTAGTTAGCTGACATTACATCTCTAGGCAATTTTAAGTTTTTGTTCAGGATTCCATTACTATCTCCTAAAGATATAGCGCATTTCCTAAGGTTAATAATTTGGCTGTAAAAAGAAAAATTCAAACCTCTCACTGTTCTGAAATTTGGTAAACAGAGAGATCGTGTAGGGACATGAATGACACATTCTTTTTATGGGGGGGGGGTGACTTCAGATTGCTTTTTCTGTCAATCTTTCAATATAAAATGCTCCTGAGTAGCTGGGACTACAGGCACATGCCATCATGCCCGGCCAAGTTTTAAAAAGTTTTGTCTAGAGGCAGGGTCCTGGTACGTTGTTCAGGCTAGTCTCGAACTCCCGGCCTCAAGTTGTCCTCCTGCCTTGGCCTCCCAAAGTGCTGGGATTACAGGCATGAGCCACTGCACCTAAACTCCTGGTTTTTATTGTAGGGAAATTGTTTACTGATAAGCTAAATATTCATAAAGTGAGATTATAATTTTTTTAAAATAGAAAATAGTAGTTTATATTAAAGACTGCTTAAAGTAATGTGTTTTTTGCCACTAACACAAGATGTAATTAAGCATTTGGCAATCACATCAATAGTAAATGCTGTTCTATCATTGTGCCCCCTAGATAGTGTCTCTGAAAAAGAAAAAGGTCTTATTCTTGTCATAACCTTAAACTACCCAATTGTTTTCCAATTAAAGTCAACAAATAACTGTTTAGTGTCTGCCACTGGCTGATTTGTTTGCCAGATACCACTGCTAGATATTGTGTGATACACAACAGTGTTTAAGAGGCGGTTGCTACTGTCATGAAGATTTCAAGCTAATTGCATCATTGGAGGTGGTTAGTGAGGGAATGGGGTGAGGAGGCAGACGTGTGTGCAATTAACTATAACGTAAGGTAAACTAAAGTGAGTGCTAAATAGAGGCACGGGTGCTAGGGTGGACACAGGAAAGAGCAATTCCGACTAAGAGGCTCAGGGATGGCCTTGGGAAAATAATCTTGGATTGGAATGTACAAGGGTTTGAGACACGAAGTAGGCATTCCAAGTTGAAAGAACAGCATAATCAAAGGCATGGAAGCATGAAAGTGCATGTTGTGATTGGGGAACACTGATACTGAATTAATTTGATATGCCTGGAATTCAGGAGTTGGGGAAGATTAAACTAATGACAAAGATAGGTTGAGTCCAGATTGTCAGATGTCTTAAAAAGGAGTCTGAGTATTTTTGTTGTTGTTGTTAGCAATGGGAAGGCATGGACAAGGAGTGACATGATTTCATCTGGAGTTTTAGAAAATTAATATTAACAATGTAATAATAGTATCTAACATTTATGGAGTGATTGGTATGTGCAGGCAGTGTTCTACACTTGTAATGTATAGCAGCTCTTTTGACTCTCATCATAGTCCTATATGTAGTTGTCATTATTATCCTCTTTCTACATTAAAGCACAAGGAGGTTAAGCAATTTGATAGTCATACATCTAGGAAGGGACAGAGAGAGCCATGTTTTTACCCAGGCATGATGGCTTCAGAGTCCGTGCTCCTAACTGCTAAGCTAACTGTCTCTCAGTCTATCCCATGTAGAGGACACAATGGCTTAAGGGATATAATGGAGGTAGGATGACCTTTCAGTGGATCCTGGAGAATGATGATGAAAGCCTGAAGAGGAAGTTAGTAGTGGAAATAAAACTGAAAAGGTAAATATGAAAAACACCATAGAGAAAGAAGTGATCGATTTGGGCAATTAATTAGACATTGCTAGTGAAAGAAAGGGAGGAAATGAAAATGACTTTAAGGTTCCAAAATAGAAGTTGATGACTTCCAATAATAAAGATAGGGAATGCAGGAGGCATAGGTTGAAAGGGGGCTGATGATATGTTTGATCGTTAATATGCAAAGTTTAAGGTGCCTGTGGTTCATCTCTGTGGCTATGTAAAGCAGGCATTTGGAAATGGAAGTCTGATACCGAGGAGAGGTATCGAGGCTAGACAAGGATTACAGAAGTTAACATAGTCATTCACCTGAAATGTAGTGAGTACCCACCCTCTGCCCCATTCTGTGTTGGAGATACAGTGGTGAAGAAGTAGACATGGTCTCTCCCTTTATGGAGCTCACCATGGGAAACAGACAATAAGTCATACAAATTGATACATAACTTACATGGTTATAAGTTCCATTAAGAAAAAGTCAATGGTGGATTTAAGCATTAGAGTAGGGGTCTGACTTTAATTGTGGGAATTAGAAAAGCTTTTTCTGAAGATGTTTATGTTAAGCAGCAACCTGAAGAATAAGAGGGAGTTATCAGAGGTAAGGATGCTGGATGTATATTCCAGTCAGAGGGAACAGCATATGTGGAAATGCTGAGATTAGAGAAAGCATGCCAGTAATCTTGAAACTAAAGAAGATGAGAGTGGCTGAAGATTAGAGAATAGAAGGGAGACAAGCTTTGAGAAAAAATTGAAAAGGGAGTCACAGTCCAGATCATACATGGCTTATTAAGCTATGCTAAGGATTTTATAATTTATTTTGAAACAGTGACCATTTATAGATGAATTTTAAGCAGAGAAGTGACATGGTAATATTTCCATTTTATTGTGGCTGCTAGAAGTTAGGATGGATAATAGGGATCAAGAAAGGAGGTAATTTAGTCAGGGGATTCCATCAACAATGCCAGGGAGTGGTGATAGGGATTAGACTAGCACACTAGCAGTGGAGAAATAAAGCAGAGGCAGAGTTGAAAGATTTGGTGGTGAATCACAGATGGAAAGTGAGAGAAAAACAGGCATGAAAAATGACTTTCATGTTTCTCATAACAACAATTGAGTGGGTTATTTCTGATCCCAACTAAGCAGATGGAGATGCCATTGTCTCAGACTGGGAGAATTTAAGAATATTTAGAGCCCAGTTTTTGAGGATATAAATTTAAGAGGCGTATAGCAATTCTAATTGGAGATAATATGTGTGTAACTTCTCAGGTTTCTGAAGCTCAGAATACAGGGTATGGCAGTTATGGAGATAGACATTTAGAAATGTATGTGCATACGTATAGAGAGAGATATAGCACACAGAAGATGTTTAAAGCCATGCCAATTGGTGCGATTGTTATGACCAGATGGAAGAGTGAGAGAGATATCTGGACTTGTTGAACATCAACGTTTAGAGATAGGGTAGAGAGCAACGTGATACTAGCCAAAGTGGACTTAGAATTATCTAGAAGAGCATGAAGTAAACCAAGAGAGTCTGGTGTCATGGAAAATAAGCAATGCAAACCAGCATTCTAAGTCAAGAAAGATGACTGGAGAATAAGACCCATACATCAGGATACCACAGGTGACCCTAATGAAAATAATTTTGATGTGATGGGGCCCAAAGTCAGATTGGACTGCCTTAAAGAGTGATTGGGAGATGAGAACGTGGAGAAGACATGCAAATGGATAATACTTTCCAGAAGCTTGATTGTAAAGGAGAGAAAAGAATTAAAGCAGTAGCTGAAAGGAGATGTGGAAGAAAGGGAAGAGTTTCTTATTGTTGTATTTGGTTTCACATACCGGAACTGTCAAACATATTGAATGCCTAGGGGGAGAATTCAGTAGAAAGGGAGAGGTGAAATAGGAAAAGAGATGAAAAACAGATATAACGAAGTCCTGGAGAAGGCTGAAGCTGATGAGATCTGGAGTGAAGGTGGGGGAATTGCCTTTATTTTTGTAGGAGGGCTACAACCTGCCTTATGAAAGAAGTGAAATAGTGAGGACAGAGCAGATACAAGTGGGTTTAGCGATTTTATGGTGGGAAGATGAAGGCATTCCCGCCTTATGGCTTCTTTTTTCCTCTGAGAATTATGAGGCAAGGTCATACACTGAAGTGACAAGACAGAAATGCAAACCTTTGAGAGTAAATGAGGTGGTCTAAGTCAAGAATGTATTGTAAAAGGAAAAATGTTCTCAGATCAGAAACTTTAAAGAATATCCACATTTAAAGAGTCAGGTGAGGAAGGAAAATGTGTGCAGAAGAATAACAATGGGTGGACACAGAGGCAGAAGGGAGAGCAAAAAGCCCAGGTTGTACCAGAAAAGGGAAAAGGTTCCAGAAGTCTCCCAGGGAGTCTCAATGTCAGAAGACCTGATAAAATCAATTGGGAGGGTAGTTTTTTTTTTTAAATTTGTGTTATGTGACAAGAACTATGCTAAGTGCTTCACATGCATTAGTTCATAGGAAAGGCTATGAAAAACGTAATATTAATCTGTAGAAAGATTAAGTGACTTGCCTAAGCTCAAATAGCAAAGAGTGATATAGTCAGATTTATAATATAGAAATGATAGAACCTGAAGCCCATGAACTGGATACTGTCTCAAAAGGCTAATTAATATATACTGGGCCCTTGCTATTAGCAGGCAGTTTGCTAAGCATTTCATTTATGTAAGGGTTTGGATTGCCATGGGAAATGGTAAAAAAATGATCAAGATAAATAAAAAGAGAGTTGAACAGTATTGGCACTTAGCAAAGGTAGAAGAACATAATATGCTCCAAAAGCATAGTAAAGTATTTTATCGAATCCATAAATAACATTATTTATTAAGTGGTTATTTTTTAAATACAAAATTGAAAGATGAGATGAGGGTGAGTTAGAATTATATTAACATGATCTCTGCTCTGTACGAATTTACAAACTAAAACTGATTCCAGGCAGATAAAGAACAATGGGGCAAACATTAAAAACAAATATGTGTGTGAAATATT
Source organism: Propithecus coquereli (assembly GCF_000956105.1). Lineage (NCBI taxonomy): Eukaryota > Metazoa > Chordata > Mammalia > Primates > Indriidae > Propithecus > Propithecus coquereli. The sequence continues at coordinate 4,738,049 of NW_012150729.1, read as the reverse complement.
GATACTAAGTAAATGCAAAGGGAGTGCTCAACAAACTGGACATTTTAGGAATTGGTTGCCTAGACAAGATCAAGATTAGAATACCTCTGCCCTGAAGTTGGAATTCCACTTGATGGAATTCCTGAAGCAACATGACATTTTTGCCATATCTCCCTCTGGCCCTCTTGGGAAAAAGGTTATTTTCCTCAAGGGGGTTCAAATTCTAACCAAGGCAAGATTTGGATGAGAATATATGATATTGCTGATGCCTTATAAGGAAGGCCAGGGCAGGTTGTTGCAAAGGTGAGGATGGAATGCTGCTGGTGTTCAGGGCTGATGCCACAGACAGTCTTACTTGCTGGTTCCAGATTCAAATATAGAACCTTTGTACACTTAATGACACATGAAAGTAAAATATGACAAATATTTATCACTGTATCTGGTTATATCTCTATCTATCTACTTATTTTCTACCTATTTATTTTTCTATCTACTTAAAACCTACATAGAAAAAAATAACCCTTTATAGAAGTATTGGCAATGCCTTATAACAACTGCAGGCATTATATGGCAGTTTCTATATTAGAAAATGATCGCCATGTACAAGTAGATAGATCATGTTTGCAGAACTTGTTGATTTGGTTAAGGCAGATACTCTACATAAAGAGTCTGGGACAATCACTCTGCTAGGTTGGCATCGATATGACAATTTCTCTTTAGGAGGGAAGAAAAAAATGCAAGTTAATCCTGTTTATAGAGATATTCTTATTTGCTAATCATTGCGAAGTAAAAGCTTCTAGTCCACAGTAACTCCAGGAAAGTAAGGCTCTTCACCACATTTTGATTAATAAATGCTTTTCATAATCAAACACTTTAAATACTCTCTCATTCTCTCCAATATAAGATCAAAGCACTAAGAGAAAATGAAGATACTTTGTGTATTTGTGGAGTGAACATAGGTTTTTGTGCTGGGCAATTATCTCTTTTCTTCTCATTTGGGAGACTTCTCTTGTCCAAGTCTAGCCCCTTTAAGACAAAAGCAGTTTCTAGAAATCTATGCATTATATAAAAATCCACAGTGGAGTATGCTGTGAGCTCAGCTGAGAGTGGCTGAGCCTGCCACAGGAGCCTTCAGAGGAGCAGGGGAATTCTGGTTGAAGATGAAGACAGCTAACTCGGAGTAAAGGCTTCCCCTACCACATGGAAATTTCTCTTCCTGTGCCCCTTTGTTCTGTTGCTAAGACTTTCCTGATTTTAAGGCTGTGGTTTCTGATGGGTGGGAATGACTGGAAATGGCTGGAAAAGGAACACTGGGTGATTTTCCTGTCCTTTCAAAATGTGCTTTAAAGTCTGGACATGTCAGGCCACTGCTATATCCATCTGGTGTAGCATTCCTGACAGGCAAAATTACTGTCTTGGAGTTTGCCTTCACCATGGCTTCTGTTTGAACTCTCTGAAAGCTGACATCCTCATGGAATATGAAATCCACCACACTAGCTGTCAATAAGCTGGCAGCTTACTGGCTGTGCGTATTACCTGCTGGGCTGTTCTTCCACAGTTTAGGCTCCTGTCTGATGATTTATGCCAGAAATGAGCTTTGTCAATTGACTGGGAATGAGCATTCTGCACCAAAATGAAAGTACGAGTCTAGCTCACCTGAGTGTTTATCTCACATTCTTCAGTGTCCCTTAGGACACAGACCTAATGGGCTCTCTTCTGGCAAAACACCATTTTAGCCATCTTTCATCTACACCAAAGGTCCAGAAACAAAATAGATCTTTTGACTCTACTGTGTAAAGTGGCAACACTGCAGAGAGCAGCAGATCGATAACTATTTATAAATAGATTTATCTGATTCATTTATCATCCAGAGTGTGTGTCAGTGTGTGTGCCTATTGCATGTTTAGGGATGTGTACCTAACTAGTTTGGGATGAAATGTTTAAATATAAAAAAAAAAGCCCCGATGACCTCAGTGAAAAGTCACTTACAATTGACAACTACATAGCCAATTGGAAACTAGATGGATGCTAGATAGTTGAATACATATATACATACATAACGAGACACTGACTTGAATTGAATTGAATTGATATATGACTAAATTGGGGATTTTTTGGAGTATATTGAGAGTCCTGCTGCTAGAAACAAGACTTTACTGCTCCCCTTTTCCCCCAAACACAACATTAGTTTCTCCCTTCTCCCTCCTCTGTCCCTACCCTGGCTCTCTCTCCTACTTGCTCCAGCCCCTAGGATTCTGCTGAGTGGCAGCACTGGCAGCAGGGAGCAGATTAGCAGCAATATTTGAGAGACAGACGCTGGCTGCTTCCCTTCATCGCTTTGCTCTCACTTCTAACTTCACTCCTTCCCCCGCCACCTGAAAGGCAAAGATTTGTGAAAGAGAAAAATATGTCGGTTTTTCTTTTAAAAAAGAAGTCTATTTGTCTTACAGCTTGATCAAATGCCCTAGTATGTTATGTTTACTTAAGTTTCTTTTCTTTTTTTTTTTTTTAACCCTTGATTGCAAACTCTGTGCTTCCGAAGCATATGATATAGATCCCATAGATACTGGCTGCTGTTACTCCCAGAAAATATCTAGCATAGAACATGACTATAGTTTCCGGAGAATTTTTTTTTTCTTCCAGTGACCCTAACCATGTCCTAGGAGGTGACTTTGTGTGCTGACATTAATTTTTAAGAAAAGCTAGGGATGGAAGCAATGCTTCTTTCGTATGTCCTATATCTGAAGTAGGACAGAACCAATGTTAAATAATTTGCTGTCCCGTTGTTGTAACCAGAGTTTAGGTATCCAGTATAATTTTGTTTCTGGTTGTGACTCCAGCTGTAGACATTTCTTGTTAAAATCTATTAGTTAAGTAGCTTTTATTAAACACTAAACCTCTGAGAACCTTGGTATTTTCGTCTGTAAAATGGGGTTAGCAATACCATCTCATAGGTAAGCATGGTGATTAAGTGCATCTAAATGTTTGCATGCTACTGTAATATTCAGTACGTAGGAAGTGTTCAGCCAATATTACTTAATAAAATCAAATCATTTCTATAGGTTCTAATGAACTGCCCCTATTGATACTAACAGGATAAAGTGTCATTACTATTATGTAAATTTATGCACATAATAACCTCTTCTAGAGGCAAATGCCTTAACCCTAAGTTTTTATATTAATGGTAATAATGAGCAATTTGTATATAAATAGTGCTTTACAGAGATCAAAGATATATCATTTTCATTATCCCACTTTTTCCTTCCAGTGACCTCAAGACTTTTAAAGATGAGATTACTGAAACTCCTAGAGCTCAAAAAACAAACTCAAGGTCATACATGGATCATGTGATAAAAGAAGGACTTGAACTCAGGTCTGTAGAATCACTGCTTGTTGATTTTAATAGTGGGCAAAGCAGGTAGAAAACAGAAATATTTGCAGCAATCGAATCAGGTAGATGTCTGTCTCCTCTCACTTTAACAACCATCATATTCTACTGGGTTTACTGGAGCTCACCTCTTTTGAGCTGGAGCAATCTTAAAATAAGGAAAAATCCATTTGTATACACTGTGACTTTTAATTTCATCTCATGGTTTAGTTCACATTCAATTATCTAGTTCAATTGGCAGCATTTTCTTTGGTGATTTTTGGATTTACACAGTACACACCCTCCTTGCCATGCCCTCAACCATTTATAGGAGCATGAAAGTGACATAAATTTAAATAATAAAATATTATTTTCAAGTGACTGACTCATTTGGTTAGAGCAATACCTTTACATGCCAACATATGGTTGGTCTATGTGAACCCTGCACCAAAATTATGAGGATTTATTTTTGTTTTTACATAGTCTCAAGCATTATGAAGTTAAAGTTTTCCTGTTCCGTAAAGACATAAATGGACCTCTGCCTGGCATTCTCTTAGCTCTATCCATTTGTCAGACTTCATAATAGTAAAAAAAGAAAAGTGGGGAATAGAAAGAAGGAAACTATGGAATACATTTTACGAATTTATGGATACATGTATACCAGCATCTAATTGTTGACAAAAGGAAACCCCGTTTTGAATGATTCTAGAAACCAAATTTTGTCCATTTTGTAAGATCAATAAAATAGTTGCAAATTATTGTTATACTCATTGTCAATTCTGAACTTTCTCAGTAAGAAATGTCTTAGGGAGACATTTATTCATTATGGCTTGTCCGAGGAAGACATTTAAAATGTTTATTATGATTCATATTTTTTGAAAAGAAAAGAATATCATCATTTTGTAAGCGTATAATCTATGACAGTGTGAGGGAAAAAAGCTAGTGTGTAATTACATTGTCAAATTCCAACAATGCTCAAATTAATCTTCCTATTTGGCTTTGCATGAATCATATTTTTAGTAAAGATCACCTGACCTTGGGTAGAAATTTCAATGCGCTGGCCTGATACCTTGGCTGAAAATGAACTCCTTCTACAATAAGCCACATGCTTGTTTGTTCTCACATCAAAAATTATTTTTCAGCATCCATGGAAAATCTTTTTAGAAAAAGATCACAAAAAGAAAGTGTTTTGGATTATTTGCTTTTACTGAAAAAATAAGGAAAAAAAGGCATGCTTCATGTGAACATTGACTCTAAAAATTTGATTCTTGGAACAGTATGAAAACTGCAAGACCAGATGTAAAATTTCATCAAATATCAGTCACTTCATGCCACTTGCCTTACTATAGTAGCCTTTTGGAGTGTTATAAGATTTCTTATTTTTTATTGGAACTACACCAGGAATTACACTAGGAATTATGTCAGTCTTTCAGCAATTTTCAAGAAGCCACAAGTCCATGATCCTGAAACTTTGACTGCTGACAAGAAGTTACTTGGAGCAGTGGTGTTATTAACAAGCCACCTTTCCAGCACCCTGTCTGCACGGGGAACTATCCCCAGCTCCATCACCTCCATCTGTCTCTCTGTAGAGTGGGGCGTGCACGCCAGCAGGCTCTGACCATGAGGTTCAGTTGCTGCTGAGTTACTCATCAAACATCCCGTGCTGTGTGGACTCCTTGCTCTCTCAGTACTGTAGGCTGCAGGCAGCCAGTCCGTGAGTCTGACAGAAGTGTACTTACCTTCTTTTATAATGAAGCCTCTTTAGGCAGGAATTTTAATGGCTTAGGAACCAAGATATTTTTATGTATGTACCCAGAGAGATCCATTTGGTGCCCTGGGTGTCTCTCCCGAGTTTTATTACAACCTCCCGGGGACGAGGGTGAGGTCCCTTGATTTGATGCCATGAGGACTTTGTTCTCAGCACAGTATCCTCTGAAGACTACCAGACCAGATTCTTCTTCGAGCTTCTAAAAGGCCTCTGAGGACTCATGAATTCAATGCTTCTGGATTAAAGTATAGGATATGTATGTGCCTACTGTTCTTTTCCCCTCTGGTCTTTCCCTGGTAAAAGACTCTACTTTCACTCTTGCTGCTAGTTATCAAGTTGTGTGTGAATGACTTACCACCAATTAGGTTTTTGTTGTTGTTGTTGTATTTAAACCAATACTGGAACTGTCACTCTGCTTCAAAATGGTGGTTACACCTGAAAAACTTCACTTTTTTTTTTTAGTCTTATCTTATTGTTCTGGGTAGGAATGGGGAATGGTGGTTTGGGAGGTTTCTTCCCGTATTATTACAATAGTTTTCTTAATTCCCTGGGTAGCACTTTTATAATATAGGAAAATCTCAATGACTGACCACAGTGCAGGACGATAGATCCTGGAGGTTATTTTTATTTTAGACTCAGTGAAGAAGAGAATGCATGAATTATAGAAAAGGAGGCCTTATGCTGCAGTGTGTAAGAGCAAGGCATGGGTATTGGGTAGGAAATGGTAATTCCAGATCCAGGTTTGACAGTTACCAGGTTGCATGGCTTTGCATAAATTAAATGACCTATACCTCAGTTTTGTTATCTGTGAAATGGAAAAAATAACAGTCTATAACTTCTAGATTTCTCTGGCGTGTGATAGTAATTAAACTAGGTAGTGCATATATTGTGCTAAGCATAAAACGTGGCATATAGTAAATACTTAAATGTTAGGTTATGTGACTATTATGACTCAGGACAGAATGTTCTTCTAAAAGCAAAGGAGAACTAAACTGAATGATTCTTTTCAATTTTACTGTATCAATACTTTGTATTTTATCACACCCCACAGTTTTTAACTCACAGTTGGAAAAACTGAAGGAAAAATAAAAATTTCCATTTTGGGATTATATTCCAGAGATCTACAATAGGATTGAGCCAAGAATTTAGGACTTTGGGTCTTCTCACTACATTTTTATCCATAAAACTGTATTTCCTTTCACTCATATAGAACTATGTACCCAGAGGGTGCTCAATAAAAATAATGACAAAAATCAACCCATTGCTGCATACAGGAGTAAATTTAAAGACCTATCTCATAATTTTTACTGTTTTCCAGAGCACCCAGTTTCTTTCTTGGGGGCAGGATGGGGAGTAAGCCATACTGCTTGTAAGCTTTTATGTCTTCTTGTTTAGCATCTATCTCAGTTTTAGACTATGCTACCATCGCTGTTGTGGTGAATCCGCTCTTGATACCAAATTTTTTAAATTTAT
>NW_012150729.1:4720045-4722227 GCF_000956105.1 Propithecus coquereli | reverse complement strand
TTGATCTCTGATGTCAACTTATTTAATAAGTGGAGACATTCTCTGTGTGGGAAGAAATAAAAGAGAGTGTCTTGGAAAGAGTCAAAATTGAAACAGAGGTAATGGTGTCAGGCCACAGGAAGTCAATGGAGAGCAGCAGTGGTGTAGCTTAGGAGGACAGATTACCTCTTGAAACACTTTCCATTATTTCCGTTAGCAGTAAACCCTTGAACATGTGCATTGTAATGTCAAAACAGTTTGTATGGAAATTCTACTACTCTTCGTACATTGTCTCAGATAGAGCCCTGGAGGAAGCTGAATACTGAGTTCTCTTCCTAGTTCCATCTCTAAACAAGGTCTATTTGATCTTGGAGAAATCTCCCAAACTTTCTCGTCCTCAGTTTTGTGATCTTGAAAATCCCTGTGAGTTGGCGTGGTTGAACTCTGAGGCCCTTCCCTGCCTGAGCATTCTGGTATTTTGTACGCTGAAAACATGGTGATGACTTACGGCTTAGGTTTGTAGCCTACTACCTGTGTTACAAATTCACTAACATTACATATAGATGTCATAGGTTGCTCTGGTCGCTAAGATTGTGGAGAAAATTTTAAATCTTGACTAGACAGTCCCCGAATGGTGGATAAGCCCACGACATCAGAGGTCATATGCCTTTTGTGAGGTACCAGAATATGTTAGTGCTTTGCCCTGCCACCAAGGTCCCTTTCAGATTCTTGAGTCAAGCCCTCTTCTGCGCTTTGGTGCGTCTATTTTATTGCAGCTGCTGCATGTAACTTCAGTTAGCACGTGCACGGGAGGGTCTGTGCAACTGAACACGTGAAAGCACAATTGCAACTGAAGAAGCGAATAATTTGGTCAGTAGTTTAGTATCTCAAAATCTGAAGAATGAGCACCTTTGGCTAGACTAGTAGACCCAAATTGCCCTTTTTATTGCTTCACTAAAACATACCACTTTGCCCAGTTCATTTATTGACTTTCTCATCTCAAGCACAAATTCTTACCTAGGTAGAAGTTAAAGGTCCACAACACACTAATTGTAAAAACAAAAGTGCCAATTCAACAGAATTCCAAAACCACAGGAAATGTCTATGAGCCTGACAACTCTTGTGGAAATTAAATCTGAAAATGATTTCAGTTTTTTAAAAAAGAGGCGTTGGATGTTCCTTTGAAAAACTCTACCTCTCTGGTACAAGAGTGTTTTTATCTATGGGAAATGAAAAAAGAACTTAGCATGAGTGGCAGAAAAGAGTGAGAAACACTGAGGTCGTTTTTTAGAGGCCAAGAAAAAGCCGGCCGCTAGCATTTGGTTTAAATCACACCCCTAAAAGATTACCACGGCTTCTAGAAACATACATCATTTGTATAAATAACGTAACTTTTTTTTTTTTCTTCCACTAACTCTGCTTTGCAGAAAGCCAGCAAGAGTTAAAACACAAGAGCAGTTTTTTAGAGGAAGGCTCATGACTAGCAATCAGTGCTAATAAGATTCTTTTCCTCTTGCAAGATTCAGAGAAAGCCCTCGATCCATGCCAAGCACATTCAAAGGCAAGGGACTAAGAGCTCCCCTCACAGGTTCATTATCATTCTCGGGTTATCCCAAGCCAAGTGAATCAGGAAAGCAAATGAATTAGTGAGAATTAAGGAGCCTCTGTGGTCTGAACCCACTCCAAATCTCAGCTAAGATGAAAGGTAGACGCTGATGTCTTATGTCCCAGGGTTCTCAGGATTGGAGCCCCAGTGCCTCGCTGTTCCTCTAGAGCCTTGCGGAAATGTGCAGGCAGTTAATGTTGCCTAACATCTCCTGACCGTGGGTTCAGCCATGTGGGAAAAGTTTTATGAGGCTGCAAAACCAAACCCCCTTTCACTCACAATGAATCACAGAAGACTTGCTATATCACCTAGCTGTCCATGAGTCCAGCACGGGCACTTTTCTTCTTATTTTGGTCACTTACTAATAATCAAAGATACTGGGGTAATGCTTTATTATATGATGATATCAAGTGGGATTTTTAAAGAACAAATCTATAAAATATTTGAAGGGCTAAGTGTTTAAGCTTCTTTGGAAGTGATGCCTAGAGCCGAGGAGCAGGATTTGAATGTGATCTAAAGTCCTTGGAATTACAGAAGTTTTTGTTGTTTTTTTATTGTTGTTTTAAAAGCTCCTGGCAAACAGGAGTGGGCAGAGTG
>NW_012150729.1:4717666-4719785 GCF_000956105.1 Propithecus coquereli | reverse complement strand
AGAGTCTCGCTCTGTTGCCTGGGCTAGAGTGCCATAGAGAGCCTAGCTCACAGCAACCTCAAACTCCTGGGCTCAAGGCATCCTCCTGCCTCAGCCTCCTGAGTAGCTGGGACTACAGGCACACACCACAGTGCCCGGCTAATTTTTTTTTGAATTTTTAGTTGCCTGGCTAATTTCTTTCTATTTTTTTAGTAGAGACGGGGTCTCCCTCTTGCTGAAGCTGGTCTCAAACTTCTGACCTCGAGCGATCCTCCTGCCTCAGCCTTACAGCAGAAATCTTGTCTCCTACTCGACTAATCAACACATGTTTTCTTATTTCTTGTCACTCTCTTAAGTACCAAGTAACCTGCATCCTTCTTACCACCTGAAAAAATCTCCATACTTTTAGCTATTTTTTTTTCCTCCTACATAACTGTGCTTTGTAATTACTCCCTGTTTCTTCTGAATGCATATTGATCTCTAGTTGCCCCATCAGCACTGCCCACCAATATTTTCATATCTTCCTTTGCAAAAGAAAAAAACGTCTCTAGCTCTTGGTACTCTTCGGAGTTACTACTCTTTTACTGCCAAGTTTCTCCAAAAAGCAATTTACAATTCCAGCCACTATTCTCTCACCACCTCCTCACTGATAGTCTGGCTTCCAGCTTCCATCCTCATCACTTTACAGGAACTCCTTTTCCCAGGGTCGCTAGTATCTTCCTAATTACCCAATCCAACAATGTTTTATAAGTCATAATTCCTGAAATCACTGTAGCATTAAAAACTTACTTGACTTCTTTGATTTTTGACTTTGACTCTTGAACTATATATTTTTTTTTTCTTTCTTTCTTTCTTTCTTTTTTTTTTGGTCCCTTGGAGAACTCATGTATTCTCATGGCTTTAATTCTGAGCAGCAAGGACGGATGGAAAGAGCTTTAATATCAGGCAGATATCCATTCTAATTCTATATGGTTCTTCCATTTATGAGCTATGTGATCTTGAATGAACTCCTTAATTTCTTATAACCTCAGTTTCTTCATCTCAAAGTAGGAGGAATAATGTCGAATGCATAGGACAGACAGGATTAAGTGAGAATGCATAATGGGTACTCAATAGATGTTAATTACCTTGGCTTTTCTGAATAATTTCCTGAATTTTCTTCCAAGTTTTGATCATATTTTCTCTTGGTTGGTTATTTCTACTGGGTGCTTCCACTGCTACCTCAATTGTGCATATTATTGTGCCAAATTCATCATGGCCTTCACAATGGCCAGTGACAGCTGCTTGGGTTCATTTGGGAACATCTGGATTGCTGCTTCACAAGGGGTCATGGACGCTACTTTCTGAGGGCTCTCAACATCTGTGGCTGCTGACATCTGTCCTGTCTGTATTCTAGCTCTACTTTATGTTTTCCTCCCTTTTCTTGCTTGGTGAATTGGCTTCTTCTTGACTTCTACCACTTCCTTGACTTTCTTCAGGGCCAAACAGAGACTCTGGGTCCTAATTGGGGTCCATGCTTGGCTCTTTCCTCCGTTTGAACCGGCTTCGATGCTTCCCATAGGGGTTGATAACCAAGTTCATGGTTTTTTTCAGGCCTCCAAGCTTGTCTGCCCGGATAGCTCTCTGTTGCCCTCACCTGACACAAATCCACAATTATCAAAGCCACTTCACTGGAACCTGCTTCCAGGATTCTCCCCTTCAGGATGTGGTAAGTAATGTCATTACTTTCAGTCTCTCAAGCTGGAATGCTTGAAATAACATTTCACCTTTATTTCTCTTCTTTTCTTTTTGAATCCATTTAATCCACAGTTACTTTAGCTTTACAGTGCTTCATACATCCATCTTTTATTATTTATACCAATAGGATAGCAGTGTCACTAATAACAATAACGACAACAACAATAATAGTAATAGCTCACATTTATGGAGAGCGTATTATGTATCAGGTATTGTGGCAAGATTTTACAAGCCTCGTGTATTATAAAAGAGAAAATTGAGACTTACGGAGGTTAAATAACTTTCATAAGGTCATGGTAAGTATTGGGGCTAGGGATTTAAACTCAGAATTATCAGCTCCCAAGCCCACTTTGTTTTCACTGTTCCATGTTGTTTGAAATGACTATGTTTCGATGATGAAAGC
>NW_012150729.1:4714508-4717616 GCF_000956105.1 Propithecus coquereli | reverse complement strand
TTCATAGGAACCTAGAAAATTGGGACAATCCTTACTTTTAGACTTAAAAAGAATTGGTCAAAGGATAAATAGACTCCACAAAAAAATTTGCGTATAAAGCAGCACAGAAATATCTTCAAAGGAAGAGCATCTTCCACTGATCTATTTTTAAAGTAGAATGATATATTGTGACAAAATCTAAAATATTAGAGCAGCTTCTATCTTTCAATTCTGAGACGTGTATAACCATTAGCAACAGCAGCATATACCCCTGCTGAGAGCTTAAAAATAGTTATTTTCTGATTGTCCTCTCTGATACTTTAATGTCCTGTGATGTAGGATGTAATGGCTTTGTTTATTTTATGTTAGATTTCTTAATATTCTTGCTAAAATCATATGGCGAGGATTTATATTTCTTATGATAACAATGATTTTAATCCACCAATGTGAGCATAAATAATTGTTATCAATACTTGAAGATCCAAAATGACTCTAGATCACTAAAGGTGGCACACTTGAGTGTTAGCATGGTGGGAGTCAGTGACAATACATCTTTGTCTTTTAGACCTCAATAGAGCCATGCTGAGTTTAGCCATAGGAAGGACTGTGGAAGGGGAGGAAACCATGACTTTCCAGCTGTGTTTCTGTAACTCAGAGATCTACAGCTGAGATAACTAATCCTTTTGGCTTTTCTTTGCTTTAACAAAAACAATAACAGTACATAATGTACAAAACGAAGACTGATCATGGTGGAGTATTATGTACATTTGCTGTGAACTATGTTAAAGAAAAAAGAGGGGGGGAGGAAGCTTTATTTTGATTACCTAGCAATTATTTGCAGATCCACTTCCCATTATCTCTTGTCCCCAAATAGACTTCTGAGATCAGTGCATATGGCAAATTTTTCATTTTCAATATTTACAAGCTCCATTCAATCTTTATAATTCTGAAAAGCGCATTCTGAAACTCTGGAGTATCTATACCTGTTAACTTAGGTTGTTAAATAATGAGTTATAGAAAGAGACATGGGACACACATCTCTTTCTCTGATTGTAACTCAGTACCTTGTGGATGTGCTTGCACAGCCCTGTAACTAATAGCATTCATGGAGTCTTCGCCTCCTTTCCCTGCAATCTGCATGTTGGTGCTTTCATCATCCACTCTCAGATTTAGTTTGAAATCTCCCAAAGTGTAGCTTATGTCACTCTTCTTGAAAGGTAGCTGCCCAATCAAACGTGCTTGATTTCAAGGAAGTTTTGTGGAAACTAATTATAGGACAGTCACGATAATCCCTGAACTCATAGGTAAGTAGGAAACTCTACGGAACTAACTATGTGATTAAACTAACAGCTTATTTATGAATGTGGTTTTTATTTCAGAATTTTTTTTAAGGTTTTCACTGTACACTTTTAAGGCACATGAGTATGCATTTGCTGCTCATTACACGCTGCAGTTCTGGGGCAAAGCTGGGTACAAAGGGACTGTGAAGGACAAACCTGACCATTCATCTGTACACATGTACCATGCTGGCTGCTGCGAGTCGTAGAAAGAGGCTCTGCAGATTCTCCAATCAGAAGAAATAATGAGCTTAAAGCAACAGTTCCTCTGAAAACAGTTGGCAGTTAGATAATGATGGGTATGTTACAAATTCCAGAAATGTCAGCTGAGAGACATGAACGATGCATATAAATAAAGGAAGGCTAACATCTACTACCTTTCTTTTAAGGATAAACCCGTAAGATGCTATTCCGTATGATGGAAACTTGGACTGACGTAGAGCGTGTTGTGATGGCACCACATGACACTGTGAATTTCGGAAGGAGATCAATAAAAAAGAAACGAGACATGGGAAGAGCTGCAAAGTGGAAGTTGAAATTCTGCCCTGAAGTTTCAGTTTTCCTGTGTGCTCTCTTGATGAAATCACTTAACGATTAGCAACTCGGTCCTCTTTTGTACAATGAGCGGGGGCTGGTAAACTGAAGACAGTGTTTTTGGACATCAATACCATTGATTAAAAAGTAAAAGTTCTGTCAACGGTAGTTTGATCTTCATGACAGCAAACAGCCTGTTTGATGTTTTTATTGAATCAATTGATTTTTTTTTCACTGAATTGATTCGTTGTTTTACTGTCATGTGGACACTTCCTAAATCAACATATGCCTCTATAGCGGTGTTTGCAAAAAAATTCTGAATTCATAGATGTATCTAGAATTTCAGGCAAACAGAACCTTGTGAAGCCCAAATTGCATCACAATAAATAGCATCAATGCTGAGAAAAAAGTTTTTTTCTTTAAAATCAGATTTGAATTTTAGAATCCAAGCAACTTCTTGTTATAGACTGATAAAAGGTCTTTTTTTGTTCTTATCTTGTTCAAGTATGTACTTTAAATGTTGACTGAGTTGTTAGATAATACTCTACCAATAAAGGGAAGTTGATTTGCTATAGATTTTTAAAGATAAAAGGAAAAGAAACAGATGCCCACCCCCATTCCACCCACACTATCTTATCTTTTTTTATTCCTAAGCTTATACCTCGTCCAAGTTTTCCTATCCTTAAGGGGAATTATCAAATCTACTCTTCATTCTTGTCGAGATGTTTTAAATGCTTACAATGTAAGTCCTGTAAAACTTCATTTTTTCTCTAATAAATGTACATTCACCAATAGATTTCCGTTTTAGCAGTAGAGTTTGGGCAGCAAGATGAAGTCTGCTATATTCTGCCTATGGAAGTGATGGGCATTTACACTGGCCATTTACTCTGCATATGGTGGAAGGAGAAGACAGTAACAAAGTTTTTGACTGTCTTAGTTTTGATGTAAAGTATTAAATACCTCATCTAGGAGAAGCAAGACTGATGTTGCTTATATAATCAGCATGTTTGTCTCCCAGAGGGGTCACAGTAGGATCCGTTTACTAGGAGGACTGTGTTGTATCTTAGAAAGGTCAGTTTCTAACAGCTCTCACTCACCAACTTTCAACACCCGCTGGGGTTGTTCAGTACTCCAAATTCACTTAAAAATGAAATTCTGTCTATTCGGTGTATCCCTTCCCTCTGATATGAACAAAATGTGCCTCTAGATTGTCTCCTGTGTCATTCACTCATTCATGTATTTTTTTTTTTTTTTTTTT
>NW_012150729.1:4699235-4700898 GCF_000956105.1 Propithecus coquereli | reverse complement strand
AAGGTACCAAAATGGATATGAAAAGTATACATGTGGATGATCAGCAAGTTTTTGTGTTTGGAGAATGAGTAGAATTTCCTCTCTTAGAAGGTAATAAGGCATTATGAATGAAATTAGTTGTGTCTCCTTCAAAGGGGACCAGAGAACACCCAGACAGTAGTCAGTTAGCTTAGCATTTTGGCGAACCCTGCTTCCTGATCATCATTTTAGACGGGAGAGATTAGATTGGACCTTTAGGCTCTCGATCCTTAATACAGGAGAATACAGAATGACAACAGCAACACAGAATACAGAAGACAATACGAAATTAAAAGCACTTCAACGGAAAGAGCCTGGTTATTTACTGAACCAAATCCTGTCATAGTTCAAGTTTGCTCTCTAATTGATTAATACGTTTTGCTATTTTGTTTTTGTTCGTGCTGGGAAAAGCATTGGGAATAATTCCTGAATTGTTTCCATTATAATTGACCAAGATTTACAAAATCTGGGTGATCATATCTTTACAGTAGTCTCAAATAGAAAATTGCATTTGAATCCATCCAGAGAATGGACTGCTCTATAAACCTGTCTTGAAAACGGACAGATATGGGAAGAAAAATATATTAAATAGCAGAGAAGGGATATTACTTAGTTGATGGCAGACATCGGAACAAGAAATAAAAATTGTATAAATTCAAATATGAGAGACAAAACGACTAGCTGTAAAGTGGAGAAAAAGTATGTATAATCTTACTTTCCAGACAATACTTAGCCTTTCCTTTCCTTTCCAGCCTTCTAAAATTTTCTTAGGGAAATTCTCCTTCCATTTGTATCTAGCCTGGAATTGATATGGGGTTTTTGAAACTCCCATCTCCTATTATGTATACCAATGTCACTGGAAAGCAGTACAACAGAGAGAGAGATATTTGAGTACAGAAATGATGATTCAATTACATTTTACAATAATTCCGGGAAGTACCATTTTCTAGGCTTTAGTGCAGGAAAGAGCGTCAAATGCAGATTTTATTTTGGGTAGGTATATATATTGCATCAGAAAGCCAGGGACGTTTTACCTAGAAGGGAAAATGAACATGTGAATGCCAGTGGTGTGTTCATTTCAGAATGTTTGCTAAATTTATTTTCAAGAGAAAACTGAAGCTAAATAAAATCCTTCTTTAGGGCTGGCACACGTTGTCTTAAAATAGACTGAATTCATTTGTTATCTATATAACATTTTTATATGCTCCCCATTACTCACTTTTTTGCCATTAGGAAAGCACTGAATCTTTAAAGAGAAACTTCCTACAGCTAAAAAAGACATTAAGGGGGAAAATGCTGGGAGCCATAGTGACAGGTACAACTAAGCTTGTATCCTTCGGTTCCCTGGAAACCAGTCAAACACTATCTCATCTTGCAATGGTTGTGTCTGATCCTCTGCTTCAGACATCTTCCTAATAATGGCAACCGCAGAGGTGACTCTCTGCAAATAAGGGCTTGCAGCCACTGGACATCCATCACATTTCTCCAGAGCAACATTAGACCACCCTAATGGGTACTCCCGTCTTCATTATGATATTAATTCTCTAAATTTCCGAAGTGATTTCATTTGTAATATGACAAAGACTGGCTGCTCGGGAGACAAACTGTTTTCATCCCCCTCCTGCATGCTCACAAAAGCTTGCTC
>NW_012150729.1:4695771-4698945 GCF_000956105.1 Propithecus coquereli | reverse complement strand
GCTGAATCTGTAAGCAATTTTCTACTGAATTCAGCTCTACCAGATTTTTGAATAAAGCATAGGAAAACAATTAGAGCAGTTTAGTGTACAGCAGACAGCCTAAAGAGCAGCTTTCTGTATGCTTCCATCAAAGCAGAAACACACCCTTGTTAATAGAAATAGTATTTAAAATGCTGTGAATCAGCAGCTGCCCGCAATGGTTGCAACAACAAGCAGTCCTGCGTTAGCACCACAGCCTACCCTGCCCTTGCGCTGCCCACAAATGACCAGAGAAATCCCAGAGGTACTCTTGAATTTCTGCATTCTCATTTCTTCAGCCGCAAAATATCTGTCACTCACATCCCACACTGGCCAAAGTGACACCTGCCAGTCTCAAGAACAAGGACAAATTATTGTCCCTCTGCCAACCACATTTCAGAAATGAGTGCAGAGCCATGGTAGTGACATGCATCTAATGGTGTATTGTTCAACTTTATAATTTGTTTATTGGGTATTTCTTTCAAGGAGGCTAATTTGCAGCATATTGTTGTTTTACATTAGAGAATGTGCTTTTGTGGTCCACTGTACATCATAATGATACACTTAAAAATATTTACAAACAGCTGGCAAAATATATATTGAATGAGCTTAGACATCGCCGTGCAGGACAATATGATGTTATTGTCAAGAAACAATATGATGTTATTGTCATGGCTTTGGTGAAATTGTAAATGTTACCAAAGGAGGGCTTCTAGGATCCTTTCAGGGGCAAAATCCGAAGCATTTCCTTAGACTCACCTGACTGACCTTCTGATGGAAAAGTGTTGTGGGATATGTGTGTGTGTGTGTGTGTGTGTGTGCATGTGTGTGAGAGACAGAGAGAGAGACCTGTCATCATGTCGTATGAGGTTATGCAACATTCTATCCGTTGGTGATGAAATGTAACATGACAGAATGTAATGTAACGTAACGTATCAAAAAATGTAAATAATACACTTTGTGGGATTAGATATCTGCTGTCAATTCCTATAGTCAGGATCTGAACTGAACTTACTGAGGCGGACAGAAGCTCATTGAACGCCAAACTGGCCATGGTGTTTGAGAACCGACACACACCACAGTTCACTGATTCCCTCAATTACTTTGGGGTAGTTTGGCACGTATAGAAATGTTCAACAAAAGTTCTCTTGTTGGACACTTCTGGAAAGTAATTTGATTGTTAATTACAAACGCTCAGGGTGATTGCTCTGCATAATTGTTTTACTCCTTCAGCACTCCATTAGAAGCTTATCTGCTGGAGGTTTATTTTTAGATCTTTGAATTTTTAACATCTTCCTTATGTCAAACTGATGCAATATAAGTGACCCTTCCAGATAAAATCCTTTAACTAGCCAGGATAATCCCGTGCCTCTTGTGAGAGGTAGAAAAAGAGAGATAGTATATATGACCACATACATTTTATCTCTATCAGCATCACACACACACATATACACACACACACACACACACACAGAGGAGTGACCACGTGCATTCCGTTTCACACACAGGTTTTTGAATTCTGTGCCTTTTGAGAAATAACTTCAGTCACATGCTCCAAAATGCTTGAAAATTTAAAAAGCAAAAGGCACATCTCAGAATTAAACCAAATGCATTCCAGATACCCTTTCTTTTTATTATCAAGCTTTAGTCTCAGCTCTAACAAAAGACAACACAAGACAAGTCCACATTGCCTTAAAGGTAAGTGGGCAGAAGCTCATTTGATACTGCATTCCTGAGAATGGAACCTTTTATTTGCTGTCATAGTGATGACTTTTAATTGTCCTAATAAATAAGCATTTTAAAAGCTTCTAAAATGTTCTCTAATAACACACTTTGGTCTTTAGCCATAGAAATGCAGAAATAATTAGAAGTGGCATTGTGTACACTGCCTTCTGGACTGGGCTGAAGGTGAAGGAGAAAGTCTCATGCTATCCTTGTCAGCTGCAAGGGTAATTACTGCTGGCTGAAATTACTCAACATTTGTTTATAAGCTCCCCAGAGCATGCTGTAAATAGATTGTCTGTTATAGTCCAATCACATTAAAACGCTGCTCCTTGCAAACTGCTACCTCCTGTTTTCTGTAAGCTAGACAGAGAGAGCCTGCTGCTCACTTATTGAGCACTGAGCACGGAAGAGCTATGTTTAATGTGATTGTTTTCACTAGATTCTTCTCTGTCCAAGATCACATTTGTCATTTTCAGGGTCTGAATGCTAGTGGGGTACATTACTTTCATTAGGACTCTTTTATTTGCTTTAGGAAGGATGAATTTCTTTATTATTGCAATGAATGTGTGTGTGTGTGTGTGTGTGTGTGTGTGTGTATCACTTTGGAAGAAAATTGAAAACAATACAGAGGAGTGACCACATACATTCCTTTCCACATATAGGATTTGTTTATATTGAGTTCTAGAAAGTTCATACCATTTACTGGTTACATTAGTTTGATTCCAGTTAGTATGTATTTATGGAATCTTTACTGTAAGCCTTCACACTGGATTAGGTACTCTGAACATATATACCCATTACTCTTAGGGAGATTAAAATCTAGGCAGGGAAAAATAACTTGGATACCTGATAAAGTTAAGGAGTAATAAGAAGCTATGATGTGATGAAATGCAAATTTGAAATATAATAAGGTACCAAAATGGATATGAAAAGTATACATGTGGATGATCAGCAAGTTTTTGTGTTTGGAGAATGAGTAGAATTTCCTCTCTTAGAAGGTAATAAGGCATTATGAATGAAATTAGTTGTGTCTCCTTCAAAGGGGACCAGAGAACACCCAGACAGCAGTCAGTTAGCTTAGCATTTTGGCGAACCCTGCTTCCTGATCATCATTTTAGACGGGAGAGATTAGATTGGACCTTTAGGCTCTCAGTCCTTAATACAGGAGAATACAGAATGACAACAGCAACACAGAATACAGAAGATAATACGAAATTAAAAGCACTTCAACGGAAACAGCCTGGTTATTTACTGAACCAAATCCTGTCATAGTTCAAGTTTGCTCTCTAATTGATTAATATGTTTTGCTATTTTGTTTTTGTTCATGCTGGGAAAAGCATTGGGAATAATTCCTGGATTGTTTCCATTATAATTGACCAAGATTTACAAAATCTGGGTGATCATATCTTTACAGTAGTCTCAAATAGAAAA
>NW_012150729.1:4683720-4684126 GCF_000956105.1 Propithecus coquereli | reverse complement strand
AGCAATTTTCTTCTGTTTTCAGCTCAGAAAATCAAAAGAGTGCACTAGAGGTAGAAGCTCTTACCGTTGTAAAGATGGGGCTTCCTTTAAGAGGAGGCCTGTGTGGAAAGCTCTTTCCCCCGATATCTGCATTGTTCATTCTGTCACTTTATTCAGGTGCCTGCTAACATATCACCTGTCAGAGAAAATTTTTCCTGATAACCGGTTGAAAACAGTATCCTCCGTCACACTCTATCTCCTTCCTCTGCTTTAATTTTCTTTACATAATATTTTGTCACCACCTGAAATGTATTTATTTCTTGACAATATCCCCTCCCATCCCCAGCATGAATGGAAGCTGCATGATGAGGCTGCTGTGTCTCCAGTGCCCAGGACAGTACCTGGCATTCAGAAGTTGCTCAATAAA
>NW_012150729.1:4683242-4683670 GCF_000956105.1 Propithecus coquereli | reverse complement strand
ACATTAATGAGGACACTGCAAAAAGTAATAACATACTATTATCTTGGCAAGAATATACAAATAGCATATTTTGATAAAATCATATGGTGTTAGAAATTGTTAATGATCAATAGTTTCATTTGAGGCACAAGCAAAACACATGTCTAATTATTTTATGTTACTCTTGAAAAGCAAATCAGTTTAAAGTGCTGTTAACAATTATTTCTATATTGCTGTTTTCACAACAGACTGTCAACTAGTATATTTTAATATATTAATTCACAGAAATGTTTTCCACTTAAAAATACGATGAGCAAAGAAATCACCAGTGAATGTTGTTGCAGTAGTAAAATCGTATAATAATGATACACAAGGCTGGGCATCAGAATGGACTTACCAGTCCAATGATTCTGCATAAATTCAGCCAGTCGGCGGATGTTTGGGTTCTT
>NW_012150729.1:4682688-4683192 GCF_000956105.1 Propithecus coquereli | reverse complement strand
CTCCCATCCCCAGCATGAATGGAAGCTGCATGATGAGGCTGCTGTGTCTCCAGTGCCCAGGACAGTACCTGGCATTCAGAAGTTGCTCAATAAACGTTGAATGAATGAATGTTTGTGAATATTTAGTGCTAAGCAGAATCAGTCAAGCTGATGGAATAGACCCAGCATGGAATAAGGTACATTTTTTGCATCAGGGGAAGCCCAGTCTCTGGGCTACGGCTTGCCGACTCTGATATATGTAGGACTAAGGAATTAATTGTAAATATGTGGGTAAAAACAATAGGGAGGAGTTAAGAATTGTTGTGAACTGGAAAATCTATCCATGTCTAAAAGAGTGCACACATTTCTAACACTGTTGGAGCCAAAACAAACGTAGCTATGTGCTATACTTGGCTTATGGGGGCCACATGCTTATAATGTGTGCAAGGTAACCTTTGTAGAACAGTGTAGGTAGGAATGAATGACCTTGCTCTATTATGAAAGAGGCAGAATGTAAGTGAAAAT
>NW_012150729.1:4682116-4682638 GCF_000956105.1 Propithecus coquereli | reverse complement strand
CTCCCATCCCCAGCATGAATGGAAGCTGCATGATGAGGCTGCTGTGTCTCCAGTGCCCAGGACAGTACCTGGCATTCAGAAGTTGCTCAATAAACATTGAATGAATGAATGTTTGTGAATATTTAGTGCTAAGCAGAATCAGTCAAGCTGATGGAATAGACCATCAAGGTACATTTTTTGCATCAGGGAAGCCCAGTCTCTGGGCTACAGCTTGCCGACTCTGATATATGTAGGACTAAGGAGTTAATTGTAAATATGTGGGTAAAAACAATAGGGAGAAGTTAAGAATTGTTGTGAACTGGAAAATCTATCCATGTCTAAAAGAGTGCACACATTTCTAACACTTTTGGAGCCAAAACAAACATAACTATGTGCTATACTTGGCTTATGGGGGCCACATACTTATAATGTGTGCAAGGTAACCTTTGTAGAACAGTGTAGGTAGGAATGAATGACCTTGCTCTATTATGAAAGAGGCAGAATGTAAGTGAAAATAAATAAAAACCTAAAACGGAAGCCACC
>NW_012150729.1:4671676-4673621 GCF_000956105.1 Propithecus coquereli | reverse complement strand
TATGTATCTTTCTTACTGAACGATGAAATCCTTGAAGTCAGGAATCATGTATAATTAACTTTAGAATCAATAAAAACTTAGGCTTAGACCATAACAGAAACACAAAGCATTTTTGTAGAATGAATGATTCTTAAGGCACCCTGGTTAGGCACATGTTGTAGCCTACGATAGTAAAAGCTAGTTGTAGAAACAAGTACTGTGTGTATACTGCTGGGTCAACACCAACCTTACAAGTAGGCAAAGGAAGGTGTTATGTGCTTGATTAAATGAGATGATAATTTCAATATATTTAAAATAGCATCTGGCATAGGCTCACTAAACAGAATTATTATATATACTATGATGTAGGGAGTGGGAGCCATCAAAGCAGCCACCCTCCCAAAATATCACTCCCAGTAGCCTGTCTTATTTATTGGTTGGTTGAAATTCCCACCATTAGACATTCACTCTGATAACTAAGAAAATCTAACACTGGAAGTCTTCCTTGAAATGTTGGTGTTCCTGGGAAAGACAAAACTTTTAAACTCTGGTTAATCCCTAACACACTCATGTGAATTAATTTTTGATATTAGCTTTGCTAATATCACAACTCAGAAAGATGGTATGAGATGTAGGAGGAAAACTTGATAAGAAACAAAGAAGGAGGGAAAGGTCTGTAGCCTGGAGCCCTATTGGTGAGAACTGGATGTGTTAGGGTGGACTCTGGTGTGGCCCTGGTGTTCTCTCTTCAGCCAGGAGCAACATGATGCCATTGACTCTCTGAGCCCAGCATTTGAGAAAGTTTTCCTGCAAAGCAGTGAGAGGACCCTGAATGCAATCTTCACCTGGCTGTGGGCTAGTCTTGACTGTTTCTGTAAATCTGCCAACAAGGTAGAGAGAGGGTAGAGAACCTTCATGTGTTGAACTCCCTCACCATAAGAAGTGAGAAGTGTCACTTCTTATGAATACATCCAATTGGGAATGTTGATAGGCATTCAAATAGTCACAACTGTATATTTCCTTCCCTGCTCCCAAGTCACTAGGAGAAGACATCAGCTAGTGAATAGGAAGAGTTGGTGCAGTGCAGGAAGCAAATAATAATAGCTCTGCAAACCACTTTCATGACCCATTTCCCTTCCAACTCGAGTTTCACTCATTTAGGTATTCTTGCAGAGGAAGAGCTGTGAGGCTAAGTTGCACAAGAGAAATTCCAAAAGAGAAATATCAGTGTGCACCTTAAATAGCAAATGGAAGTCAAATAATGGGCATGAAGATTGCTAAGCAAGTATAAAGAACAAAACTCTAAAGGCCACAGGTGGAGATAAGTGCTGCACTTTGCATGTAAGATTTAGCAGTTTGTGATTTTTTTTCACTGTTAGAGAATAATCCATTTTATTAATGTTTTTGCAGCAGATACATGAATGGTGCAAATTACATATTACAATTTGCCATGGAGATCTTACTGTCTCAATTAAGTGTCATTTAGTTAGCACATTCTGCAGTGAGCTATCCTTCTAAGTCCTGGTGGTATTTCATGGTACGTCAGGCAATAACTTGCGTCCCCAGCCTAACCGCCAAAGGGATATATCCTGACTCCTAGGCAGAGGTTGGCCTTGGAAAATATAAAGTTATGTTTGTTAAATGCAAGCCTCATGATCTCTGGATAACGTTAGCAATAATCTTCCTGCCCATTGCACAAATTCCTTCCTGTAAATGCCAGTGATCATGGTGTAGACAAGCATGGGCTCCAATCCCATGACTTTACTTGAAAACTGAACCTCCTGTCAGCTTCTAAAGGCTCCCTCTTTGTTTGAATGTTAGCATTTTGTTAAAGTCAGTGGAATTAGAAGTAGAAATAAACCAGTTTAATCACACATGAAGCATGATTTTTCATGAGTTACTTCACTCATTTTTACATGAAACAATGAAAAAAATGAACTTGTAAATCTGCAGCCAGGTTGGGAAC
>NW_012150729.1:4670112-4671626 GCF_000956105.1 Propithecus coquereli | reverse complement strand
AGTAAGGTAGTTTGCAGGATACAGGTTGTTATTAGAATTGCCACATATATGTCGCCAACACCCTGTCACTTGAATTCATTTCAGGACAATATCAGAGTAAATAATATAAATCTGAATTCTGGGCAAAATTATACAAACAGTTTATCTCCAAACTCTATTATTTATAAGATTGAAACCCTTGAGGTTTAAAATGAGAGGCTCATTGTCAAGTGCAATGTACTTTTTGTTCTGAAGAGACAAAAACCTTTGTGTGTTTTTAATCTTCATGAAACTCTACTTGTGTTCCATAGGCAGCACTATGCCTGGTGAGACTACTGCCACCTTAAGTCCTGTGGTGCTTTCCATCTGGATGGAAGAGGAAAAAGTTTGATGAAAGAAGTGGAATGGAAAGTTTTTTTGTCTGTTTGTTTAAAGTAACCAGAGGCTTATTTCTCTCTCTCTCTCTCTCTCTCTTTAATTTTTATAGCTTCAACTTGGTTGGTCTTTTGAAATCACACCTGGGAGTTTGTGTGTTTAAAAATAATGTCTAGAAACTATAGAGAATGATTTCCTGAGTAAATGGTCACTTGTGACAAGTTTGAATTTGCTTTCTGTGTTTGAAAAGATGCTGTTGCTCACCTGGGAGCTTTACCACTGGCAGGTTACTAGCAATCCTTTCCATGGAATGGCATCATCCCATGACAATTCAAAAAGAGAGGCTGCATTTCCAAGATATACCTTCTAGGATTACGTGAGTTTTTGAACCTCCAAGAGTGTAAGGTTATAAAGTATCACCTGAAGGTGGGCAGCTTCAGAGAGAAAAATACACATCAATATTCTTAGTCAACCCTACTCCAAACAGAATCTATGGATGTAAATTACAATGAAATATGTGCAAGAAACTCTAAATTATCTGTGTTAATGCAGAGGTGCATCTGTTAAAAGTCATTTATGTTAAACTTAGATGACATTCTGTCAACTAGCAATGGGTGGGGTGTATCAGATTTATTGTTTAAATTATGTGCATCTAGGCTAATAACAGAATCTCAGCAGTTTACATTTCCTGTGAAAGTGCTAATGAGGGGGAAAAGGCTCAGAGGTGTATTAGATGGCAAATGGAAGCCTCTCTGATAGCAATCGTTTTTAACAGATAAGCCACAAAGTAGGTAATTTATACTTTGGTGATCTGTAGATTATTAGAAATGACTGTAGGTGTATGTGCTTAGCATTCTTGCTTACACACACACTGCTATCATGTTGACTTCTGAAAAGCAATGTCAACAGAGGCAGGATGTTGAGATAAGAGTGTATTATCTGGTTCCAAAGGACTTAGATTTGAACCTCCTCTCTGATCTTTCTAGTTTTTTTTCAATTTTGAACAAGGCTTCAAAATCTGAGTATCAGTTTCTCTATCCATGATATGGAACAATATACCTACTTTTCTTATCTAATGTATTTTGTATCATGAAATTAGAAAATATAGTTACAAAGATGGGTGAGACACAATTTGGGGCCACAAACACATCAGCAGGTAG
>NW_012150729.1:4664771-4665859 GCF_000956105.1 Propithecus coquereli | reverse complement strand
AGATAGTTATTACAATTTTTTATTGCTCATATAACTTTATAGTTAAAGAATCTGTAGCTATAGTTTTTAACCAAAATATATGCTAAATTTTGTGAATATTCACATTTTTTATATCCTTACTCAATTGCCATTAAAAACATACAAGTTGGATGAATAATATCACAGATTATGACTGAGTTGAGCTCTGAGATTTGACTAACATTTCATTTATATTTGTTTTAAAAACAGGTACCCCTTTGAGTCCAGCAACGTGGCATGTGCCTATTGTTCCAGATACTTAGGAGGATCTCTTGAGTGTAGGAGTTCAAGGCTACATCTCACTCCAGCCAGTTCAGCCTGGGTGACATAATGAGACCCCATCTCCATGAATAAAATGTAGTATTTTCCCTGAGAGAAATTAAGGATATATACATATACCTAAATGATACAAAGAGAGGAATTAGATGTCAGGGTGTGTAGTAGTCACTTTTAGTGAAGGAAAAACTTTAGGGAGTGAAAAAATTCAAATGATTAAGAAAACCAAGTAATTTAGTCAACCTATTAAGCCTGCTTTATAAAGGAAAGCTGGACTCTTCTCACTTTTCTAGAAACATGGGATATTTTCCACTCCACATCTTTGTGTAACACACTATTCACAACTGAATTTGATCCTGAAAAAGAATATCTGGTTCCTTCTTTTAGTTTCAATTTTTGATGCAGCTAGAAAGACTATTTTGATTCTCATGTTCGTAGTAGGTTATCTAGACACCTTAATGTTTTTTGCTTGGTGTTTCCTTTCTTTGGTGAGTTGGCCAGGAGATTTCTAGACATCTAAGAATGCTTGAATGCTAACAAGGCCAGTCCTTGGTGTTAGGTTCGTCTGGATGTTCCCTGGTCCCCCAGACCCCAGTGTCAAGAATGAGTACTGATACTGAGTTGAGCCGATGACAGAGTGATCACAAACAGAGCAATTTTACACAAACAGTTTATCACATAAGAGAAAGAATGAAAGTACAGAAGGAAGCCACACAAAGCGAAAATACGTTCCAGAGAACGTGGAACAGGTCAGTCTCCACGAGTGGAGAAAGACCCCAAAGTCTGAGCACACT
>NW_012150729.1:4660424-4661746 GCF_000956105.1 Propithecus coquereli | reverse complement strand
AATAAACATCCTTTGTCAACGGTGAAAAGGAAGAGATGGGTTTTAGAAGAAATATTAGACACTGGTTGTCAGTTAAATTTAGCCTAACACTTTCATTTCTTATAAAAAATTCAAAATATAGCAATGCATTTAGAAATATCAAAGTTCAAACTGTTTAAACTTAATTTGCATCATATTACATCAGATCAAATTTCTAGTTATTTCTTCAATCAACATTTATAATATGCCTCTATTTTAATAAAGATCCAAGAAACTGAATGAATCTTTAGTTTCCTACAAATGCATCACTTGTATTTATTATAAATATGAACCTAGCATACATTTAGCATAGATTCATGTCAGTCAAACCAATGTCACCATATTAATCCTCTCCTTCTAATTAGGAAATGGAACTGAGGTGGCATTTTTATCATGACGTCCTTTGTGATTGGCACATGTCTGTACTGAAATACATTTGTGCACAAATTCATAGTGTAAATAAGATAATTTGCTTTCAAATGAAGTCCTCTTTTAGATGATTTAAAAAATAAATTCAAGAACTGCAAAGATATATTTGATAATACCCTCCTTAAAGATGGAAAAAGCAATAAGATGCTAAATTGTTAGAAGTTACAGTTTAGAAATATGTATTCACTTTATTTGTTGTTATGATTAGAGAAGAATGGACTGAATTAATCTTTGAAACAGACTTGTAGCAAAATATCTAAGTGTCAAGCACCAATTGCATTAAAAAAACACGTTATTTGTCTTTTGTTCTCTCTCCTTTTGAAAAAGATATTATAACTGCCTCTCCATTATGTTTCATTATCAAGTTCTGTTTAGAGTCCAGTATTTGAAAATTTGATAGATTAAGAAAATAGTCCACAGATGATATATTTGAGAATTTATGAATTTAGCTGTCTGCAGTCTAGATTTTTATGCCTTCCCTAGATCTGTGGTCCCCAACCCTCTGGGCTGCAGACTGGTACCGGTACCTGGCCTGTTAGGAACCGGGCTGCACAGCAGGAGGTAAACAATGGGCCAGTGAGCAAAGCTTCATCTGTATTTACAGCTGCTCCCCAGCTCACATTACCACCTGAGCTCCACCTCCCGTCAGATCAGCAAGAGCATTAGATTCTCATAGGAGCACAAACCCCATTGTAGACTGTGCATGCGAGGGTTCTAGGTTGCATGCTCCTTTTGAGAATCTAATGCCTGAGGATCTGAGGTGGAGCTGAGGCAGTGACGTTACTGCTGGGGAAAGGCTGCAAATACAGATTATCATTAGCAGAGAGGTTGGACTACACAGAGAACATAATAAATCAACTGTTTACAGACTCAAA
>NW_012150729.1:4658470-4660374 GCF_000956105.1 Propithecus coquereli | reverse complement strand
ACAGTTTATCACATAAGAGAAAGAATGAAAGTACAGAAGGAAGCCACACAAAGCGAAAATACGTTCCAGAGAACGTGGAACAGGTCAGTCTCCACGAGTGGAGAAAGACCCCAAAGTCTGAGCACACTTTGCCTTTTATAAGCTCACTAGTTCGTCCCGCCTTTCTCCCGGCAGGATTGGTTGCTGTTTTCTATCTTTGGGGTGATTGACAGGTTGAGGTTATATAACAAGTTACATAACAGTTTGGTTATGTAACAGTTTCCCTTTCTGCACATGCTTCTTCCCCAGAATCCTTCATGAAGCTCCACCCATGTTATGCTAAGTAGATGGTAATGAGCTCTAGGTCAGTTAAAGGTTACTAGGAAATTTTACTATGTATGTTCCCACCAGGGAACAGTTCCCAGCTGTAATTTGGTTCCTAGCTATAATTCAGTTCCCACTCTCTGCCCTTAGTCACTACCTTGCCACGTGTTTACCAGACCTAACATTGGTGTTGATGGGAAACAGGTGTAGTTTGTGTTTAGGGTCCTCCATCACCACGTCAAAATAATTTCCCTGTGTTCTGCAAGTCTGCTTACCTTCTCTTTATGTAAGCTATATTGTTTTTCTCATGCTCCTGTCTCCTAAAACTCAAAAAAGAAAAGTGCAAACTAAGGAGTTATGGATGTCTTGTTTGAGACATTTATATGTTGGGGATTTAAAAGCTTTGCATTATCTCGTTATAACAATAGATATTATTGCACATTAACAAAAGGAAATATCGTTGAGTTCAGAAAGAGTTTATTAATCATCTGCTTGAAACTCCTAATTTTATAGATGAGGAAATTGAATCCCAGAAAGCTTAAGTGACTTCTTCAAGTTCTCCTTGAAAAGGATGAAAATTTGAGTAAGAAGACTTTTGTGATATCCCTCAAGCTTTACCACATGTATCTCTTCTTTCTTACTTAGAAACACATGTGTCTATCATTTGGCCCTAGGCCACATATCCTTTTATTTGTAGACAGATGTGTCTAGTGATCGATGTAATATTTGACTTTGCCCAGGCTTCTGTCTTCCATCTCTGATAGGCAATGATGATAATTATTAATAATAGTAATCATATAATATTTAGCATGGCAAGAATATTTACCGAACACTGCCTATAAGCTAGGCATTAAGTGCTTCATATTACTAATTTATCTGATTCTCAAAATAATTTCATGAGATTCATAAAAAATGTCATCCTAGTTTATAGAGGAGGAAATGGAGGTCCAGGGACTTTTCTGAAGTCACACAGCTGGCAGTGACAAAGCCAAGAAAATAAAATCTGGAATGTGGGTTGAGAATCTGTGTTCTAAACCACTATAATATACTGCCTCTGATAGAGGTCTTTCAGCCTTGTGTTTCAACAGTAGATCAACTAGCGTGTGTATGCGTGTACATATATGTATGTTATTTATGATATATCCCATATCGTGTTACTGTTGTGCAATGTAGTCTTTCTGTATGTGAGCAACAAAAAGTTTTTAGAAAAAATAATTGAATTATGGGCACTTGTATTTACTACAGTAGCATTAACTTTCTGGGCTCAGAATTTGTGGAGACACCTGAAGAACACAGCAGAGGATAGATACTTTATGACTTAATGATTACAATTAAAGAAAAAAATTAGATTTACCTAACCATTTATTTAGTTTAAGAGAACTATCCTACCTTACTGCTTCACACAATATTTGTTTATCAAAACTATCACTCCGTAAACCAAGCAGATAACTGTTGAGAAAAACTAAGATAGAAAGACAAAGGAGATAATTAGCATATTCTTTAGGTCCCAGCCATCCCTCCTCACTCCTCCCTCTCCACAACCATTTTGACTAGAAAGTAATTGTATCAGTGATGCTTCTGGTCACGAATGTAAGGGGACA
>NW_012150729.1:4658081-4658420 GCF_000956105.1 Propithecus coquereli | reverse complement strand
ATTAATAACAATGTAAACCTTTAGAAGAAAAACTTTGCATTTAATTTGTTTGCTCAACCAAAAAAATGTTTGAGGGCTGCTGCATAAGGTTGCACAAGTTGTGGATTGCGCAAACATTACTGGTTGAAGGGCTGAATGAAAGTCTAAACCTAGCCTGTTCTCCACCATCTTTTATAATTCCCATAAAAGTATCATATAGGTACTCCACAATTTTAATCCAATTTTAGGTTTTAGTTTTAAAGTTAGCCTTCTGAAATTGTATATATGGTCCAATTAGAGCAAAATTTTTAAAGAATCGACCAGTAGAATGAATTTGACAAATTTGACTGATGTTGCCCC
>NW_012150729.1:4654347-4656643 GCF_000956105.1 Propithecus coquereli | reverse complement strand
TGGTGGAAAAAAACTTAGCTAGATCTTGAATCCTTGCTCTCCGATAAATTTCTTTATTTAAAAAATTATTTTAAGTTACAGAATTGTTTGGACTCAAGTTTATTAATAGAACTTTTAAACCTATTTTGGTCCCTGGGTTTTATTTCCCTTGTAGAAAATTTTTCATTCATTACCATCAGTCCTCCAAATTCAGAGAGGCACAAACTTCTTCCCTTTTTGAAATTATTTTAGGATTTTCTTGCTTCAATATACAAATGCAGGAGTACAAATATGATCTTGCTCTGTCTCATAAACAGATAAAAAGGTGAGATCATAAACATAATCCAAAAAAGGCAATCCCAAATTGACAAAACAGTTCCATAAAAAGGAACCTGAAGTTGTGTCTTTCTGTTACATAAGCCCAGTGACACCACACTTAGACACCCTACCATGGATTAAAATGAGAAAATAAATTGATTAAATAGAGACAGACTATTTTAATATAGTGAATGTCTTCTAATTTCAGAAAAAGAAATAATGTCATAGCAGTCAGATAAAACCATCTGGTCACTTCGGTATAATTCTATTATTAGTTCACCTGATTATTTTTGACTTTTATTCTAGATTTTGCATAAATTAAATATTAAAGCATAAATATATCCAACAACATTTCCATTAAAGTATTTTCCATGTGTCACTATTTCAAATTGCCTGTGTTGTTATTAAGAAGGCCATTACATTCTATCTTCTGCAGACTTCCAATTTTATACTTTTAATCTACTGACTACTTTTCTTCATCCTAAGATATGAATAACATTTTTATGCATTTGAACAATTAAATGAGATAATATTTAACAGTAGTGTCAGGATCCATGAAATAAGCATGGTTTCAAAATGATACTGTGATCTAACTTTGTTGCAAACACCTCAGGAGGATGAATGATAGCAAGATTAAACATCCAATTGATTAGTGGTTATCTGGAAACTGGATGAGGGGGAGATAAATATTGTGAAGGTGGTGAGGATTGGAGAAAGGACTCAAAGAAGTGAACTCTGATGAACCGATTTATATGAAATAATTAGAGCAAAATCGAGTTACCCCTGTGGAAGAAATCGGTGTGTGGGACAGAACCAGTGGAAAGGCTTTACGGAGGTAATTATAAATGACCAGGTACTTGAAGGTGCTGGATAAGAAGAGACGAAAAAAGAAGATATTCAGGAAGGTGGAACACTATAAGCAAAGGGTAATACTAGAATGAGCACTTAGGTTCAGAGAAGCTGTGGTTGTTTATAGGTCTTATGTTAGTGTGGCATTAGGTATTAAGAGGTCTGTAATGGATGCAGAGAAATCTGGACTTGAAGTAACAGACAATAATAAGCCTTTAGAGATTTTTAAGCAGGGTGATAATGTGAGCAAATGACTGCCATAAATAAAACAAAAATTGTATTAGTTATGTATTGCTGTGTAACAAATTACTCCCTAATTTAGCAGCTTAGAACATACATTTATTATCTGTTTCTGAAGGTCAGAAATCTGGGAGCATTTTAGTTTGAGGGTTCTGGCTCAATTTCTTTCACAACGTTGAAATCAAGCTATCAGCTAGATCTATAGGGTTATTGGGCCTGGAAAATCTACTTCTCATCTCAGTCATGTAGCTGTTTCCAGGCCTTAATTTCTCACTGGCTGTTGGCTAGAGGCCTCCATTTCTTGCCACTTAGGTCTCTGTGTAGGCTGCCTGAAAGTTCTCCCATCATGGTAGGTGGTTTCCAGCAGAGTGAGTGATCCAAAAGTATGTGATCTTAGAATGAGAGAGACCAAAAACACAAGATGGAAGGTGAAGTCTTTTTATAATGTAATATTGGATTTACATACTTCACTTCTCTGTATTTTGCTGGTTACAAGACCAACTCTGGTAATATGTACACCAGAACTACACAAGGGTGTGAATACCAGATAAAGATTGTTGGAGGCCAATTTGAAGGGGGGGCTATCACAGTAATAGAGTTAGCAGGCCAGCCAAGAGGCTACTAGAGTCATCCGGTGAGAAAGCATGGGAACGAAGATAGAAAAGGACAAGTCCACGAGTAATTTAGAAGAAAAAATTATTTAATAATGGTGAATTTGATAAAATTAGGATAGCAAAGGCTAAAAGACAAAGTTTTGAACTTGGAAAATTAAAAACGAACAAAAAAACAAAGAGACTCAAAGAAACTTTTGGAGGTGATGAATATGTTTATTGCCTTGATGTGGCGATAGTAACACAAGTGTGTACATATGTCCAAACACATCGCATTGTGTGCATTAATTATGTGCAGG
>NW_012150729.1:4648306-4654297 GCF_000956105.1 Propithecus coquereli | reverse complement strand
TCATTTTTGGAATTTTGGAATATATTTGTCAGAAATGAAAGTATAATTATTCTTATCCCCAAGCATAAAATAAGTCTCAGATACAGATGACAAATGTTTATCAAGGTTTCTTTTTATTGAATTTGATCATTTCTAGGACATTAGAAAAAATATATGAATTGAAAAAAAAGTCTCTTTATGGTTCTACTCTTCTGCCCCTTTTCTTCTTTCTCTTCCTATTTTTCCCTTTTACTCTGGGGAAAAACATCAAATTCTCTTGCTGCTGCTTGTAATCTGAGAAGTTAAAGAACTATTTTGCCATCCCTTCAAACTCTAGCTCTCCAAATTGTAATGAGGAGTGTATGGTTGGGCCACCAAGTGTTTGAGAGAGATGAAGAATGTCTAAGAAAAATGACTTAAAATAAACTCTAGTGAATATTTTGAATAAACACAGAATTGGCAAAATGACTCTCTTCTAAAATTTATGTGATAATTTCCAGTTGTACAGTTTGTGTTGAAAATAAATCATGAGGCAGTATTGACAAGATGCCAACCAAATAATAAACTTGGGTAATGATTGGCCATTGGGCAATTGAAGAGCTGGACTGTCAGTTCCTGAAAACAATTCTTTTCTGTATTTGGATGACTACTTCAAGAGTCAATGGTTAACGTAGATTAAAAGCTTTGTTGGCAGCATTCATCTCTAAGCTGATAAATATTATCAAATATATGTGTCTCTTTCTGTACCCTGTCTCTTTCTTTACCAACTTATTTCTCTCCTTCCCTTGCCTCTTCTTGGAAGAAAGGCTGTTTCCACTTCCTCCTTTCTCCTACTTCCCAGTTCACATCCTACCCTTGAGTTATTCCTAATACCCCACAGACTGGCTTCCTTCTTCCTGTTCTTCCATTGAAACTTCTCATGATCTACTTTTGATTAAATTGCATCTTCTTCAGTGCCCCCATCTCTACTCTCGTCAGTTCAGTCAACTGATCAATTCTGTCCCAAGTGTCAATTCCTTAAGGCTCTACAATATAGGTCCTAGAGGTTATATGTAAATATCTAGGGTATAGAGACATGGATATGTAAATTTTGAAAAATTATCCCTGTAGATTTTGAAATGGCACCTATGTGTTAGTCACTGTTCCTTATCCATCGTATGTAATTCTAACTATGTTGATCTCTGTTAAATCTATGGCTTGAACTTGGGCCTCTTTCTTGACAGTCTAAGCTAAATATCTAATTGTCTACTGACTATTTTCACCGGATGGCACCATGATCAGATCAAAACACCAGTGTGCAAACTGGCTGCTCTTCTTTGCCCACCATAATCTGAATGGTAACATTTACCTGGGCACCTGATTTAGAAATGTGGGAGTCATCCTAGAGTTACTGAGTCTATACATCCAATTGGCCACTAAACACTATTAATTATACCGCCTTAATAGGTCTCTAATTTGAATCTGTCCCCTTCTCCATTCTACTGCATCAGGTCAGGCCCTTATAATTTCTGGTTGGCCCTTTCTTTACTTCCCTTACCTGTTTTAACAGGCCACTTCACTCCAATTTATCTTCACAGCCAGAGTTGCGTTTCCACAGTGCAAACCTTATTACTACCCCTGTTAAAATCCTTTAGAGTCTCTCCATCACTTTGAGGTTCAGGAGTCTGTATGTTAAATCCTTCCTTTGATGATTGGACCTGACTGGCTCTCCAGCCCTATCCCTGCATTATCCACACCTGTACTCTGTGTCCCAACCTGGGCTAATTATTCTCATTCTCTGGGAAGGAATCATGTCATGGCTTGTTTCTGTGCCTTTGTTCATACTATTTTCCCTTTCTCAACACCCTCTCCTTGCTCCTTGCCCACCTGGGAAATTCTCACTCATTCTTCATTACTCAGCTCCATTATTATCTTCTCTAGCAAGCTTTCCAGCTCCTTCTCAGTCTTCAGATAGGGCTAAGTACCTATCCCTCTGTGCACTAATGGGACCTTACTCATACCTTGAATGTACTAATGTGAGATTTTACATATGTAGTGCGTGTATGTAATGAGTACCTGCAGGATGGGGAGGGGGTTACGGGCACAGAGTAGGCCCTTTATAAATATTTGTTGAAGTAATAAATCAATAGTAAATGTGCCTTTCCATCATCAAACACCTAGCCTTTACAAAATTAACTCCAAGTCTATTTTGTCTCCCTGAAGTCTCATTTCATTTCACTATTTTGTCTCCCTGAAGTTTCCCTGCCTGACTGCTGAGCGTGAAATCTCCCAGCATCCTAAGAAAATAATTTCACTTTGAAAAGGTGACATTTCACATTCTTTCTGAGATTCTTTAGTTACTTCTAGCTTTTCCTAAAATAGCCTGGAATTTACAGTTATTTATTTATTTATGTATTTATTTAGAAATTTCAAATCTCTTTATGGATTTAGAAGATACTTCACTGGATAATGACATTGGTTATTTCTATTGCAAATAAAGACACCTGATAGCCTGAAATGGATCTTCCCTTAATATAATAATACAATTTTATTTATAAAAGGTTGGTGGAAAAAAACTTAGCTAGATCTTGAATCCTTGCTCTCCGATAAATTTCTTTATTTAAAAAATTATTTTAAGTTACAGAATTGTTTGGACTCAAGTTTATTAATAGAACTTTTAAACCTATTTTGGTCCCTGGGTTTTATTTCCCTTGTAGAAAATTTTTCATTCATTACCATCAGTCCTCCAAATTCAGAGAGGCACAAACTTCTTCCCTTTTTGAAATTATTTTAGGATTTTCTTGCTTCAATATACAAATGCAGGAGTACAAATATGATCTTGCTCTGTCTCATAAACAGATAAAAAGGTGAGATCATAAACATAATCCAAAAAAGGCAATCCCAAATTGACAAAACAGTTCCATAAAAAGGAACCTGAAGTTGTGTCTTTCTGTTACATAAGCCCAGTGACACCACACTTAGACACCCTACCATGGATTAAAATGAGAAAATAAATTGATTAAATAGAGACTGACTATTTTAATATAGTGAATGTCTTCTAATTTCAGAAAAAGAAATAATGTCATAGCAGTCAGATAAAACCATCTGGTCACTTCGGTATAATTCTATTATTAGTTCACCTGATTATTTTTGACTTTTATTCTAGATTTTGCATAAATTAAATATTAAAGCATAAATATATCCAACAACATTTCCATTAAAGTATTTTCCATGTGTCACTATTTCAAATTGCCTGTGTTGTTATTAAGAAGGCCATTACATTCTATCTTCTGCAGACTTCCAATTTTATACTTTTAATCTACTGACTACTTTTCTTCATCCTAAGATATGAATAACATTTTTATGCATTTGAACAATTAAATGAGATAATATTTAACAGTAGTGTCAGGATCCATGAAATAAGCATGGTTTCAAAATGATACTGTGATCTAACTTTGTTGCAAACACCTCAGGAGGATGAATGATAGCAAGATTAAACATCCAATTGATTAGTGGTTATCTGGAAACTGGATGAGGGGGAGATAAATATTGTGAAGGTGGTGAGGATTGGAGAAAGGACTCAAAGAAGTGAACTCTGATGAACCAACTTATATGAAATAATTAGAGCAAAATCGAGTTACCCCTGTGGAAGAAATCGGTGTGTGGGACAGAACCAGTGGAAAGGCTTTACGGAGGTAATTATAAATGACCAGGTACTTGAAGGTGCTGGATAAGAAGAGACGAAAAAAGAAGATATTCAGGAAGGTGGAACACTATAAGCAAAGGGTAATACTAGAATGAGCACTTAGGTTCAGAGAAGCTGTGGTTGTTTATAGGTCTTATGTTAGTGTGGCATTAGCTATTAAGAGGTCTGTAATGGATGCAGAGAAATCTGGACTTGAAGTAACAGACAATAATAAGCCTTTAGAGATTTTTAAGCAGGGTGATAATGTGAGCAAATGACTGCCATAAATAAAACAAAAATTGTATTAGTTATGTATTGCTGTGTAACAAATTACTCCCTAATTTAGCAGCTTAGAACATACATTTATTATCTGTTTCTGAAGGTCAGAAATCTGGGAGCATTTTAGTTTGAGGGTTCTGGCTCAATTTCTTTCACAACGTTGAAATCAAGCTATCAGCTAGATCTATAGGGTTATTGGGCCTGGAAAATCTACTTCTCATCTCAGTCATGTAGCTGTTTCCAGGCCTTAATTTCTCACTGGCTGTTGGCTAGAGGCCTCCATTTCTTGCCACTTAGGTCTCTGTGTAGGCTGCCTGAAAGTTCTCCCATCATGGTAGGTGGTTTCCAGCAGAGTGAGTGATCCAAAAGTATGTGATCTTAGAATGAGAGAGACCAAAAACACAAGATGGAAGGTGAAGTCTTTTTATAATGTAATATTGGATTTACATACTTCACTTCTCTGTATTTTGCTGGTTACAAGACCAACTCTGGTAATATGTACACCAGAACTACACAAGGGTGTGAATACCAGATAAAGATTGTTGGAGGCCAATTTGAAGGGGGGGCTATCACAGTAATAGAGTTAGCAGGCCAGCCAAGAGGCTACTAGAGTCATCCGGTGAGAAAGCATGGGAACGAAGATAGAAAAGGACAAGTCCACGAGTAATTTAGAAGAAAAAATTATTTAATAATGGTGAATTTGATAAAATTAGGATAGCAAAGGCTAAAAGACAAAGTTTTGAACTTGGAAAATTAAAAACGAACAAAAAAACAAAGAGACTCAAAGAAACTTTTGGAGGTGATGAATATGTTTATTGCCTTGATGTGGCGATAGTAACACAAGTGTGTACATATGTCCAAACACATCGCATTGTGTGCATTAATTATGTGCAGGTTTTTTTTGTATACTAATTATAACTCACTAAAGGTGGGAAAAAAAGAGTAATGTGGCTACCAACTGATTGGATGGTACAGAAGTGGTAATTTTTAATGTGAAGATAACTTCATTTGTAGACTTGTTGAGTTTGAGGCAGCAGCTATCTATCCAAGTGAAGATGACTTGTGTGCATAGACAGGCATTCAGAAATACTGGGATGGAATATGAGAGTGACGTAGGCAAAGGATAAGTCAAAATAATGCAAGATTGTGAAGTGAATTTAGTTAGTCAGAAGCAGGGAAAATGAGAAAAACAGTATTGTGGGTAGTACATATTTGCATAGTAGATGTTCAATGTGATTTTAGTTACCTGTCCTCTAAGAAAAGTTTGTTTCCTTCCTTCTTCCTTCCTTCCTTCTTTTCTTCCTTCCTCCCTCCTCTCTTTTTCTTTCATTATCTTTCTTTTTCCTTTCCTTCTCCTCCCTCCCTCTCTCCATTCTTCTTCCTATCCCTCTTGTTAAACAGATTTACTGTTTCGTTTTCTCCACAGAAAATATTCACAGTAATTCAGAACCAGAATAGGGAAATCCCATTGCAGTGTATCCTTGAACACTGCTCATTTTAGTAGATTGTTTACTGTAAGCCTTAGTGCTAAAACTAAGAATGTTTGTTGAAGAAAATGCTACAAGAAAAAAGAAAAGAATTCCAAGAGAGCTTTAAGAAATAAATATAGAAATTCAAGTAGCTTTCATAATACCAAGTATTTTATTTTTACAGTGATAAAAAAAATCTGGTAAAAATAAGTCACCTATAAGTGTATGCAGATTGAGTTTTTTTAATAGCACCCATTTGGAAGATCCATATAGTATATGCATCCTCATCATATTTAACAGAGCAAAGATCTGTTAGTTTATGCCCCTCCTGTATGCACATTTTGTCAAAAGAGTAGGAGAAACAATAAAAGTTTTCTTTCACATTTTATTTTTAAGTGAGAAAACACTTTTTTCACATTGGCTAATGAGATCAAATATGTTTCACAGGTTATACATTTAAGATGATCCTTGAAATATAAAACCTTATTAATTCATAAAATAATGGACAGTCCCGTTGTGAATCAGAAACTGGGAGACCCACAACCTTTTTGTTGATGTTTTGTTTTTAACGCCCTGTGAATGAGCTGAGATTTGTTTTTA
>NW_012150729.1:4638545-4647888 GCF_000956105.1 Propithecus coquereli | reverse complement strand
GTCTCGAACTCCTGAGCTCAAGCAATCCTCCTGCCCTGGCCTCCCAGAGTGCTAGGATTACAGGCGTGAGCCACCGCGCCTGGTCCATAAGTAAAGTTTTATTTAAAAGCAGCCATGCTCATTCATTTTGTATTTTCTATGGCTGCTTTCCCAGAACAATGGTAGAGTTAATCATTGCTACAGAGACCATATATGGTGTTCATTACCGTACTTCTGCTCAGTGTACTCCAAACTGCAGCATTTTATTTTGTCTTTTATACCAGTGTTTAACCACCATGACGAAAGAAGAAAAAAGAGAAAGGTGGACTCTGAAAATATATGATTTTAAGGCAAAGTGGAGTACGGATTATTTTTTAAAATCAAATTAGATGGCAAAGCATTGTGTTTTATAGGAATGACACTATAACTGTGCTAAAAGGATACAATGTATATTGGCATCACAAGATTAAGCACTCATCACAATATTCACAACTCACAAGAAAGCAACAGCAAAGAAAAATTAGAAAATTTAAAATGAAATACCGCATCAAACAAGAATTTCTTTCTTCACACATATAAAAAATGAAAATGAATCTGCAACCAAAGTAAGTTTTTGAGTGGCTCATTTATTAGCCAAGTACTGCATAAGTGAGATTGGCAGCAATTTTATTTTGATGTTTTAAATGAAAATGTCATTTCCTTTCTGCTGGATTTCATTGTTTGTGTGGAAAAGTCAAATTTTTTATTACTGCTCCTTTACAGGTAATATCTTTTTTTCTCATGTATTTTTAATAATTTCTCTTTGTTATTGATTCTTAAGTTTTAATGTTATGTTACTCGGTATGATTTTCTTTGTAAGTATCCTTCTAGGGTTAGTAGACATTCTTGTATCTGTTTGGAAAATTTTTACCCAGTATTTCTTGAAATAGTATTTCTACCACTTTATTGCTTTTCTCCTTTTTGGACTCCAACTACACATATTTAGACCCTTTATCCATGACCCAACTTTTTTTATGTTCTTTTATGTATATTTCACCCTTCTTCCTTTAGTGCTTTATTCTGAATTTTCTGCTTATTTCTATTGCTGTGACTAATTTGCCATTAAATCCATAGATTGATTTCTTACTTTTAGTTGTATTTTTTTGTTTTGGAATATCTATTTGATTCCTTATTATAGAATTATATTCTATAATGAAATTCTCCATCTTTTTATCATATTATTTTTTGAACATATTGATAATAGTATTATTGGCCTCCATTCTCTTTGATGTGAATTGGCAGATGTCTCAAGAAGAAAATGTGATGATAAACATTAAGAAATTCTTCAGTGAATATCCATTTTCTTAGGAAATATCCATTTTCTTAAATTCCACTCACCTTGGTTATTTTCCAATGTTCTCAAATAATACATTCTCTCTCTCTCTCTCTCTCTCTCTTTCTGTGTGTGTGTGTGTGTGTGTGTGTGTGTGTGTGTGTCTTGCCCAGCTTTTATAGTTGTACTCAGGAAGACAAATAATTTGGAAGAAGCTACATCAAAATACTAGCTCTATTCCTACCCCATGGTTAGCATACAATAAACATTTCTCAGTGAGGTAAGTACCGTGCTAGAGTCTGAGTTTGTGCTGAGCACAGAAGCACTCACTTTCAAAGCCATGCAAATGCCAAGCTTGCACTTGCATGATGCTGGGGGTAAGTTGTTTCTTTAACTTTTGTGCACAAGGTGCTTCACTTAGCTCACCGTTCAACCCTACCTATGAGGCAGGTAGAACAAAATTTACTCTCGTGATTTTGTAATTGTGGTAAAAGCCATTGAAAGATAATGTGATCTCCAAGGCTGCGTTGAAGCCTAGAAGACTGATCAAGAGAAATAGAAAATACTGGTAGGATGCACAATCTTGTGGATTGAATATAAAGTTTCAAGTAGGATAGCATCAGAAAACCATGTAAAAAGATCAGATCAAAGCCATGTGAGTGCTTTAGAACAGTGGTAGTGTAAGTAAATTTCATGGGATCTGTCTTCATATATCCAGTACACTCTATGACCTGAAGAAATAGGTTTTTGGTTTTTGGGTGGTACACATTGATTTTATTGCTTATTGTTGTTGTTGAGCACTACCACACCAATCAGGCTTAAACTTGAATTAACAGATGATGCTTAAATTCTGTCCTTAGCTTGACAAGTCTTAGTTATGAAATCAAGCTATTATTGTGTGCTCTTTTTTTTTTTTTTGTCTTAGCAGATGCTGCACAAATCTCTACAAAGATAGTAATAAAGATATTTGCAGTAAGCATGAACAGGAAAAGTCTAAGAGATTCTCTCTACCAGAGTGGGATGATTCTATTTAAGAATATGGAATAATTTACAGGTGTTCATGGGCATACATTATTGTTGAAACACTGCTCAATTAAGGCATCTGTGGAACTACAGAAAGGTCTATGTTGAAAATGAGTGCACCTGTTAGCAGCCTGCTAAAAGATGTATTGAGGATAAGATGCAGTTATCCAAAATAGTCCTAAAGCAGGAATTAGAGAGATTTATCTCTTTCTAGCTTTCATTTTTCTGTATTCAGCGTCTTCCTCAGGTGTGAACTAGAAACTTCATTTTGGATCAGTTATTTCATGTAGGAACTAAGGTTTAGTTTAAAGTGCTGTCTCTTAAGTGAAGGTCAGTGGTTTATCCATTACAGCACCCAATCCCAAATACTTCTAGCAATTAATTATGTCTATACCTGTTTTTATAGAGTAAAAGAATAAAGAAGTGACAGTCAGCAGTTTTAAGTAATACAAGTTAAAGGTGTTCTATCATTTAAAATGATATATCATTTTGGAAAGAAAATTTAAAAGCTGGTATATGCAATCTAAAATTAAATACAGATTTTGAATTTCAGGCTGTGAAGCTAAAAAGATCAAAGGAAAGTCTTTACAATACTTTAGAATTTGGTATAATACTTCCCAGGAGGTCATTTACTCCCATAATTTAGTCTGACTTATTTTGGCTTCAGGTCCATTAAAAATGTGCAGCAAAAAAAGGAGGCCTCTTTTTACTTTAATTTTTAACAGCAACTTGTCAGTGAAAAAGAAAGATGTCTGAAAGAGGATCATCTATCATAGTCCTAATAGCTTTCAAATCTTCTGACTTTTTGAGTCTGGTTGAGAGAGAAACTTATCTTGAAATGTCTATATTTTAACTCTTCCCACTGTTCTGTGGAGGAGTATTACATTAGATCTTAAGAATTACTCAAATGAAGTCACCGCCTCCTCTGACACTCATGGTTGTTAACCCTTTGCTAAGGAAAGTTTAGAGGTCAAAAGGATTCAGTGTGTTGTTAGTTACAGTATTTTTTTTTCTTTTTTTCCTTCTGCTCTTTTTAAATGATGGAGTCCTACTGATGTGAAGTCAACCGATCAATGGATAGTTGAATACATAAAAGACAGGCCCAGGTAAATAATTTCTATTTCTTCCTCTTTTTCTTCTTTTTCTCTAGTTCTTCCTGTCTCCCTTTTCCTCCTCCCCTTCTCCCCTCCCCTCCCTGACCCTCCGCCTTCCCCTCTCTCTCCCTTTCTGTCTCACACACACATATTAGGAATGATTAACTAATTTTTTTTATCAAAGGCTGTATTCTGCAAGACTACATGGCTGAGAGTCAGAGAAGGAAGTAATCTCATGTCTTTCTTCTTATGCTTGTGGGTTTCATTGTGTAAGTTATTTCACTTCTCTAGTCTTCAGTTTTTCCTTATTTGGAAAATAAAGGGGTTGCATTTGATGAGATTTGAGGTGTCTTCTAGGCTTGGAACCTATTCTGAGCATGCTCCTTTGAAATACTAGTACTTACTGTTTTACAATGACAAATTCTGCAGAGAATTGCACACATTCTCTTGATTTTGGTCCAGAAAACTGGTAAGGGATAGGCTTAATTATACCAATATAGTTCAACTAATCTTTCTAAACCGTTTTCATCAGAGCAGATTTCCACACACTCTAAGGATAATAAATAGATATCAGCTTGTGGTAAGTGGCTGTCTAGAGTCCTGTGCTGGGAAGTATTGTGCAGCTGGGTCCACAGAGTGTTGTGAAGGCTGAGCAATGTCTTCCATTAGTGAGGAAGAGGTAAGTGGGGTGCACCTACCACTTATTTGCCATCCCTGACCTCCCTCTTTGTCAAAATTGTGGAAAATGCACTACTGGTAGACATTAGTGAAAATCCAGCTTGAACGAAATAAAATATAATGCATAAACAAGGCTTTTGTAACTCTCTTCATATAGAGATGCCAAAGTTGCAACTCTTACAAGTTTATAAGTTTCTGATACTTGTCAGTCTTGAAATGATTATTATCCCAAGTAATGCATTTATTTATGGTCACCCTGAACACACTCATATTATCGAGGGGTATTTTATTAAATAATCTAGGAACATCCACCTACTGAAATCCTCATACCTTAAACAACTCTATGTTAAGATTTGATTTAGTGTCAAAGATTGTTTCTTGGATGAATGTTTGACTCACATAAAATAAATTCTGGAATATCTGCACATAAACTTGTTGGCATCTTATGTGCTTCTTAACTCTTGCTGTTGAAAGGTTCTTACAGGTCAGCCTCTATTGTATTATAATGTAAAGAAAGTGAACAACATTAAGAATCATGGAACATATATTCTTATTCTAGTGGTAAAATTTTTGGTAGGAAGTTTTAGATATTTTCTACTGTGTATATAATAAAAACCAAACAACCACTTGGAGATTTAGCTAACAGTTTTCAGAAACACTTATGATATTTTCTGAATAGTTTAAAGTATGTATTAACTCATTTTGTAATGTGATATAATCTCTTGTATTATGCAGAGAATTTTAGCCAAATCTTATGAAGCAATACAAATAATCTGTTGAGCTTTTTGCATTTTTTTCTTGTGTTGGAAGGTCTTATATTGTATCATTTTATTTTATGTAATTTAAAACTTACACAAAAATTGCAAGCTGCAAGAATGGTTCAAGGAGATCTATATACCTGTGATTGTTAGTTTTATGTATCAATTTGACTGGGCTAAGGGGTGCCCAGGTAGCTGGTAAAATATTATTTCTTGATGTGTCTGTGAGATTGATTTTGGAAGAGATGAGCATTCGAATTGGTAGACTAAGTAAAGAAGACCACCCTCACCGATGTGGCACGTGTCATACTATCTGTTGAATGCCTGAATAGAACAAAATGGCAGAGGAAGGGCAAATTTGCACTCCATGTTTCAGCTAGGCCATCCATCTTCTCCTGCCCTTGAACATCAATTATTCTGGTTCTTGGACCTTACAGACTCAAACTGGGAATTATACCATTGACTACCTTTGTTCTCAGGCCTTCAGACTTAGACTGGAAATATACCATCAGTGTTCCCAACCCTTTAATCTGCAGATGGTGGATGGTGGGATTTTCATGTGAATCAATCTCCTGTAATAAATCTCTTTCTTTATGTTTCTCTACCCAGTTGGGTCTGTTTCTCTGAAGAATCCCAACTAATACAATACCCTTTACTTATTAACCAATGTTTAAGTTCTTTTGTTTACTTTCTCCCTCCCTCTCTCTCTCTCCCTTTTTTAATGAACCCATTGAATATTAGTGAAGATACCCTGCCCCCTTTCTGAATACTTGGTTGGGTATTTTCTGAGAAAAGGCCATTCTTTATATAACCACAATATAATGACCAAAATCAAGAATTTTAACATTGATATAATATATATAATCTACAGTCCAAATTCAAATTAAATAAACTTTATAGCTAATTTGTATTTAGCTGGGGAAGGTTGAGATGATACAGGAGAGGGATGAGTAAATTACTGCAGGATGTCCTTGAATAGGCAAGAAGAGATATTATTTAGTACACAAATCATGGGGTTGACCTTGATTATGAGAATTGGCAGGATATATGAGCACATATACAACTGGGTTGATTCATTTGTGATGGGACCTTGGATAGTTTTCCTCTGTTACTTATGTCTACTTAGAGATCTGATAAGCTGAAATTGAAGAAGGAGAAGGAGGACTAAAGCTTTAAGGAGGAAGACGAGAGGGTTAGTCATCTATTAGAGTAGAATAACAAATGTATTAGGAAAATGTGTTATGATTGCAGGTAAAATTAAGGATACGTTTGAGGTTAGTCATCATAAAGTGCTTATTATGACTGTCTATTTTCTTTCAACCACATTTGGCTGTATGGGTGTAGGTACACAGTAAGAGGATAGTTTTATTTAATGAGGGCTGAAGTTTTGACATGGTTATACAATGAAGCAAAAGAGGGGCAAGGAGTTGAATGTGTATGCAAGGGAGTATGATGAAACCTGACTTTGGATTTAAACTGGATAAGTAGGGATCTGAGGATCTCAGGGAATGAGGGGCAGTGAGGAAGGTTGCGGTTATTGTAACGATAAGGTCTAGGACTTATTCTAGGAAGTGAGGAATGGTAGATGACAAGACCACTAGAAAGGAAGATGTCACCAGACTTAGAATCCTGAGTTCTGGAATGATTAATCTATGTGGTGATTGAAATTATTACAGGAATAGTGTGAGGAAGCACCAGAGATAAACAGCCAGAGAAAATCTCCCAGGAATTATGAGTGACACAAAACAATGAGGACTGGCAGTGTGTGGTATAGTCTGATAAGAGATTCAAAATTTGGGACTTTTAGGGAGGAGAGATTGGTCTGAAAGCAGTGACGAAGAACATGGGAAGCACTTACTACACCTTCAGTCTCGAAGGTGTGACAGAAGTGGGGAGAAAACATGAAAGGGCCAGAGGTGAAAAAGAGCCCTCTGCAGAGCCAGGCTTCTGTGAAAGCTTGAAAGGGATGGGATCTGTACTGCATAGGAGTGCCACATCTAAGAAGGCTTCGTTCACAGTGTAGAATTCACTGAAAGCTTTGTATATTTCGTCTGGCAATTTTCCATCAGCTGGAAGTAAAATGTCTTAAGGAGAAGCACCATTTCCTAACTCACAAAATGGTGCTATAAGAGCTTAGTAGAAGTTGAGGATAAGAGATTTGTTGATGATGGACCATAAGTTCCAGAAGGCCCCGAGTAAAAGGGCGTTAGAAGTTGGGGGGAGGTGGAGATATGAAGTAAAAGTAAAAGCATAGAGCCTTTGAGGATTGACGTCTGGCTATGAGGGATGACCTTCAGAAATTCTGATTCGATTGATTTTGGGTAGGGTCCAGGCACCAGTATTTTTTAAAAGCTCTCAGTGATTCTATTATGCTTCCAGGGCTGAGAACCATTGTTCTAAATACTTTACTTATATGAAGTTATTTAAACAATTCTTATAAATGCCTTCAAGCACTGTATTAAATTCATAATAAGTGACACATACATAATCAGCAGTCCCCAATCTTTTTGGCACCAGGGATTAGTTTCATGGAAGACAATTTTTCCACTGACCAGGGTGTGGGGGTGAGGGGAATGGTTTGTGGATTATTTCAGCGCATCGCATTTATTGTGCAGTTAAACCTGTCTTCTAATGATAATCTGTATGTGCAGCTGCTCCCTAGTACTACATAACCCCCTCAGCTTCACCTCAGATCATCAGGCATTAGATTCTCATAAGGAAAGTGCAACCTAGATCCCTTGCACGCACAGTTTACAGTAGGGTTTGAGTTCCTGTGAGAATCTAATGCCCTTGCTGATCTAACAGGGGGCAGAGCTTATGTGGTGATGTGAGTGTCAGGGAGGAGCTG
Source organism: Propithecus coquereli (assembly GCF_000956105.1). Classification (NCBI taxonomy): domain Eukaryota; kingdom Metazoa; phylum Chordata; class Mammalia; order Primates; family Indriidae; genus Propithecus; species Propithecus coquereli. Next base: position 4,640,196 of record NW_012150729.1, on the reverse strand, counting down.
TAAATGCAGACTAAGCTTCAATAGCTCATCCACTGCTCACCTCCTGCTGTGCAGCCCATTTCCTAATAGGCCACAAGGGTGGGTGGGGGGAACCACAGTTCATAATGTTACATATTGTAAATATTAAGTGAATGAATCACTCAAGCATAGACATAGTTTTTTTTATCTATCACTGTCATTGTCAATAGTTATAAATTAACACAGATAGTTTTGCCCAATAAGTAGATGCTTCCATGTTCATTCACTGAATAGATCAAACGAAATCTACATCCAAGTGGACCTTGGAGACATGTGATACCATTTAACATCGTGTGCTTTCACAATATAATTCTTGAGTGAAATCATTCTAAAAATAAGCACAAATTTGTTTTGTTACTGATTTTGTTGATTTTTGGAGACCAATCTGGGACAAAATAAATATTTTAGTTTTAATTTTAGATATAATAGCTAAGTGCCTGTATAGGAGTCTTTGGGAATGAATACCTTTCCACACTCTCTATTTTGGTAACCGTTGGAATTTACATTTAAGATTTTTAGTTAATTTATGATGCTAGTGATTCAAAACTCAACCACAGATGTTTTGCTTCCCCATTAACTTCATAGTTCTCTTGTCTTCTATGAAAATATCTATTGATTACCTGTGTTATGCTAAATAACCTTGTTTGGAATCTGAACATTAAATTTTCACTGTGATCATTATTGACATTGATAAGATAATAAGTATCTTCTAATTAAGGTAGACTTGATTTCAGTTTCCTATCATAGTGTAAGACAACAAAGTCAAAAGACTATGCTGTAATGTTAGTTTTAAACCTGCAATCTTCTGCACAATTTACTGGAAATTTATCTAAGTTCTACTTTAGTGCTTCACCAATTACCATGAAGCTGAGCATTATCTGTCAGAAGCAAACACACTGAAGATGCTGAACTCATTGCTCACAGCTTTTCTTTTACTATAATATTAAGCAAAGGACATAAGAGATCTAAATGTAGCACATTAGGAAAATATTATCTTCTACAAATACAATGATTTGGATTTATTCCTATTCAGAAGACATGTCGAAAATACTTTAGGATATTGTACATTGATTTCTTTCAGTCTGTAGTATCTAATCCCCCTTTTGGATTGGTACAAGTAGTCAAATCACTCTCAAATCTTCAGGAAATGAAAGGCTAGATGGCTAATCACCGCATGCATACTTCACTTTAATATTTCATTCAGCATTGATAGAAGATTATAATGGAAGATATTATGAAAGGGCACCACTACAATTGTACTCAGTGGGCCATGTGTAATATTTGAAAGTACATCATCTCTGTGGGTACTTTGCAAGTTGCAGTTGTTGGATGAAGAATAAATGTTAAACTAGAGTCTTCTAGTCATCCAATCAAAAACATTTATTATGTGCCCTCTATGTGCTAAGAACTGTATTAAGTGTATAGTTTTGTCTCTGCCATTATTCTTAAACTATGCTCCTGGTGTGTGTTAAGCAGGGCTGAATGGGTTTTGCCACTAAAATAAAATAAAGACAATTTCCCCCAGTTTCTAGAAAATAATTAAGTTAGTGCTCAGACTTTCATTGGTTTTATTTTTCTCCTGCTAGTTTTTCTTAAATGTTTGATGCCTGCTACCAATTGTTTACATATGTAG